>NC_141022.1:36042500-36407500 GCF_052040795.2 Danio rerio | reverse complement strand
ATCTTGTATTTCTTTGTGCATCATTCCATGAAATACAAACACATCTGAGAAAACGAAGTGAAAAATTCCTCTGTGTTCAACCCAGCTCGGCAAGCCATTGGTGGCAAGTCTGTTGAAGCCTGACTGAACAAACAGTATCATCTCACAAAAACAAGCTTCAGCTCTCTGCTGCTGCGAGTAAACTATTCGCTCTCTTTCTCACGTTCTTTCTGTCCATCTGACTTTTTATCTTTGGATACATTCATATAGTCACGTTTAGGGATTAAAAGGTGTATTTACATTAAGGTGGAACCCTCAAATTGAAAAGTTTCATTTGGTTTTAACATAAGGTATTTAAAATTGCAAAAGAGAAAATAATCTGGTCATTCCTTGTATGAAGTTCAAAATAAATTATAATTCTAAATACTCTAAGCCAGTGGTCCCCAACCCCCGGGCTGCTGACCAGTACCGGTCTGTAGATCAATTGGTACAGGGCCACACAACAAATCATTAATTATTTCTGTTTTTATTTATTATCTGAGTCTGAACAATCTTTTACCTTGTAAAATCTTTTATTTTGAAAAATGACCGTATTCTCATAGTTACATCTAGTCACTTGAGCAGCAAAATTCAACCCACAAGCTAGCAAAAAAGTAAGTAACAGACATCTATGGAAAGTTTCTTTATCAAAGGGAAAAGACCCAGTGAAGGACTCACAAACTGCTAAGGAATGAATCTGCAGCCCATTTGTCAACAAATCAGGTGAATCCCGCTTGTCTGTGCAAAAAGATTATCAACTACTGTAGATCCCAAGCAACCTTAGGGGTTGTTCACATATTGCGTCCTTTCCGTGGGCAGGTTAGTTATTTCTAGTGGAGGCATGTTGGGAGTGACGCACATATGTAGACAATAATATCCAGCACTGAACACCCAAACACTGTAGTGCTTTTTAATTTTCTCCAGAACTAAAACTTGCGTCAGAGTTGCAGCAATGATTTGCAAGCTTGTCATCCTCTTAGAAAACGCTTGATGGTCACCTAGCAATCTACATCCACCTAGGTATAGGCCGGTATAAGATTCTGCCGGTATGATAACCTCAGATAACAATATTAAAGTTTCACTGTATCATGGAATTGTGCTCACTGCTCTAAAATATATTATTTTTAAATGACTGGGTAAAAAACTAAAACTTTTATCCCCCTTTGAAAACAGTATATTTTATTTTCTAAAAGATTTAACATATTTTGCAGCAGTGAACATGTCTGTCTAAATAATTCAAATGCATTATTGATTTCTGCTGTCTTCATTAATTTAAAAATCACAGATTTCTTTACAATTTAAAATGGCATCTTTGCATATCTTTTCTGCTAGAGATACTGATGTCCTAAAAAAACAAAAAAAAAATGTAAAAAAAAAAAATCTTACACATACCTTAGGAACGGTATTGCAAAAAAAATGTGTGACTTTTCCAAACCAGGATATACCTCGTTCCATGCCTACATACACCCTACCCATCCCTGGTAAAATTGTCAAGCGTTGACTGTTCAACGGTGATAAAAAAGTTGGGGGCCACTGCTCTAAGTCAAGAGGATGCATAATTACCCAAAAATAAAAATTCACACACCAATTATAGCTATTGCTGAACAAAGTGTGACTGCTGTTTATAAACAAGACAAACAGTTTGTCAATGTAAACATATTTAGGACTCTAAAACCGGAGTCACATGTGTATTCTGCAACTGTGTGAACACAGCTCTTTCTTCCATCTATCTTTCCCTCTTTCAAGGCTTAGGCCAATATACTTAAGGATAGATTCGCTCTGAGAGGTGTAGGCCCTTTTCCCCTGATACTATTTGTTTGTACATGATCATTTTGTTTCCCTCCTCTTTGCTCCACAGATCTTTGCATCTCAGCAGAATCTGTGTGTATCTGAGGAGACCACTAAAGAGAAAGTTAAAGGAGTCACACATGGAGGGCCTGGATGAGCCCTCCTAAACCCCACAAAGCAAGCTGGACACACATGCAGAACTGAAAGTTACAGCAAAAGGCCCCACACGCCGTCTTTCGTGTGCAGAAAAATGGTCTCATATGGAGAGATCTGCAAAGCGGGAACAGAGGGGAGCCGGTGTCTTTTGATTATTTGCACTTGTTTGAAGCCCCCGCATGGAGGACAGAGAGGAGACGTGTTTAACTTCTAGAAGAGAGCATCACGCTGTGTCCGAGCCATATGACCACTATCACTAAACCCCACTCAGCCTGCCGCTTGTTAGACAGAGCACTGGAAAATCAATATATCTTTGAATGGAGGTCACAGGGGTGACTGCTTTGGGAAAAGTGACAGATTTGCTCTCTTTTGCTCTCTAAGCCCACCCTCCTCCTCTTTCGGACCCCATTCGCAGGCTCGGCTGTGCCCCCCTCCATCCTCGTTTCCCCAGAGGCGGATGCCGTGCATTCTGCCGTGGGGATGTGGTATTAGACAGCCCGTATCCAAATGGCACCCGCAGAGCTGCGCAAGCACGGGAGCCAGGGGCCAACATGACTACAGGATTACACAGCAGCAGGTGTGAATCACAGCTTAACTCACAAAAGCACATATACACACACACACACACACGGGAAAAGGGGGGCCTCGATAAAGAAGGAGTTCAGATTAGCCACTTTTAGGTTCCATTTTCAATGGCGACAATTTTCAGCTCTGCAGTGTTGAAATTGTCAGGGTCTCGGGCCTGCAGGCGAACAGCCACCGGGCTGAAAATGGCCGACCAAAGGGGGGTGCTGTTAGGGGCTTTGATAGAGGGTGTTGTGGAGGGGGTTTCTGCTTAAGAAGATTTTTGACCCCCCGGGAGGAGATGCGGTCAAAGAGCGTCCATGTTCTTTGATGTGTCACAAAAATAAACTCACTCTCGGCTTGTGGAAAACCTAGACAGGAAGAGCACTCGGTGCATGAGATCACTAGTAACTGTTGTGTCTTCTCTGTCTGATACTGTATCACTCATACTGAGTGGACACAAAAAGGAACAAAGAATGGTAATGAAAAGGGAATTAATCAATACACCTGTCAATGAATAAGATGATTGCCTTTATTTGCTAAATCTTATTTTTTAACCGCAACTCTAGTGTTTGTTGAGAATGACCTATTGTAAACATCAATGATCTGCAGTATGTATCAAATTTTACTAATGAAATGCCTATTTTTCCATTTAAATTCCTTTAGTGTGTTTTTTTTTTTGTTGTTCTCCCTGTGTTCATTTTGGTTTTCTCCAGGTGTTTCGGTTTTCCCCAAAAGTCCAAAGACATATGCCATAGGTGAATTGGTTAGGCTAAAATTGTCTGTAGTGTATGTGTGTGAATGGGAGTGTATGGGTGTTTCCAAGTGATGGGTTGTGGCTGGAACTGTGTTCCGCTGTGGTGACCCCAAATTAATAAAGGGACTACGCTGAAAAGAAAATGAACGAACGAATGGTTGTTTCTTTTTGTAGGGCTGAGCGATTAATCGAAATCGACATTCAGAACCTATAATCGCTCCAATTTTTCCAGGTCAATTTTTTAAATACTTTTCCTATCACGTGTGGTCACATGACCCCATCCGTTAAGGCTAATTTATATTTCTGTTTTAAACACATGGGTATACTGTCCGGCATAGCCTTCGCGAGCTCGCATACCTGCGAACCTCTCAAAAAATGTAACTACACGTCGCACGTTTGCACTACATTGATGATGATTGGAAGCTGCGCCAGAGACGACATATTTTCTATTATGATGTTCAATAAATAATCATAGATAGCGCGTGTTTCCTTCAATTATTTTTAAAGTGCAAGTAATGCACAATTCATTCAAAAATCTCTCACTTGTAATATGTGAGCATATTTACTGTATAAAACAGTCTGTTAACTATGAGGTCAAAAAAATTATTAATTAATTAATTAAATAATCAAAATCAAGGTAAAACGATCAATTAATCGAGATTTTGATCAAATCGCCCAGCTTTATTTCTTTGACTAATAATTAAAACAGTAACATTTTTCAATAAAAATATTGTGTGTTGTTTTTTTTGTTTTTTTTTTCTTAAGCCAAGAGCTTCTAGTCCTCAGTAGTCTCAAACTGATCATGTGCCTAAACAATCCTGAGTGTTTTCAATTCTTTTCAATAAAATATGAATCCTGAAAGATAAGATTGCTAAGATACTGGCTCGATGATACCCTGAGATGGTTCAATAACAGCTTTGCACCAGTTGACAGGATAATATGACCATGGATCCATGTTCGTAAAATGAAAGGAAGAGTAAAAAGAAAGAGAGACAGAGAAAGAGGGAGGGAGAGGGAGAAAAAGAGGAGAGGCCCATTTGTAATGTATACTACAGGAGGCATTGATGATTGCAATTATCAAATAGCTGTTTTAAAAGGCCATTGATTGGTGTCATTAACTCAGCGAGTGTTTACTGATTGCTGCATTTGCACGATCACTCATGCTGGGCGCTCGCGCATCTGTTCTGATTAGCCCTGAAGAGAAGTGGGCCATCAAAGGAAGGATATAAGCTCACACACATCCAGCTGGCAGCCAGCATACGGACACACACACAGAATTTGTACACACAAATTAATAAAACACACATACAGTTGCTGTATGCACACACACAGCCAGAATTCTCCGACGCACAGTGGCTGGCACATGGAATGCTTATCTACTCAGGGCTACTGTATTCAATTATGTCAAAAGCCTTGTTAGAACACAACTGAGAACGGTGGTGTAACTATTATGATAGGAGAGGGGGGATGGCATTCTTAAGTGCCTATTTTAACTGTTTTCTCCCAGGCTGCCTGGCTACCAGCCCATCCCCAAAACGGCCTTATTTATTGGCATGTAAAAGCCCAGCTTCAGGGGCCTGGCCAGACAGACCAGCCTGACAACTGCAGGAGCGTTTCAGCTTCCTGACCGCCCCACACTCTGGCCCTTTCACTAACCGCACACCAACACAGTGACCAGCTGCCACAGTGCTCTTATCAGCGGGCTGCCTCTCTGTCACTACAACAAACAAGCCCCTGCTGCCACCACACAAACACCCATAAACAAAGAGAAAACTGTAAGCACTAAAGGGGGAGAAAACAGGTAAGACAAAGGCTGTCCAAAAGAAGAAATATGCAACCAGTGCAGGCAAAACAGGGAGTTAGGAAGGGGATTTGGCTGACTATAACAATGCTCTTCAGTGAATGGCAGTTTGCTAAATGAGAAAGGTGTCTTGATACATTGAAAGCAGTAAATGTATTTGGACAGATGCTAATTTCTAATGATAAAAAAAACTGGATTATTGAGTCTGCTGTTAACTGAAATGATGGACAGAAAGAGAGACAGAATGACAGATACAAACAAACAAACAAAATGATAAAAAAGGTAATAAAAATAGATCATAAAATTTCACTTAAAAAGTTTAAATTGAATTAATTTATACAACAAATTTATATAACAAATTTTAAACAAATTATAGATACTATACTATAAACTATATACCATACTATACTATCTATTGGCTGTTTATGTATTGTATCGTTTGATTGTTTATTTTCTCACTATTACAGACAGACAGAGAGACAGACAGACAGATGATAGATAGATAGATAGATAGATAGATAGATAGATAGATAGATAGATAGATAGATAGATAGATAGATAGATAGATAGATAGATAGATAGATAGATAGATAGATAGATAGATAGATAGATAGATAGACAGACAGACAGAGACAGACAGACAGACAGACAGACAGACAGACAGACAGATGATGGATATATGGATGGATGGATGGATGGATGGATGGATGGATGGATGGATGGATGGATGGATGGATAGACAGACAGACAGACAGACAGACAGACAGACAGACAGACAGACAGATGATGGACGACGGACGGACAGACAGACAGACAGACAGACAGACAGACAGACAGACAGACAGACAGACAGACAGACAGACAGACGATGGATGGATGGATGGATGGATGGATGGATGGATGGATGGATGGATGGATGGATGGATGGATGGATGGATGGATGGATGGATGGATGGATGGATGGATGGATGGATGGATGGATGGATGGATGGATAGATAGATAGATAGATAGATAGATAGATAGATAGATAGATAGATAGATAGATAGATAGATAGATAGATAGATAGATAGATAGATAGATAGATAGATAGATAGATAGATAGATAGATAGATAGATAGATGCAGCTGTTTATGGTTTGTCACCAAAGGAAGAAAGAGGAAATAGGACTGAAACCAAGAAGAGACTAAATGGATAGCATGACCACAATAATCGAAACAAAAGACATATAATGCATATGTGTCATGATTTCTTGTCACCCTCAACCCTGCCACATCTTTTTTATTCTCGCCCACATCTTTCTGAATAAAAACCCCCTTCCCTGTGTCACGTTGACAACGGCACCGCGGTCACACCTGAGAGGGGGCGAAAGATACACTCTCACTTTCTCCAGCACAGCTGTAGCTTAACACGGCCTCTGAAACGCAACCGCAGCGACAGACACGATGGTCGACAGAGTCACACAGCGCACAGACAGTCAGGCGCAGTGACAGGCATTGAATTTAAATATGAGCTAGCTGCTGCGAGAGGATGCACAATTAGAATGCAGGATTGGATCAATAGGCGTGCTGACAGATGGATTACTAAGGTAAATAGATGATACATGCTGCTAAATAATTAATCAGGCCCCTACGAGCGCCTGGACAGAGAGTGACGGGAAGAAGGTACAAAATGGCAACACTTTCTAATGTGTGTAGCCTATTGGCATTCTGGAGGAGCGTGTGTGTCTCCATGCAGATTCTCCTGAGCCGCCTTTCCGCCTCAGGTCTTACCAACCGGTAATGAGCAATGATCACACACACGCGGCCCTCTCAGAAGCAATAAAGCAGAGCTGGAAGCTTCGTTAGCACCCGAAAACAAGCTACGAACTGCTACAGGTGTAAGAGCTTACGACGCGCCTCTAGCTAATGCTAATGTTCGGAAGAAAGCTGAGCTTACATTAAAGACATTTCTCATGCAAGATGTCACTCCGGATGCTGTTGTTTTAATCCATGACAGTCGTCTGAAACTCGCGAAAAGCCCCCAACGCATCCCGCTCGGTAATCACTCGTCTTCAATAATTTACATTTAAGGGAAGCAATAAATATATATAATATGTGTGTCCTTTAGCCAAGCCGGCTTTTTGGAAACAAGTCTGTCACAGAAGACTGCACCCGCACACGAAGAGAAGATTAGATTACTGGAGGAATCAGTGAGGAGAGGTGAGGGAAGAGAGGGAGAAGGATAAAGAGGTGGTGGCTGGCTGGGGTGGGTCTGCTGTGCTCTGGGTGGTGAACCTGTTAGCGAGAGTGAAGTTTCATCCCCTACTTCTTTAAGGGACTCTGGGGGGTGAGGCTTTTCAGCACATCTGCATTAGTCCAGAATGGGGAGGAGGGGTGTTTGAGCCTGATCTAAGGGTTGTTTCTGGTTGCCGGTGGCCCGGAACTAAACTCAGGGCTGACGGACGGCCCGCTGTGGTGCCATGACCGGCTCCATGACCCTGGGTGCATGTGCAGAACGGATACTAATGCCAGCTGTGCGGTTCTACAGGACTCAGCGGACCGCTTTCAGCTTGCTTTTATAGCAAAGTGTGACATCACCACAAGGCCCACATCCAGGCCATGGGAACAAGCCTGACCTACAGCCTGGGTGCATGTGTGTGCTCAACAGAACTGCTTTACAGCTGCATGTACATATCTGCCAAGAGCTCACATCTACAAATGGAAATCATTTAGGTTACAAACATGGTTGTTTTCCTTTAAACCACAAACAAATAACAGCAATATGCAATTTCCAACCAAACAAGTGTGTTTGCTCGGCAAATAACAGCTACTGTATATTCATGAGCAGTGTGCTAAACCTATGATGTTCTACATCAATTCACTCGTTCACTCTGATCCCAGCTGTTCGTCTGCAGAGGATGCATGCTTTCATCTCATTTCCCCTGTTCATTTCCCTAACAGTGGCTCCAGTGGTCCGCACACACCAGTTTGTGTCCAATACAAGTGGGCCTGCCAACAAAGCTCAGGCAGGAAGCGTTAATCCTTGATCTGCATCATGCCGCAACAATGGCCTGGCCCGGCGCTCCCTTATACTGCACAGAGTGGCGCAGCCATGGCCTGCTGCACTGACACCTGCTGTCTTTTGCCAAGAGTAACCGGAGAGTGAGCAAGACGGATCACACACTTTACTCCTCTGATCTGCAATAAAGCAATTCTGATCACTCTCAAATGCTTTAGAGAGGCAGAGTTTTGAATAAAGATGAAACCTAGATCGCCCAAGGCAGACTGCAAGTAAATGTTTGCTATAAAATGCCCATTTAGGTATGAAAGTAGGTAGCTAGGTTCACTCTTTCTTTACTTGCATCAGTAGTTCAATGAAGAACATTCATGAAAGAACTATTTTGGGTGTCCAAAAGATCCTATAAGAACCAATTTTGTCTGTAAAAAAAAAACACATTTTAAAGACACTCTTGTTTTTTTTGTTTTTTTTTTACAGATTATTAGTTAAGACAACATTAGCTCCTGTCAGCTTTAATTGTGGAGAAAACTGGGAAATTTTGAGCTTTTGTCAGCTATCTTTTTTATCTTCAGGGTTTTAAATAACTTTTGGGGTGAGATAAGAATCTGTGACTTAGCGTGAATCTGCTAGTGTAGTGATGACGCGTCAGTTTCTCATTATTATTCATAGCAGAGTTTTCTTATCCTATGAGAAGACCCTAGTTCTTAATTATTCATGAGAGCATGTGCAAGCACGAAGTCAAGGCAGACTTGCCAAGCTGTGAGACCACATACACGTATGGCAAGCAGTATTTAGCCGTTCTTGAAGGGTCGTAACGTTATGTGTTTGTGTCCATGATTCACAGGGGTTTGTTGCACGTGTTTTCCGGCGATGCTGTCAGGGTCGATTCAGCAAAGCTGTTGGTTTGTAGCAAGCAATTTTTGCCGGGAGAGCTGTACGAGAATTGAAGAATGGTGGACTTTGTTTTTTATCAGTTGAGTTAGTTACCATTCAGACTCATCGCCAATTTCCATGCAGCTTTGTTCGTCTATGTTTAAAATGCTCCAGATTACCGCCAGGATTAATGATTGGGATAGACAGGGCAAGAGACCTGCTGCACTGCTATCCACTCTGTCTGCATTCAGACCCTGGGATTGAGGAGGAGAGAAGTCCTCCTCATTTATAGTGTTTACATGATTATCTTTATAATGATGTAACAAATTGTGGTTATGTTTATATGAAATTATGAATAACATATGTAGCAGGGCATTAAATTACTGTTTATTTCTTTACATTTTAAGTTTGTAAACTATAAAATCATGTGTCTCCTCACAGTTTGCCTTATTTTGTCAGCCAACTGACAACAGTTGTTTGCTCCCCCTTTTTTTCCCCCTGCTCTGCTGGCCATGCCCCTCCTCTCTTTGCTCGCAGCACTCCACGCCCATCATGAAGCATTCTTTGAAAAAATTCTAAGGTAGACTTGATCCAAAAGAGGGGGGTTTCGTGGCCATTAAAAAAATCTAAAAACCTTTTTGCAATGTACACAAAAAGTTTAATCAAATATCTTTGATTCCATGAAGAATCTTCAACATCCATGGAACCTTCTCATTCCACATAAAAATTCTTACTTTGTGAAAAAGATTAGAAAAACCATGTTCATAAGAGACATCTTTAGACATTTAAAATCCTCTTCACACTAAGGAAAAATATTCTTCTTAAAACTGTTCTCTACATGGTTCATTTAAAAAAAAAATGGTTCTTATATGAACCTTAATTTTTAAGAGTGTATAAGTAGGTAGGTAGGAAGAGAGACAGTTTTCCAAGGTGGTGGCAAGTGCAAGTGAGATTGAGGACAGAGAAAGAGAGATGGAGCTGGAAGAAAGGGATGGATGAGGGGGGGGGGGGGGGGGTTACAGCCGGGAGGCAACATGAGAGGACAAGCCTTTTAACATCTGGGTAAGCACAGACGAGCGGCCGCTCTGCAGCCTAATTATTAGAACACTCTTACTTAACTTAACCTCGCCACTAGACCGTGACAGAGAGAGGGAGGGAGCAGGAACCAGAGCAGGAGGACAGATGAGGAAAGGAGGGAGGCAGAGACAGAAGGAGGGGGGATTTTTGCTGGGATGACAATGTTGATCTCTTTAACTCTTCACCTGCCGGAGACGATCGACAATACAGTCAGCTTGGGAAAACGCTCGACTTCAGCTGCGAGCAAACAAGTCATTCTTTATTGTTCGATAATAACATATTTCCATTATTATGATGCATCCCGGTTATTCCGCTGCAACTGTTTCCTAAAGTTTTTCAATACATCCGAAAGAAAAACACACACAAACACGCCACTGACATCTGCTCTGACAAAAAAAAGGAGGTAAAAAAAAAACAACAACTGTGTGTTTTAACAGCTGTCAGCGCACACTGCTCTTCAGAGCTTTTGAAAGGAAAAAGACGGCGGAATAACTATACACTCTGACAGATCTGTGCGGCCCAATCGAAAAACATGAAAACAAGAATCAATCACACAGACAGAGTAGGGAGTGAGGAGAAAGAGAGAGCAGGAGAAGGAAAAAGAGACACCGGCAAATAATTAAAGGCTCAAACCCAGTGGCTGACTGGCAACTACAAAGCCAGAGAGCGACAGGGAGACGCAATGCAAAAATAACTATGCTTGCTAACACAATGCATCTTGGCGCTACAGCTCAGCAGCCGTGTAAATTAGAGGATGAGTCCCTGCCAGGTTTGCCACTGTAACAATATATCCTAGTGACTGACGCGTTCAGGGAGGACACACACGGGAGAATCTTTTAACATGTGTTGATATGTGCTAGAATCTGCACGCTGTATCGACCCAAGCCCAAATCATTTGAAGTTCAAAACAAGTGTGCCGGAGCTCCACGGGGAAGGACGAGCGGCTGGCGGTCCGGCTGGCTGCTGGGGTGGTGGGGGTTAAGCACGGAGCTGCCAGCCACCCGGTTCCCCCGTAAATCAGCGGGGATTTATGGAGACAGGCCCACACGGCTCACGGGCTGGTCACGTCAGGAAGGAAGCCCGTGTGGCTGCGCTCTGTTGTCTTAAGGATTTTTTCCCTTTTATTTCAGCTGCTCAGGAAGGCAGCTGCAGTCTGCGTTTCAGCTCACAGCGCTGCTGATTGCTCATCCCCTGCCTTTTATTATTTTTTATCTTACTTTCATCTCGCTCTCGCTCTCATTCCTTGCCTTCTCTCTTTCTAAGACTACATCTCATATCTTAGTTTTTCTGTGGCTCATAGCGCTTTGAAAACAGGCTGCACTATTTCAGTCCCTCTGTTTATGGCAGACACACACACATTTTCCCTCTGGATGTGAAGCTGGGATTGCAGTCCTGGGTCAGGTTCACTGCCCGAGTCTGCCGTGCTAATGTGTGCAGGGAGAAGACAAACAAACAAGCTCCAGATGTGACACATTCACACTGGGAAATGCAAACACCAACACACACACTAATTATGTTCATGGTGGAAATAAAATCATTGCGATCATCATTTCTGTCACAAAAACACATCTTGTCATTCTACAGCAAACTCTAAAATAATAAACAATATTAATAGTAATTGTCTCATTACGATTACACTGTATAGGACCTCTTGGAAACACCAGGACTGCTTTTTAATTTTTTTGTCTTTTTTAAATATTTCCCAAAATTTGTTTGACAGAGCAAGGAAATTTTCACAGTATCTATCATAATATTTTTTCTTCTGGAGAAAGTCTTATTTGTTTTATTTTGACTAGAATAAAATCAGTTTAAATTTTTTTTAAAAACCATTTAAGGTCAAAATTATTAGCCCCTTTAAGCTATGTATTTGTTCGATAGTCAACAGAGCAAACAATTTTTATCCAATTACTTGCCTAATTCCACTAACCTGCCTAGTTAACCTAAATAACCTAGTTAAGCTTTTAAATGTCACTTTAAGCTTTATAGAAGTGTCTTGAAAAATCTCTAGTAAAATATGATTTACTGTCATCATGGCAGAGATAAAATTAATCAGTTATCAGTTAGAAATGAGTTATTAAAACTATTATGTTTAGAAATGTGTTGAAAAAATCTTCTCTCCGTTAAACAGAAATTGGGAAAATTTGCCATGATGACTGTACATAGTATTTTACTAGTTATTATGCTAGATACTAGTTTTCAGCTTAAAGTGTGATTTAAAGTCTTAACTAGGTTATTTTGTGTAACTAGACACAATATGTTAATTTTTCTATATGTTATTTTTTTTAAAAGATCTGTTTGCTTTGTTAAACATTAGTTGTAAAAGGCTAATATATTTAACTATAAATATATATACAATATATATATATATATAGAGAGAGAGAGAGAGAGAGAGAGAGAGAGAGAGAGAGATCTGAAATTGAAAGCTCTAAAATAAGCATTTATTTAAGCCTCCTTTGTTTATATTCAGTTAATTTACATTCAAAGCAATGAAAATAACCTATTATTCAACATATATGAACCTACAAAAAGGAACCAGAGAAAAAAATGCTTATTTTAGAAGAAAATTTTAGATGGTATTTAGAGTAGGGATGTCCTGATCAGGTTTTTTTTTTGCCCTTGAGTCCGAGTCTAAGTCATTTTATTTTGAGTATCTGCTGATACCGAAACCCGATCCAATACTTTTATAATACATTTATACAAAATTGAAAATGAGCAAAGAAACAGATCCAGGATGCTCCTTTAATTCACCTTATTTGTAAATTAAACAATTCTGTTATAAAACAGAGGACTTTTGTGAGGTAGCTTGAACAATCAAGTAATAAATAACATCAATTCTTCACTTCTGGACTTTAGTGCAACACTATATATATATATATATATATAATATAAAACAAATACCATCTCAACAATCCCAAGTTTACATATCTTACAGTTTGATATAGCAATGTTGTCGTTATCTACTTTATTACTAGATAACGTTTAAAGTTATTTACTTTACTTTACACCTCCAGACCAAAGACATACTTGCGCTTTCCGCTTCAAGCTGCTTCTGTGTTCTACTTTGCCAGCCTTTAACTAATCGTGTCTCTGCAACAAAGTGATGTCATGCCGCACACGTTGCTGTTTCTGTGTGAAGTCAAGAAAGAGGTGTAATTCTGTGCCACTGCATAACTATAGATGTGTTATAAAATAATGAGAATATATATGTAGATAGTTTAAATATATTCGAGTCCTGATCGGAAGGTAATGCCCGATTCCGATCGAATCTGAAACTCTGTCTATGGGCCTGACCATGCCTAATTTAGAGGCTTTTGCATCTGAACTCATCATAAATAAATAAATATATATATATATATATATATATATATATATATATATATATATATATATATATATATATATATATATATATATATGTATATATATATTTATAATATATATATATATATATATATATATATATATATATATATATATATATATATATATTTATTTATGATGAGTTATATTGAATGATATATTATTCATAATTATGTTTAATTATCTTAATGTATTATGTATAAAATTTTATGTATTATAGATATAAAACATTAAAATCTTGTTAAAAAGATTGGATACATTAAAATCTCTTTTTAAAACTTTTATTATAAATAATATTTCATAAAAGAAAATGTAACAAAAAAGAGATAATTGTATGCTAATTCTATGTAGACAGAAGCATTAGCATTATTCTATGTAAAACAAACTGACTGATTCAATTAATTAATTATAAATCTATGTGAAATTGTACTTTGGTTATGGTGGGGGAAAAAAAAGAAACAAGTAATCAGAAACAAAAAAACTAAACATTCTTTCCAGTTTTGTTGAAAGTAAAGAAAACTTCACGCTGTGGTTCTATAGAGATGACACTGTAACTGTTGAGAAGGGTGAGACTGTCAGCAGGAATCGTGTCATGACAGGACAGCAGCATGCTGAGGTTTCCTGCTCACCACCGTAAAGAGGGTGAGAATCACACCGGCTGCAGTACAGTGCAGATTTGGGGCTTAACACCCAGAGAGAGGACAGGGCTCCTGAAGTGACAGCCAGTAGCACGGCAGCCAGTCAAGGGGAACCCAATTTAAGTCCCTTCTACAACACTGCTGGAAATTCAATTGCATTAGAGCCCTTGGTGGGCCTAAGGTTTAATCTAATTAGATTCAGCTTCAAAAGACGGAGACTGAGAGAGGCAGAGAGTGAGACGACAAAACTGTCTCCTACTCTCCAAATCATGGTATTTTAAAACTCCCTCTATGTGTCTTTTTTTTTCCTCCACAGAGAGGAAGCTAAGGCTTTCCTATCCCTTCCGCCACCCTAATCCCCTCTCATTTCAGCAAGAGAAGCCGCTGCTCTTATCTGATAGTATGAATGTCAGATTACAGTCCATTGAGGGACTTGGATTATACCTGGATTGGCCCTCGAGAGCCACTATCTGCGCATAATCTGAGCTGAAGGTGAAGGTGTTATAATCCCTCTAGCCGAAAGGAGCGGCACTGTATCGCTGCTTCCTGTGAGGCTGCCGGTTCAAAAGCTCTATGCTGGACGTCTTAAAAGAGCGCTCTCAAACGAGACCCCCTCAGAGAGGAAATTCTAGATGAGATACTGGACACAGTTTCCTCCAGTCTGTCTCTCTCTCTTCCTCCCTCACACTCCTGCCTTCCTCTCTCTTTTCTTGTTGGGTGTCATTCTCGCTCCTCCCAGCCTGCGTGCTGCTGCTGTTTTTATCGGATCAGTCTCAGCTCGCCGCCCTTGTCTCTCATCTGTTCGATCAAGGGTGCTTCCATCCCTCCCTGTCTTTCGGTAGCCCTCTCTCTCTCTCTCTCTCTCTCTCTCTTTTTTTTTCTCTATACCCCCTGTGAAAACCCCCTGTCACACAACAGATGTCCCAAAAAGAGTAGGTGGGTGGGACAGAATTTGAACATTTTGACATCTGAAATCTGAGGACAACTGCTACAAAGTTTAGTTTGCTTGTTTGTTTTCTGAACAAAGTAAAAGTACAGCAGAAAGTAGCATAAGCAAACAATTTGGGGGTAAAAGCCAAGAAGGACAGAATAAACATAAAAATTATAGATTTTGGTATTATGTTAGCTAACCTAGTGTAAAAATGGACAATACATATTTTTGCCAGTATTTATTTATATTTGTTAATAGGTTAAATATTTTTCAGATGCAAAAAATTTTTATAATAAAAAACTTAATTAAAATAACATTTTAATTCATTAAAAATTTTAAAATAGGCAATACATATTTTGCCAGCATTTTTAATCTTTGGAATAAGTAAAAAAATTTTACGACGTTAAAATTGATCCAAAAAATGTTTAGAATTTCAAAACTTATTTAAAATAACATTTTAATTCCTTAAAATTAAAAAAATGGGCAATACATATTTTTGCAGCATTTTTTATCTTTGTAATAAGTTAAAATTTGTTACGACGTTAAAAAAGTCCTAAAAATGTTTATAAATAAAAAAAAATCTTTAATTCTTAAAAAAAGATCAAAAAGTTCACCAGTTTGGGTTTTTTAATTTATTTTTAAAGAAGATATTTTGAAGAATGTTGGAAAACTTTAGCCATTGGCATTCATAGAAGGAAAACAAATACTATGGAAGTCAATGGCTACAGATTTTCAGCATTTTTCAAAATATCTGATATTTCTGTTAAACAGAACAAAAAAACTCAAACTGGTTTGAAACAAATTAAAGATGAGTCAATTATGAACTATTCCTTTAGTTCTAAAAATGTCCCTACAAAAATCTCTTAGCACTAGGTTAAGATTAATTTACAAAAAAATAATGGTAATGGTTAAATGGTACATATTCTGTGAATGAGAGTGTTTCCCAGTGATGGGATGCGGCTGGAAGGACATCTTCTGCGTAAAACATATGCTGGATAAGTTAGCGGTTTATTCCGCTGTAGCAACCCATGATTAATAAAGGGACTAAGCCGAAAAGAAAATGAATGAATAAATATCCTGTGAATGAGAGAGGTAATGAAAGGGTCTGCAGAACTACAGTGTGTGTGTGTTTCTCTGTGTGTACTTATGTTTTCACTGGGACTTCTAATGTGTTTGAGTAAGAGTGGTCAGGTTGGATTACTACAGTAATACCATTGGGCTTCCGCTCTTCAGAGGTCTTATGAATCTGTGCACACAATTCCCATTTCCTCAACACCAAAGCACACACATACACACTCGTACCCACGAGAAACCTCCATTTCATTTATGAGTTTTATCTGTGAAATTTATCTGCTCTGCAGGACCGGTAGGGCACACTCTCTAAACATTTCTCCACAGTTTGACTTGTGTTGTGGGACAAGCTTCCAACATTACAGGCATAACATATTACAGCAAGAACTTTATAGGTAAGCACTGTTACACATGCACTAGAAAAGTATGTAGGTGAAATTTTGGAGTAACTTCTTAATTTCTGTTTAGATTTATTTAATTGTTAATCTTTTTACCTAATGTTTTTATACACTATTGTTAATTATTTTGTAATTTAACTCTAAATTTGTAATATATTAAGTTTATCCTATATGCCTGATACCCATTTGAACATAGCTATATCTTATATAAAAATAAATAATACCTACAACAATTTATTGAAAGGTATCATGATCAAAATGAGTTTTGGAGGTAGAAACTTAAAGGGGTAGTTCACCCACAGCTGAACATTCTGCCATCATTTACTCACCCTTTACTCAACACAAACCTGTTTTTTTTTTCTTTAACACAAAGTAAAGTTTATTTATAATCTAATATCGAGAGGATCACGTGCTTATGATTGATCACAGCTGGTCCCGCATTAGCTCACAATTGATTCACCAATCAGATGATTCCTAACTCACTATAAATAACCACAGTTTTCTTATCTCAGGATCTTCATCTTGAAGACCCCCCCCCCCCACCCACCCACCCACTTTCACCCCTTCTTTCCAGATGGGTGACACGGCGGCCCAGTGATTAGCACTGTTGCCTCCCCGTGCTCGCGTGGGTTTTCCCTAGGTTCTCCAGTTTCTTAAGTAAATTGAACCTACCAAATTGATACAATAGCCAAGATCTTAGCAAGTGTACATCTCTCTTTAGCCATCATCTGTCTGTCATTAGAAATAATAAATAAGTCAAGGGAGTTGATCGAGATCTACCTGAACTCAAACTCCCCTCTCGCACTGGGAAACCAGGGCTCGAGGATCTCATAAGCTCAGGGCTCTCTCCTGGGACATCATGCCAAACAATCTTTATTATCAATCATCAGCTAAGTGTGAACTCTTGAAATAAGTTAATTTTAAAAACTGGCGGAAACATGTGACCATTGACTTCCATAGTGTTTGTTTTTCCTACAGTGGAATTCAAAGGTTACAGGTTTCTAACGGCATTTAAAATATCTTCTTTTGTGTTCAACAAGAAAAAAGGAAATCAAAAGCTTCTGGAACCTAAAATCAAACATAAAGTGCTCAGGGGTAGCCTAAATAATGTGTTGATGCTCTTTGCATAAAAGATTCATCAGAGAATCAATCCAAAGCACTCAAAAATGCTAAAAAAATATTAAAAAGCGTTTATTGACATGGCTATTTCTAACAACTGCTTTTGGAACCTACTTGAGGGTTAGTAAATTATCATTTTTGGGTGAACTATCCCTTTAAGGAGAGAGAAGTTATTTAAAAGCCTACAGTTTGGCAAGCATTAACAGTGCTTTTCAATTTAAAAAAAAAAGGTACTCACAGCGCTCAATGCGATCCTCTGGGCTGGAAGAGGTTTCTCGATCTGACAGCAGGCCTGACACTGCGAAGATCTTCTTCCCTGCATCTTCCACAGCTTTGAGAGCACTGGGTGAGCTGGATGGGATCTGAGCACCACCAAAGTCATATTCTTTCCCTTCTGCGTCTGAGTAGCGCAAGTGCGGGGACGCCTCGGCCTCCAGGCAGCCCTTTAGCCTCTTGGCAGGGGTGAATGCAGACTGGTATCCACCACCCGCTCCATCACGATCTTCCGGAGGAGAAGCGAATGGCCGGAAGGCCCCGACACCACTGTGGTTGAGCATGCTTATGGGGGAGCAGTCCAGATTGGGTGGTGCAAACTGATGATGGAGGTGTAGAAGGGAAGGAGGAAAGTCCCTGTTGGGGAAGCCTGGTGGTACGGCGCCCTGTCGGTGGTACATGGAGGCAAACGTATAGGAACCATTGTTGAAGGGCAGGTGAACGTCCTTCTCCACAGACACTGGCACACCGAATGGCCGAGGCTGTTGGCAGGGGATGGAGGCATCACGGCTAGCCTCAGCCGTCGATGCTAGCACCATTAGTGCAGGGGATGCTAACGGGTTGGGTAGGTAGGAGGAGCTCTCCATTTTGAAAGCCGCCCGATGCAAGTCCATTTTGGAGATTGGGCTGGGGTTGGGTGGAGGGGGGGTGAGGGGTGAGAGTAGAGGGGTGTGGGGGAGGGGTGGAGAGAAGAGAGACGGGGTGAACGGTATGGGCAGAATGGTGCAAACTTTTGCTCTGTCGACACTCTAGCAGAACTGGGGGGGTCGCTCTCACTGGCGGCTCATCCTCGATGGTCCTCCACCTGAAGAAAGTTGAAGAGAGGAGGAGTTAAACCACTTAAAACACCCTGGAAACTCTTGCTTACTTTCCCCTTTTTCCGAAATAGAAAGTTTCCCCCTGCAGATCTGAGGTTCAGATCACATATAAGCCTCTTACTCCATCTCCCCGTCTGCAGAGCAGAACGGCGTCTGAGGCAGATAAGAGCCGTGCGCTGATCAGATAAGAGCGCGGCCCTGCTCGTGTGAACACCCTGGTCCTCTGCCTCCGATGGGATTCTCATACTGATATCGTATCAGCCTGCCATCTGCACAGGAAATTTGACTGAATGAATAAATTAGCTGCACTTCACCCCTTGACCCCTGCTGCAGCCAAACAGCCTAAGGAGAAGCCCCGGAGAATAACATTCGCTGATTGGTAAAAGTGTGAGTGGGTTTAATGAGAAACGTTTTAGCGAATCTGTGTCTATTTGTGCGCGTGTGCGGCTGTCCGTCATCGCCAGTCCCTCGAGGATGACCCCAAAGTGATCTATTACAAGTTAAATGGATGCTTAACTTACATAGAATTTAGAAATTAATGTAGAGCTTAAACGTCTCTACGGCTCTATTACTGATACAAATCACACTGTTTAACAGAGTTTTTTTTTTTTAAATCACCAACTACTTTTTAAAAGTGAAAAAAAAAATTTAACAAAAAGTTTTAAATGACAAATATAAAGGTTTGGGGTAAGTAGTTGAAGTCAGATTTATCAGCCACTCAGGATATTTTCCTAGTATGTCTGATAATATTTTTTCTTCTAGAAAAAATCTTAAATAGAATAAACTGCTTAGAATAAAAGCAGTTATTAAAAAAATATTTTAAGATCAAAATTATTAGCCCGCTTAAGCTATATTTTTTCGATAGTCTACAGAACAAACAATAACTTGTCTAATTACCCTGACCTGCCTAGTCAAACTAATTAACCAAGTTAAGTCTTTAAATGTCACTTTAAGCTGTGTAAAAGTGTCTTTAAATATATCTAGTAAAATATTATTTACTGTCACCATGGCAAAGATAAAATAAATCAGTTATTACAGATGAGTTTTTAAAAAAACTACTATATTTAGAAATGTTTTGAATAAATATTCTCTCCGTTAAACAAAAAAGGGGGTAAAACAGGGAGGCTAATAAATCTGTTTTCAACTGTACACTGTATATACACACATTTCTTTCAACAAAGATGAATAAACAGCTGAAAAGTGACAGAAAGGCATTTATAATGTCATAAAACTCCTAATTTCAATAAATAATAATCTTAAAATTTCTACTCTTAAAAAATTATGGATTTTTTTTAATGAAATAATTTTTATGTCAAGTTTTACATAAAAATGATTTCCAGAGGATCATGTGACTGCAAACTGGTATTTTGGCTGCATCAAAACTCAGTTTTGCCATCACAGGAGTAAATTAAGTCCTTAATTATATTAATAATAACAATTTCCACTTTCAATAATGGGAAATTGCAATAATATTTAACTATAATACTGTTTTATAGTAATTTGAACATTTTAAACGAAGCTGTGGTGAACATAAAAAATTAAAAATAAATAACATATTAATAAATAATCTTACTGACTCCAAATTTTTAAAATGCTTGTGTGTGTTTGTGTCATGTACATGACACACATACATGTCCAGGAAAACCGAATTTAATCTGCAGAACAGGCCTTCTTATTCAGAGTAATTCAAATAGATGGGCCTTTAGTCTTGTGTCACGGCGAGGCCATTTCAAATGCCACACAGAATATCAGCCGGCATCAAAGAAACTCCTTGGGAATTTATCAAGGCATTTTTACAGATATCAGCTGTCCAGAACACTCATTCGAATCAATTTTAAAACTCGATCTGCACACACACACACATACACACTTGCTCTGCGGCCCAGTAAAAAGAGCTTTACATTATCACATACATGGCAGGGGAATGTGTGCCGTTTCCTGTCTGTAGAAAATGGGTTACACTACACCGCTTGATGTTGGCGCGAAGCCCAAGAATCGCATTACGTTTCGTCTTCACTCTCGACCTAGCTGGGAAAATAGCACCTTGAAATTGTACCAATATCGCTTTTTTCCCCCACTCTCACACTCATTAGGGCCTCGTCTCTGTATTGAATCTCTCCCCTCGGATAACCTCTAAAAAATGAGTGCGGGTGGGTGTTGATAGCAAGGTAATACAGTGATAAGTACCTGGATATTTCAATTTTATTATCATTACCATCAGCGCAGTCAGGCAGTGTGAAACTGACAATCCAATAAAAGGACACAGGATATCCCCCCAATGGCGCATGGGAGAGAGAGAAAGAGGGGGCATAACTAGGCTGAGTGTTGTACAGATGTGCTAATCATTTCTGTGGCTGCGGCCGGTCTGCCTGGTGCCCCTGCTTCACACACATACACACGCACAAAAGCATGCACAAACTGAGAGCCCAGTGTCCCAGAGCAACCGAGGAGAGCAGTGAGTCAGCCTGTCACACACTGACACGCCAGAGACTGTGTGTGTGTGTGTGAGAGAGAGAGGGCAAAAGGGGGGTAGAACCGAACCGCAAAGTCTACCACAGTTCTTGTCACACTTCTTTCATGCATCAATCACTGCAAGCAAAATCAAAGAAATACTATCTTAAATGACCTAGTCAAAGAAAATCTGCGTTTGAAAAATATTATTAAAGTTTAGGACATCAACATAAAATAAAATCTAATAAACTTTAAGCTAATAAAAAAAACTGTAAAAAGCTAAATTTATTATTGAATTAAAAGGGCAATTAATATTAATTATAGGGATATTAATATTAATTATTAACATTAATTGCTGTTGTTGTAATTTCTATTAGAAATTAATATATCTATTTAAATTAATTTTATGACAAATATAAAAGTTTTGGTCAACATAAAAACTATAGACTACAAAAAGTGTAGATTAGGTTTACATGTATTATTAAAACTATAGTAATCTTTATTGTTAATAGTGGTAGTGATAAAAAAATATATAGGTATATTAATTAAATGGATATTAATATTACTTATGGACATATATTTTGTTGTTGTTGTAGTAATTATTCTTAGAAATTAAAATATAAATTTAAATTAGTTTTATAATAAATCTAAAAGTTTTGGTCAACATTAAAACGAGACTACAAAAAGATTAATAGATTGGGTTTACATATATAATAATAATAATAATAATAATAATAATAATAATAATAATAATAATAGTTGTCATTCTTAAGTTTTACATTTATTTAAAAGAGTTAATTAAATACAAAAAACTAAAGACTACTAAATACACAATGTAAAAATAAAAATGTAATTTGATTTTAAATGTTAAATAATAATAATAATAATAATAATAATAATAATAATAATAATAATAATAATAATAATAATAACTATTATTATTATTATCATCAATAATAATAATTATAATAATAATAATAAAAATAATAATAATAACAACAATTGTTGTCGTTCTTGTTAAAAATTACATCTATTAATAAATTAATTAAATTTAAAAAAAAAACAAAAGACTACTAAATACAAAATGTAAAAGTAAATATGTGATTAAATTTAAATGTTTAATAATAATAATAATAATAAATAATTATAGCAAACACTAATAATAACAATAATAGTTGATTTGTTATTGTGAAAAGGAATATAGGAAGATTTGATAAATAAATAAAAAACTTGGATGTAAATTAAAGCTACTACATTAAAATAAACAAATATTTAGATATGCTTTTCAAACTTGTTGTTAGTAGTAGTAGAAGTAGTGGTGGTGGTAGTGGTGGTGGTGGTGGTGGTATTACAAATTAGTTAATTTTATTAAAACATTGTATTAAAATGATTAGAAACAAATTATTTGATCGACAAAATCTAGAGCTGGGGTTAACTAAATAAAAACTACTACTGAATAAAAAGTAAACACAAATAAATAAATTATTAATTTGATTAATTAATTATTCATCATTATTATAATTACTATTACTATCAAATAATAATTCCCCTAGAAACTCACATGTAAACTGTATTAAGATATGTTTATCCCAAGTTAAAAATTGAGATTGATGATCCAGTACAACATAAAACTCACTGAACAGTTACAGTGATCCAGCATAAATCTAGCATTGCATTTCCTTTTCAAATTACATTGTTATGATATTGCCGTGTCAGTTGCAGTGATGAGCTGCATGTTCTCTCTCTCTCAGAAACTTACTGATGTAAGGAAACAGAATGGCTACAACAAAGACAAATAAGAAGTTGTCAACGACACATTTTTCGGGGCGCAGCTCTGGGGAGTGCTGCAAATGAATCCAATTTCAGCGAAAACAAACGACTGTCAAATTTGACTGCCGAGAAAAAATGCAAAAGTTTCAGCGGAGGGTGTCACTCAAAAACCGCAGCTCCTGCTCCTCTGCCTGTCTGTCAGTATATTTAGAGATTGTTGACAACCGTGAAAGTGCCACTCTTACATTTTATTACAGGACAGGGCAGACACTGTCATTCAATACCCTCAGAAAAAAAACACACATCTCCAACTGTCTGAGCCAGACACCACGTGAGGAGACAAAAACGGCAACAGTTACAAGAATGTGGCCGACGAATGGATTTCATGCTAATTGCTGCTCCAAATTAAGCCCTGCCAATGATTTCTCACGCTTTTTTAACTTTCACTGAAATGCTTCCAGCGCTGTCAGAAAATATGATGTGGTGTGAAGGCTGTTATGTGTGCAGCTGCTAAAATGGAGAGCCCTCAAACGACGTCGCAGGAAATGACACTGGCGGAGCACATTTTTTAACTACTTTGCTCTTGAAAACTTCCCAAATGCCTTTGTCTGAAGGGTCTCAGCAAGCACTCAAACTCGTTAGCTTTTTTTAATCACCCTAGAGGGTAAACTTATGTTCATCCACAACCGTCTCCTTAAGCATCCTCTTGAAATGGCTGCCACAAACACAGCACTCCAGCCTCCCCTCGGCTTGTCAATCAGGGAAGCCGTGTGAAATATTTGCGGCGAGGAGGGTAAAAGGTGCCGAATTGCCCAGGCCACGTTTAGTATTCTGCAAGGAAGTGCTTTTTGGAAAGTCGATATTATTAAAAACACAGTCATTCGCCGACGGCTGGCCTGCAACTTAGGACCACGCAGATAATATATCCTGCTGAATTAGAATCAAAGGCCTAGCGATATGAAAACTCTCGCAGAACAATTCAATAACGTGCAGCAGCTGTGGAATAAGACATAAAAATATGAACGGCGCATTCTGAAGACGTGAAAGCGAGATTTAATGACGGAGTGAGAACGCAGTGAAGGATAATGACACTTGGACGTACAGCTAACTAAATCAATAATGATAGTACAAGCTGTGCCTCAACACTCCAGTTCACTATCAACAAATAAATTCCCCACAGTGTATGACACACAATAAAACCCAGCAATAAATAGTGGTAATCAATCACCGCTTTATTGGATCTTATCGCCTGCGTTGGTATACCAGAGGCCTGCCTCCAAACTTTTTCAACTTTTTTTCCTCTCTTCCCCCAGACAAAATTTGTACGATTTACTCTCAGAGCACCAAAGAAAAAAAAAAAGTGCTACTCTGTGTGAGCTGTCAGTATAAGTGAGGATTTGCTTTTCAAATAAAGCTTTGCGGCGGGCACTGGGGAACATTGATTCATTGTGAACAAAATGATTTTCAAAGTTTCCTGTCCTGCCTGCCCTATTCATTTCAGGGGCTGATGGACTGTTTGTCTCATCCCACCCACCTGAGCCAACTAATTCCTCACTAAGCCCAGATTATTTGCAAGGTGTCTGGATCCTCTGTGCTCAGAGCCAGGACCGGACTGCAAAGAAGCCACGTCGACCCCTTCCCAACCCACCTTACAGCTATCCAGTGCAGCCCGCCACTGTGTACCGAGACAGACACAGAGAGAGAGAGGGAGACTTTACACTGTGTTGATTTCGCCTGGTTTGAGCACACTGTTTGCCAACCAGAGGCTCGTCAATAATAGATAACGAAGCACAAAGCAAGAGCAGTCTGCCACTAAACCGCTTGAACTTGTTGGCTGGCTTGTCTTTTAAAACACAAGATTAATTTAACCAGCAATGGTTGGCCTCTTATTCCAGGTTCAGTTCCACAACATAGTCCACTGACTAAGAAAACAGAATGAATTTTATGCTCATCCTTCGTGCTTAAAAAAAATCAATGCATTTCAGATGATGTTGTAAGAATAAAATGCAGTAACTTATTAATGTAAAGAACATTTATATCC
Source organism: Danio rerio (assembly GCF_052040795.2). NCBI lineage: Eukaryota > Metazoa > Chordata > Actinopteri > Cypriniformes > Danionidae > Danio > Danio rerio. The sequence continues at coordinate 36,382,597 of NC_141022.1, read as the reverse complement.
TTTATAAAGGGCCTATATATAAATATATATATATATATATATATATATATATATATATATATATATATATATATATATATATATATATATATATATATATATATATATATATATATATATATACATATATATATATAATTAAAGAAAACAGCCATGTCTCTCTCCTAGACTAATGTTCAGTGGGAAAATAACAAGCAGGATTCGGACAAGCAGAGAGATATAGGAGTGTTATTGATCCCAGGCAAATGCACTGGTAATGCCTTGTGTGAGAGGGTGTAAAATTAACTTATTCCACAGCACTGAAACTCACATCTAAATAATGGACAGGTAGGTAAATCAAAAAAGAACAAATTACAAAAAAACGAGAATTGACTGTAGAAGAAAACCTAATGCTTTAAAACACAGTATTGTTCGTTATATAACTATTTAATCATCTGCTAACAAAAATGAATATTTTTTTTTAATTTACAAAAAAAAATTAAGTTTCTAAACTATAAAAACGTAAATTGTGTGTATTATTTTGCAGTTTAAAATAAGAGTACACGCAAAGCCAACGCCCCGCTGACTGTCAGCGCAATGGCTGAGGCTAAATAAATACAGCTTTATAAAGTCAAAGCGCGGCGATTTGTTATAATTAAATCAGCGTTAATATAAAGCAATCCATTTAATTTAATCATTCAATATTTAAGTAATTGCAAAAATAAGCAATTAGAAATATAAGCATTAGGCTATAATTAGTTAAACACAACAGTCACAAAATACTTAAATTGTTAAAAAGGGACAATAACAAACTATATTTTTAGACAAATGCGTAAAAGAGGACGCAAGCATAAACAGTGCTCAAAACCCCCGGAGCAGCGATAGATTTTATTCAGAGGCACTGCTGCGGTTGGGGCGCTTTACCTAACAAACAAAGTATCTCACTCACCATAAAATTTCAAATGTTCCGCCTCGGTACTAAATAAAAAGGTACATGAATAGGCGTGTCTGCACGCTTCAAAACATAATAGAAGGGGACATGGTGAAGTTAGGCAATCCAAGGACTACACCTGATTATTTTCATCTTTATACAACCGTCCAAACACTTGTCACGCACGCGCATCTTAAATATTTCTCCAGGATTTCAGAAGATTCCTTTAAGGAACACGACCTTTCCCTGTGCTCAAACTGTGGTATTTTTTGTAGATTATTTTAATTACCATAGCGTGCCACCATCTGCATGACAAATGAGCTTTCGGTGAAGTGTTTATTAGCACGTGAAAACATAAACATGCACGAGGGCGGGTGGGTATGAGTTAACGGGGTTAATTCTAGTTTAATTCGTTGGGAAACAGCACGCTTGTCGATAACACGCAACAGACAAAAGGCCAATCAAGCTGGTGCGTTTGAGAAATGCGTGCTTCATTTACTCTCAGTGCACGGGATCGGATAGATTTTTCTTTTGAATCCAAACCAGAAACACTTTCCCACTCGTATATTATCGCAAGTTAGAGCCGCAGAAGTTCTTGCTGTCTTCATCCTCGCTGTGTGTGGGGAAAGATGCTCTCCTCTCCTCCTAATTGTCAACAAGAATAAAAACGTTTGATTGCGCTTGCTGGTTTTAATTCTACAAATCCAGATTAAAATAACTCTGGCCATTGATCCGGCCAGTGGAATCGACATTAATTTTAGTTCACTTCTCACTTTGCACGGGGATCAATGAGAAGCAATAACAACTGACATCGGCTCTGAAAAGGACAGAACAGAAAACGCAGGGCTAAAAATCGAAATGCTGACGAATAAATCATCTGTTACTTTTCTTTCATTCTCTGATCGTGTGTTGTCTCGTTGGGACCCGAACCGGACTGCTGTGTTAAATTATTCGGTGGCAAAAAAAAAAAAAAAAAAAATTATGGGATAAAAAGAAGTAATGAAACACTGAATTATTGGAGCCGCGCGGTTTAGTTTTAAAATGCAAGAGCGCAACAGGGTGGGTGTCCTGGTATTCATTTGGTATTATAAATCCAGATAAAAGAGACAAATAACTTTTTGACTATTTCATAAACTTAAATGTTTTAGCCTATATATGATTTAGCTACATAATCTCTTATTTTTAATTAAAATTAATATGAATGTTAAAACTGTTAAGATAAACATTGTACACATACGATTCTATAATGATCCGTATCTCACTGTCCTATATAAATTTATAATATAATAAAATTTAACACTCAAGTGAGTTTGACATTAGGTGTATAAACATTTATCCACACTATTATCTGAAAAGATAATGTAATCTTGGAAGATTTTAATTCTGTCTAATGGCTATTTAAAAGATTCCAAATATAAGACAATTATATAAGCAATTATATATATATTTAAGTCAACATCAAACAATCACACATTAAGTATTGGAATAAAGATTTATTACTAAAAATCTACAATTAAATATCGAGTAAATTAAGCGTGTAATTGTAAAAAATGATTCGGCCTGCTTGCACAGAGCGCCTCAATAAAGCGCGTTTCTGTCCTGTAGAACAGTTTCAAAATAAAGATAATCAGCGAATAAAAAACTCCCCATGCATATTTAGGAGTAAAGATTTTTTTCTGGTGTAAATATAAAACAAAGTAATAAATATTAATTGTAGTCAATTGCAATATATTCACAGTTGTAAAGTGCAAAATAGTTTACTGCACACTGCCGTTAAATAACACGGGAATAAATAATTAGCTATCCTGCAAATGAAAATTCACACATAAAAGACGTTAATTTAACGAAGCCATCTACCTAAGGAACGTATTGTGTCATCCAAAATATAAATAATTGATGTGACTTATGTAGACTGCAGAATTATAGACTGTTTATGTAGCTCTGCTCTAACATTTAGTGAAAATATTTAGATCATAAATCTATGAATGCAAACACAACACAACCCAAAAACGATCTATAATGTTGCATGAAATTAGACATAATTATTAAATATATTTTAATGTGCATTTTAATTGTTCTATTTTCTATTCATAAGTTATTATTTATTATAAATAAAATAATATGAATAATATGAATGAAAATAATGATTTATAAAATTATTTAAATGATTGCAAAACTTAAATAATTAAACATATCAGTGCTATGGTGTTATTAAAAGATAGTATAAATTATACACTGAAGGTGTGTTGATAATACAGTCTTAGTCTGAAAACCCTGCCTAAGATTTTCCTTGGAAAAATATTAACAACTCCTGAGTAGAACGGAAACACTCCCGTACGTGTTGTGTAAATTGTAGTGACCCATAGTAAACAGGTGTTTCCTTGCACCTTGTTTCCTTACTGCACGTATCTGATTCACTTTGCTCTCTATATAAGTGCTATCCAACTAAGTGCTCCGAGTAGGCCTATAGTTTTCTTATTTAACAACCATTGTTGACAGATTAATTTAAAACGAAACATTTCTTTTTCAATTAACACACATGCGCGCGAATTCTGGAGGAACAAAAATAAAGTGGCCAACAATCTACTGTGGCTTGAGAACAAAATATAAATTATCCGCAACATTGGTCTCGAGCGCATTAATTCCCGCTCTGATTACAGACTATAAATGGAGAGGACTATAAATGGAATAGTAAAATCTCCACTCTCAGGAGCACTTCTCACGTCCACTACCAGTCACAAATTAGTAGGGAGCGTAACTGAACTACCCAAGCAGTTGGTTTTAAAAGCCGGTCTGCGCTGATAGCGTTCGTTATTAAAGGTTAACCCACTGAACATCACACTCAAGCATGTTTTACTCGTGGGTGGCCGCAGACACGCGCACATCATCACGGGTATCATTATAACAAGTTCCTCTTCAGTTCCGTCAACCAAAAACAGAGGATTTTAAAAGACATGCGTTAATTTCCCAGGAAAGCACTTGTGCAACTGTTAAATGTGAGTTTATGTTTGCCGGCATTTTTTAAACGTATACGTCAAATTATTGCAAAATATTTAGGGTGATTTTGTTCATTTAAAAATATGTTGTAAGAGACTTCTGGCGTTTCCACCGTGTAGCATTACATTCAAAACTTTAATGTACTGTTTTTGCAAACTTTACCATGATGAACTGATGTTCAAGTCAAAACAAGCAAAGTGTTTTAGGAGTTCAGAAACTCTTCCACACTATCAGCGAACTTGCTCCATGTAGTCACTAAAATAATTGCCACAATCAACCCATTACGCGCGAGTGAAACATTGTGTCTGATAGGAGAGCTATTGATATAGAATAATAAAGTTGCGCATCATCACCTTAACTCAATTTCCACACAAGAAAAAGCAAACAACAACAATAACAAATGCAATACTATCCAGGAGCAAGAGACAGCCGCGTTAGGGTACGTTAATTCAGGCTCGGGGGTCACCCATTAAACAGTCTGATAAAAGCGGATTTCTCCACATAAACATGAGACGCGCTCCCACTGGATCACAAAAACAATCTCTGTCAAGACATTCAGAGCACTTACGTTGTTTTAAAAAATCCCTCGGAAGGTTTAGCTGTCCTTTTATCCCGACAACCGAAACTTTTGGAAACCGGAGAGCGAAGATCACCGCGAAGCAAGCGCCTCGAGGAAACAACGTGAGACGGTCGCCGCGCGTGAGACAGAGTTCCCGGGTCGTGTCGTGTGTTGAGAGTTGTATCAGTTGCATGAACCGATGAGAACGAGTCAGCGCTCAGTGGCAAAGTAGAGACGATAGGCAGAGATTTGCTCAGAGGTAGAAACAGTGTTGGAGGTGCAGTGCTGCCGCTCAGCGCCAGGTTCGCTCATTGACTGACATTCATTCTCTCCTCCTCGCGCGCTGAGGACCCTGACCCCCCTTCTCCGCGCTCCCGTGGGGGATCTCATGGGCTGTTTTGTGAGCACGGAATGAATTATCGTCTCTCTTCACCATTTAGAAGACCAGGGAAATGAAGTCCGCAGCAAAACAAAAGATGTTTCAACAATGCGCGAGGTCTGCAGAAATAGGTAAGTGTGCAGCGTCCCACCGCGCGCTCTGGGCTGCTCGCGAGTTTGTCTTTAGCTGTTTTCACTCCGTGCAGCCCCCTTACAAGTGTGTTTACGTGTTGTAAAAAGTCATTCTAGTCTACTTGTTGCTTTTTTTTTGCACATACCTGCTACTGGAGTTGAGTAAGTCCCATAAACGCGTCTTAACATCTGTCAATGTGTAAAAAACGGAAAAATGTATTCTTTCATTAAAAAAAAAAACACACACACAAACGCTGCTATCACATTATTTACGTAGCTTTACTTAAACTTAATCGCAGTTGATGTTTAAAGATAATATAACATTAACACTGAACAATACCACACAGAAATCCACCTGCTGGACAGAGCTGGAATTGCACATGGCTTCTTCAGCCTCAAACAAACGGCAAAAATAAAGCGCAGGTTTACAAATGTCAACTAATGTCTTGTTTTGGCTAATAACGCGTATTCTGTTTTATTGTCATATCTAAAAGAAGTCTCTACAAGAAGTTATGTGTGCTCCCAGGCCAAAGTAATGGGAGGCAGTGCAATGTAAGGGTGATGGGAGGGCAGTAGCCATACATATGTGCATTATACTGCATTACATTAGCACTCTCTTGTATTGCTAATGACCTCCGTTAAAGCATCAGTGAAACAGAGGAGGAAAAAGCCCATCCATGTCCAAGGTCCCTTTCCATTCAAAATCAAATTTCAGGCCTCAGTCTCTTAACATGTCTCTAAATGGACTGGTGTGAATTGGTGAAGTGCTTTGATGACAGCTCTTTTTACCAGGGCTTAAGCACAAATCCTCTCCTCCATTTCCAGAGCCCCTTGATTCGATTGAAATTATTTTACATTCTCTCCGGACTGTATCAAATAACAAAACATATTACTATGACTTGATTGAATCCATTACAAGCAAAGCTGGGACATTTATAAATCTACACTTCAGTCGATATAAAAGTTGAGGTAGCCAGAGTGTATACGATCCGCTTTCTCTTTATGATTGAGAGACTTTCAGTGGCCTGTATGAATGTGGAAAATCTTTGAAATTGGATAAAAGATATTAACCGAAGGATGTAGTTCGACCAAAAATGGACTTAAACTTGAACTATCAAACATGTAGGTGACTTTTTTCCTATCAGTAGAATTTTAAAGAAGGTTTCAGCATATATAACATACATATTTAAAGCAAAAGTATTAATGATGGCTACTTGTGATAAACCGAGGTCTTCTGAAGCATAAAACAATTATAAAATTGCTGTATGCAAATAAAGAGTTTAGATGCAAAAACCTCTAGAAGCCATTTGATACTTTCTCCTAAAAATAGCAATTTTCTCCAACTCCTGTATGTAGGCTCAGCAATTTTACTTTTAAAGGGACAAATAAGTTCTTTTCATTGCCTTTCAAGTGAAGCAACAAAACATAAACATAGGAGGCTGAGAAAAACACTAATTTTAGGATAACATTTCAGATGGCATTTAAAGGTTTTTGCAGCTGAACTCTTCAAATAAACATTGTTTAAAACATTCACACTTTTAGTGGCCAATATGAATGTGAAAAGTCTTTGAAATTGGATAAAATATATGAGCAGAAGGATGTAGTTTGACCAAAAATGGAATTTACTCAAACTTGGGCTATCAAACATGTAGGTGATTCTTTTTCTTTTCTTTCAGTAGAACTTCAAAGAAGATTTTAGCTGAAATCCAGGTTCTTAAAAATTTCTATCAGCACTTTGAGAGTCAAAAACATATTTAGGCAAAACAAAAGTATAAGTGATGCTTCCTTGTGATAAATTAAGGTCTTCTGAAGCAAAAGAAAAAAAAGAAAAAATGGTGTATGCAAATAAAAATTGTTTTACACATGAGTAAATGTAGTAGACAACACTGGCAAGAGGCACATATCATTGTGTGCCAAGAAATATTTTATGTCACAAACACATTGAGGAAAGCTTGCACAGGCTGTAGATTAAAGGAAAGAATAATAATGTTATAAATCATTTTTAATTTCTTGCAAAGATAATTTAACGTCACAAAGACCTCATTTTATAATCGGAGCAGCATTTTTTTACTAAAAAAACGTTCGCCATTGAAATGCATTTTATGAACCTCCAAAGACCTAAAGTTTCTTTAATGCTCTACTGAAGAAAAAAATCCCCTACATGCATTTCCATTTTCTGTGAACAAAATCCCTTGTAAATTATATTTTAAAAACATGCTTAATGTTTGAAGAACAGGGTCAATTTGACCCATTAACAGCTCTTTTCGTTGTTTTCAGGTCTCATTTGTCATTCTTGCCATGTCTATGTGAACGCAGAAGAGGAGTAAAAATCATCGCCGCTGGAAAGGGAAGTTAAACATCACACGTTCATTTACGTTGAGTGATTTTGACTTCTCAGATGTCCCTTTAATGCAGAGCGCAGTGATAATTGAGGGACCCGTGTTGAGGCAGGACGGTCGCTGTAATAACAGAGACATCTTTTCAACACAGCAGTCAGGTCTTAATTATTACCTTTACAACAGCGATCGCAGTGAAACGGGTACCAGAGGACCTATAGCGAGAGATGTCCCATACAATGGAGGCTCAGCACAGATTCCTCATTAGCATATGTCAGCCATGTGCTTCAGATGGCTATTCATTTCTGTCACTTAGCACTTGGAAGTGCTCATGCTAAGAGCTGGTAAATTAAATGCTGTATTCCTGCACTGTAACCTAAGATTACGCTGTTGTCACTGAGCCTGTCTCCGCTAGTAGATTACTTCTTAAAAATAATTTTAAAAAGGACAGGCCAAAAAGAAAAAGAAAATAATGTAATGGACGAGCAAAATGGTGCTGCTGTGGAAATGATTGACAGCTACAATATGAATGAAAACCAATCAGAACTAGTGGCTGACTGTTCTTTTCACCTGACAAAAACAAACATGTTATACTCAGACTGATATGAAAATTAAAGGGATAGTTTATGCAGAAATGAACAATCTGTCAACGTTTACTCACCCTCACGTCATTCCAAATATGTTTCATTTACTTCTGTCGGAAACAAAAGGAAGATTATTTGAAGAAAATTGGCTCCATTTTGTTACTTAAAAATACTTTAAAAACTTTTTCCCCCTTTATTGAGTAAATGACCACTTTAAACACGTTTAATTAGAAAAGTAAAATAATAAATAGTACTATGAAATAGATGATCCATTTACTCCACAACTGCCTGCCACATTCACAGAGACACACACAAAAAAGTAAAGTCTTTGGAGTGACTCCCGTCAGAACACAATTAGGATGAATGGGCATCTAAAGTGACAACATTACATAAATTCAGATTTCACTATTCACATTGCAAAACATCCATACTGTTTTTGATATAGAACCACTTTAAAGACTTTTAATTAGAAAAGTAAGAGAATAAATAGTACTTTGAAACAGATGGAATGATCCATTTTCTTCTCCACAACAGTCTGCCGCATTCAAAGAGGCACAAAAAAACTGTAAAGTCTTTGGAGTGACTGTCGTCAGAACACAATTAGGATGAATGGGGATCTAGTGACTACATCACATACATTCAGATTTGACTGTTCACATTGCAGAACATTCATTCATTCATTTTCTTGTCAGCTTAGTCCCTTTATTAATCTGGGTCGCCACAGCGGAATGAACCAACTTATCCAGCAAGTTTTTACGCAGCGGATGCCCTTCCAGCCGCGACCCATCTCTGGGAAACATCCACACACACATTTACACACACACTGTACACACAATTCACCTGTACCGCATGTCTTTGGACTGTGGGGGAAACCGGAGCAACCGGAGGAAACCCACGCGAAGGCAGGGAGAACAAGCAAACTCCACACAGAAACGCCAACTGAGCCGAGGTTTGAACCAGCGACCCAGTGACCTTCTTGCTATGAGGCGACAGCACTACCTACTGCGCCACTCTCTGGCCCACATTGCAGGACAACTATTCTGTTTTTGATATAGAACCACATAAAGAAGTGGTCAAAGCAGAATTAAAAACATCAGATTGGATGCAGTATGTGCAGTTTACACCGTTATCTGCACTGTGAAAATAAAACAAAATAATGTAAGTAAACCCATTGTAACTTGGAACTGTTAAGTTGATTTAATTTTTATAATTATGCAAATTGTACTTATTTTTTAAAATAAAAACAAACTAATAACTTTTTTTTCCAATACACCTTTATTATATTAGTTTTTTTCCCAGCTTTTCTGTATCTAGCAAAATCTTTGCTCTTCCAGACTCTAGTGTGTCTTCTAAATTCAATACAGGCTATAAGTGTAGATTTTATAGACTTAATGAACCACCAAATATGTAATATTGTAATAATTACAGTAATTATTTGAAAACAGGCGTGCTAAATTGTCTGACACTGTAAAAAGAGATTACTTGACTCTAAAAATTAAGTACAATTTGCATAATTATAAAGTTAAGTAAACTTAACAGTTGCAAGTTCCAATGGGTTTGCTTACATTATTTTTGTATATCCAACTTGTTGCTTTTAAGACAATTAGTTTACTTGCTTTAAGTAACTAATCACTTTTTACAGTGTGAATAGCATATGGGCAAAAAAACAAACAAACAAAGCCAGATTCACATCTGAACTAGCATTGTGAGCACAGCCTTTGTGTCATGAAGAAGATCGACCTTCATGAAGATCACAGATCAAAACTACAATCTTACAAATAAAGCTTCTTTCAAGAGTTGACACTTAGATAATTGAGTATAAAGCGTGTTTGGCATGCTGTCCTGGGAGAGAGCCCTGAGCTCATAAGATCCTCGAGCCCTGGGCTCCCTCCCGTTTGCACGGCGAGAGGGGAGTTTGAGCAGGTAGGTCTCGAGAACTCCCCTACTAGCAAAGGGCAGATTAGGGATCGCTATGAAGGTATACTGCTGATTGAGCTTATCTAAGGTGCCGATTTGGTTTGGTCAATGTACTGTCGCATGTCTTTGGACTGTGGGAGGAAACCGGAGAACCCCAGGGAAACCCACACAAGCACGTGGAGAACATGTAAACAGAAATGTAATCTGGCCAGGTAAAGACTTGAACTAGTGACATTCTTGCTGTGAGGCAACAGTGCTAACCACTGGGTGGTCCTGTCAAGGAAAAGGAGAGGAGTAGGAGTGATGAGGGGATTTTTCAATAGGAAGATGACTAAGGCCCCATATACACTGCCAGTTAAATGTGAACCAATTCCAATTTTTTTGCTCATACAGTATGTGACACAGATCAGATCTATTCTGTGACTTTGTAAACATAAAAAAATAAATAAATAAATACATAAAACGCATGCATTCGAATATTCAGAGATCGGTTTCAGGCCTCTTTCATATGTGGAAATAAATCAGACACAGTAAACAACAAGTAAACACACAGTAAACAACAACAACAGAGGAAACATGGAGAAGGAAAGTGGTCAGTCGCCACAATTTGCTCCCACCAGACCTGAGATCTCTCTTGCACCCAAAAATTCAGCTGAATCGTGGAGGACACAATATATAAACCATAGGCGCAAGCTGTGATGGCGGCCCTTTCCCTCCTCCTCCGCCTCAAAATTATTTTAAAGTTGAGCGAACTTCGCATATTTCGCAGAGCTAAAAGCAAGAAAATTTCTTCCATCATGGCTAGTGTGGTGCAGATGCTGGAACCCGCCTTTACGCATTTATGCATAAAATGCATTGCAAGTGTAAACACAAAAATTGGATATCGGTCACAATTAAAAGAACATGTAAACGGACAGGCAAAAAAAAATCTGATATAGGCAACAAATCAGAATTGAGAATCAAGACTTGACAGTGTAAACAGCGTCTAAGGTAAGGCACTCTGGTCATTTATAGTGAGTTAGGAGTCATCTGATTGGTGAATCATGCATTAGCTAATGTGGGATCAGCCACGGTCAATCATAAGCATGTGATCCTCTCGAAATTAGTTTAGAAATAAACCACACTTATGGAGTTCATGGTTCCATTGAGAATGTTTAACATGACATTTTTCATTCCCCAAAAGATTGTTTATGATGGAAAAGTGTACTTTAGATATTAAATTGCACACTTCCCACTTTTAATACACTTTTCAAACAGTAAACAAATATTTTCACTAAAGATTAACATTTAAATTTTATTAAAATTTCTTTAAGAAACCAAAAATGTTCTTCTGTGGCTTCACTGTGAAAACCCTGTTTTTGTTATTTTCTTTGCAACTTACTTTTACAATGTGTACTGTGTTTTTAAGCTGTCAAAAACAAATATGTTGTACACAGTATGACAAACAATTTTAATTGAAAGTTTACACAACATTTGCTCACCCTCATTTCAAGCCTGTATGGATGCTTTTTCTGTAAGAAAACAGTACTTATTTACCTACGACTGTATAAACACACACACACAAAATAACAATATATTTTTAGCAAATATTAGAATACTTAGAATTTGGAAAAAGATATGGAATGATACCTGTTATCTGCTGTAGCATCTGCAAAGAAAAGAAAACAGAATTAAGAATGAAGGACAAAGATAGAATGACAGATGATTGTGATTCCTGCTACTCTTTCATTCTTTTTCTCAACCAATTCCTGTACTCAAGGTGTCATGAAGAAGATTCACCCCAGCACAGAAGCTGATATGACCTTCTTGGTTCTGTTTATTTTTTAAGCTAAAAAAAAAAAAACACAGAATTACACAAAGTCTCTTTCTAAATCTGCACCGGAGGACACCCATCACTCTCAATGGATATTTTGCGACGTCTCTATACATCGCACATGCACAAATACACACAAAAGAACAGAGGGAGTGAAAGACAGAGGGGGAGAGCGAGAGCGTAAGCATTCATACTGTAGACAGTGCTACATGATCAAAGGCTGCGGGGAGAGAAGGGGAAACGAGAGCTCTAAAAATGGTTCTGCAGCTGATTCTGTGAGTCCTGGCAGTCACTCTCTCCAAATGCACACACACACACACACACACGCATATATATGCACGTGTGCTTGGTGCTTTCATATTTAACTAAAGGCAGGGCCCGGCGTGTGTCACAATCCAACAGGGGGACACGCAGCTTTCGCTCGTTTGAGGAGCGGAGGCTTTGTTTTCTCTTGGTGGTGTGGCATGGAGTATCTGGGGGGGCTGAGAGATTGTTTCTCTTCTCTCTTAACAGGAAACAGCATCAGGAATGAAGGGGGAAAGTGAGACAACGCAAACAGGGAAACCCGAAAGCTCTCGAGATTCTCAGAGACTCTGCTGTAGAATATGGTGCTATAACTCCCCTACATAAAATCAATGATTTGTTTAATTTAGACAGAGCTCGTAAATGTGCTAATTTCAGAGACAGCCTACAAATCTAAAGGGCCTTGTTATCCCATTTGCTGCTCCATTAGTTGGGAAATGATACAGCCCAGCGTTGTTAAGAAACTGAACGTTCAGTCTCGCTACTCAAAGGAGGAAATAAGTGACAGTGCTGTGATTATTAATGACAAAAAAAGGAATTTAAACAAGCTAACGATAGATGCACAATTTCACATGGCACTATTTTTACATTTTTATAGCACTATTATAATTATTATTTTAGTTAGTATCAGTAGTAGTATTTATACTTTTTGCTACATTTGAAAAAAGTTAAAATATAAACTTATAGAGAGAAAATTTATTATTTTACTAATAAAAGCTGTAATATATGTTTATTTCAAGTTACAAGCTTGTATATATTTTTCTTCATAAATTAAATATTTAACTAGATTTTTAATTTAATATTTTTAAACACTGTATTGATTTTAGTATAGCTTTTAACATGTAGTACAGAAATCAAAAACAAACATACAAAATAATGTAAATAAATAAAAAAATTTATAATAAATATGTAAGAATAAAATGAATAATTAAATAAATAAATAAACACACACACACACACACACACACACACACAAATATATAAGCAACAATTATATAATTAAATCCATGTACAATACATACAATATAAAGGTACATCATATAAAAACAACGATTTATCAATAGCAAGTGATACAAGTTATACAGAGAAAAGATTTGTATCAGCTTCCTTCAGGAATCCTACAAAGCGATTTCAAAATTTCAAAAAAACTTTTCAGGTTTTCTCTTGACTATATAAGTTATTTTTTATTTTATATTTTACACTTGAAAAATATATGCATAAATTAGAAATATTCATCTATCTACATAGATTATTAATATAACATAACATAACAACATAACATAAAATAACAACATGACATAATACAATAGTATTAATTAATACTTCATACATACAACTTTATAAATATTACTGTATTATTTGCTACAAAATGTATCGGAAAAATCTATCTATAAAATAACTAGATATTTAAAAATAAAAGATAATATAGATAGAAAATAAAAGATATGATTTTAAAATATTGTTAAATTTGTTACAATTTGTATTAGTATTACTATATTAATAAACATGCAAAAAAATTCTAAAGCATCTATTACTGTTGGTAAACATTAACAAATTAAACCGTTGATTTGAATAATTTATTAATACATATGTGGATAATTATCATAAAACATTTTCAAAGATATAAAAATACTGCAATAATTATTTATTGTTAATTAGTCATTGATTAGCTATAATATAATATAATTTAATGAAAGAGCTTAAACGGATCAAAGGACTAAATTCTTATATTGAGCTAACAATCTACATTCTTGTCCTTATAACAATGTTTTATCATCATACACATGCCACACAAAGACACACCCCAGCTCTATTCTCAGTGCCAGGCATTAACACTCATCTGTCTTACTGGGGACTCAGCAATTAGGGGCCACACAAGCAAATGCCACTCATGACCTGAAGCGCAAAGCTGCTGACAAACAAGCAGAGACAAATCAAGGGGTGATTTAAAAGCATAGCGCTAAAATCTCAATATTTGGCCATTCAGATTTAGCAGCTTGCCCAGACAGGGCCATAAATCCACCCTTCCATAAATAATTAATATGACAGTGCGATGTAAATCTGACTCAAGCCTTTTGGTTAAGAAATGGAGTTGGCTGTCATTATCATCATTATGTGGCTGCCTAAACACAATTTATTTAAATTGATAATCCAATGATAAACGCAAAGAATTACTTTTAAAAAACTACTGCCCAGTCCAAACTCACATGTGTAATGATGTACGAGTTAAAAGAGCAAAAACAGAAGCTGACAAGATACTTTTTTGGTCAGCCGTCACTTTGCATTTACATTATCAACTGCCACTTTAGATGGTCGTTTATGATGCTGCCCTACTGCCAACAACCCCAGTATGGCACACCACACTTTCTGACAGTACTCTAGGATACACTTCCAGCACCCATAGAAAGGCATTTAAATCATGTCTGGCACAGAACATGCTGTCTGGATCTTTGCTTTTCTGCAGACCGTGCACAGTAAATCAAACAGGGCTAATATGAATCAAATCAAGACAATATATTACACTAATTGCCTTATCAGATGGCTGTCTCCAATGCTTTAAGGTGCCTTGCAAAGGGTGTCAAGGCTGTGATCACTGGGCCGTCCTTGAATAACTTGAACTGTATTTGAACAACAGTGCGTCGCCGAAGAGTAAATCTCCAGCCCTTTTTACAGTATTGTGTTTCAAATTACAGTATGAGCCGCACTTCAAGTTTGGGGAAGTTACATTTATATATTAAAACATAAATGAAACAATTAACTTTAAATAATAAGGTTGTGATACACACATAGTAAAAACTGACTGATTAGCATGTTTGACTTTTCTGATCTGTCATTATAATAACGTTATGTTTGGTGATATTACCATCACATGCATATCTGTGGCCAAAACACAGATTTTTTCCATACACTCACAGTAATAAAGGTATGTCACAGGGGTGGTACCTTTTTAAAAGGTTAACATTTGTACTGAAAGAGTCCATATTGGTACCTCAGAAGCATAAATTAGTGCCTAAAAAATTTTGAGAGGAACACTTTTGTACTTTTAAGATACTAATATGTACCCTTGAGGTATTGATATGGACTCTTTTAAGTACAAATGTGTACCTTTTGAAAAGGTACCACTCCAGTGACAGCTTGTGTACCTTTATTTCTGAGAGTGTACAGATTATGTTATCTTTGTTTTCCTACAGTGCAGTGTAAAAAATAAATGCACGAATTAGCCCTTTTCCATAATTTGTGTTTTTTGTTTGTTTATTTATGCTGTTGAATTGCATTATGGGTAGGCCCGCACAAAATCTGCATGTGCAGTAATTCGCAGATTTCTGCAGTTTTTTAGCCCATCGAGTCTATTTTCTTGTGTAAATGTGTCAATTTATATTTATTTAGTTTTCTATTAATTTCAGTAATATTAGAGACTAATAAAAATTGTTAATGTTTTATTTACAATACAGTTTGTAAAATCATATTTTCTGTCTTTTAGTAGACGTTATCTTAGAGACTTGTTTTGTTTACCAAATAAGTGGATCTAATAGGGTATATGCAGAGCATTTCTTTCCATACTGATAGACTTCCGGTGAATGGTCATTGTGACTTTTTTCCATTTTATACGGTTCCTTTTACAGCATTGACGTTTTAATGTAATTAAAATATAATCAGTTAAATAGACTTTGGCATTCATTTAGTTGTTTAAGTGTAAAATGACATGAAAAGCCGTTTACAAGCACGTGACCGTCAGGATTAGCAGGCTAGCGCAGAAGCTCCATTGAATATACTGGGGTAAAATAAATGTATTTTTAAGACATGGCATGAGGACAATGTAATTTAATGCAGTGCTTCGTGTACAATCTGAGACCCACTTTGTATCGGATATCACTCAGGCAGTGGAGATTGCTACTTTTTAAAGAAAACAAACCCTAAACACACTGATTTTGTAATGGCATACAGTTCACCGAAAGGGCTTGACCCAGGTTACTGACAAATTAAGTCCTTCCGCATTCTTCTGAATATACACTATTGGATTTGCATTATAAACATGAATAAAATAGATAGGCATTAATAATAAATAGGTATAATAGTTGTAATAATACATTTCATGTATTAAGTTTTAAGTTACGATACTCACAAAATCCTTCCACATAAAACCATGGATCTTTTACAAAAATCTGCGCAGAAATAGCAAAAAATATCAGCAGATTCTGTCTGGCCCTATTCAATCCTTCATTTTCTTTTTGGCATAGTCCCTTTTTTTTAATCTGGGGTCGTCACAGCGGAATGAACCACCAACTTATCCTGCTTATGTTTTACGCATCAAATGTCTTTCCAGCTGCAACCCATCACTCGGAAACACCCATACACTCTCATATCCGGATATTTTAGCCTAGCCAATTCACCTGTAGCATATGTCTTTGGACTGTGGGGGAACGCCAACACGGGGAGAACATGAAAACTCCACACAGATATGCCAACTGACCCAGCTGAGGCTCGAACCAGCGACCTTCTTGCTGTGAGGTCGTGCTACTCACTGCGCTACCATGATGCCCCTATCTGGCCCTAATTATGGGATATTTGATCTTTCCTCAAACATTTTAAATTTATTGTATTTAATAGGGACAAGGCTCATTAATCAACAGTAAAACTGTAAATAAGCCAGAACTAGCCTCAAAGCCCAATTTTCATTTGTTGACCCTGCCAGATTTTAAAAAGGCAACCTAAAATACAAAAACAGATTATTACACATACAATAACAGTAAAGTTACATACGCCAAGCAGACAAAACATATCATAAGAATCTCATAAAAAGCAAGAGAAAAATTGCACGATTACAAATGTGACTTGCTTTTAGCCATTTCTTTAAATTGTGATTAAGTGTTGAATAATTTGTAATACCTCTTAAATCAATAGGAAGTGTATTTCAAAAATGACTGGCTCTAACTAAGAAGACTGACCGTGTAAAAGTTTACAGCACAGTCTCTTCTAGTAACAGATGGTATTGCTCTGCCATTATTGTTTTTCTGTGTCAAACTCACATAATTTGATGTTTAAAAGTAAAAAAAAAAAAAAAAAACGACTTTTATTACTATGTTAAATTAGTTTAAAGTAATATATTGTCTGTATTGTTGTTGTAAATTACAGTAAAATAACCTGATAATAAACCACCTTTTGTGTTATTTTACAGACTTAAACATCAAAAGTCAACAGAGCACAGATAAAGGTATCAAAATGCAATTTCTAACCATAAATAAACAAAATAAATGCATGTTAATCTTAAAATATGTATTAATTAGATGTAATTTAGATAATATTTTTTACAGTATACAGGGATGTTTAATATACTATATTTTACTATATATTTTTGGAGTTACTTATTGTATACTGATAATAATTTGGGGGCAACACGGTGACTCAGTAGTAGCAAGAAGATCGCTGGTTCGAGTCCTGGCTGGGTCGGTTGGCATTTCTGTGTGGAGTTTGCATGTTCTCCTCGTGTTCGTGTGGAGTTCCTCCGGGTGCTTCAGTTTAGCCCACAGTCCAAAGGCATGCGGTACAGGTGAACTGTACAAACTAAATTGGCCATAGTGTATGCATGTGAATGAGTGTGTATGGATGTTCCCCAGTACTGGGTTGCAGCTGAAAGGGCATCCGCTGTGTAAAACATATGCTGGATAAGTTGGCGGTTCATTCCGCTGTGGCGACCCATGATGAATAAAGGGACTAAGCCGAAGGAAAATTATGAATAAATGTTTATTGCTTTTAAATTGCATTATGGGATGTTTAATCATTCCTCAAACATTTGATGTTGGAATTATTGTTTTATTATTATATATTATTATTACATATTATTTTATTTAAATTGTTTAAAGTGATATATTGTCTGTATTAACATTTCAAATTACGGTAAAATAACCTGGTAATAAACTACTTTTTCTGTTATTTTACAGACTTCAACATCAAAAGTCAACAGAGCAGATATAAAGGTCTCATAGTGCACTCATAACCTCAAACAAACAACAACAAAAAAAGCCTGTAAATCACATAATACATGTTAATTAGCAGTTATTTTTACACCATACAGTGATGTTTAATATTTACTTATATATTTGTGAAGTTAATTATGGTAAACAGATAGTAATTTGTTAATTCTAATTAGTTGCCTTTTATATGGTTTATTTTTAAGTGGTTTATTTAAAAGGTCCCCGTATTTGATAAATAAACGGTGAGGATAATAACGTCCCGTTACTGTATCAATATTTTCAAAACACTACACTGATTGTTTACAGCTTAAAAGAAGCTACTCTCATAATTTGCACATAGCATCATGGGGCGCAGCAAAAAAAAGTGGATATTTCTCTTAACCACATCCAGTAGAGAAATAAGGGGCTGTTTGTTTGTGTGTGCTTAGTGTAGACGTCCCATCAGCTCCAGTGGTTTCTGTAGGATTATAAGTGCGCTTTGAGTGAGAGAGACTGGTCAACAGCACGCCGAGCGCCACCTCTGACTGTGAGCATGATTCAATGTGATGTCCACTTTATGTCCCTTTATTTGCCTCTGAAAGGAAAAGCTTGTCTTTTATGTCTGCCAAGCGGCCCTTTCCAACCCCTGCACAGCTAATCATACATCCTGTCAACACGGCTGTGTTTTACACTAAACCCTGTTGTTCTGTTTAGAAAGCCTGGATCTGTTTATGGTGCAGAAATGATGCAGCCTTATGGTAAAATCAATAAAGTCGCACGGGTTATAAATATATGAATCCAAACGACAGCAGAGGGGGAGTAATTATACAAATAAAACATCGTGTTCTCTGCAGGAAACGCGCTAGGACATAATTGATTAGCATTTTGAAGGTGATAACGAGACATTTTGCGTTTTGCTCTGTTATGTGGCGCGTGCGTCTGCGGATTTTAACTGTCTTGACATGTCCTTGTGGAGTGATCTCAACCGTGATGGTAATAACAATAATTATCTTCTAAGTGTGGAAAGTCAAAGACATGAATATTCTCATACAGCGTTAAGTTCAGCAGACAAGTGCTTTCACATGATTTCGTCAGGACAAATTAACAGTAATTGCGCATTGAATTGTTCCAGAAATATCAGATGCTGTTGCTTTCTTAGTTTGATGTTCAAAGCAAGGGGGATTTTTAGCATTCGCTGGCACTGTATAATTTGTTGTTTGTGGCCACGACGAGGAAATCACATTGAAGACGTGTTCGGAAAAATGAATAGATCAAGGAAGAAGTGAGTATAATCAAACTAAAACTCAAGGAAAGAAAGTATTTGCATTTGGGGAGAAAAAAGGCAGAAGCCGGCTAAATCTGCCATCACTTTTGATTAATTTTTTAGTTACTCTTTCGTGGGTATTAGAAATTTGAGAAATTGTTATTAATAAGAACATGATTTCCAGAGATTAACCCCTCGTTCCTTTATCCCTGATCCAGAGACCTTTGGAAAATTGATCCTGTTAGATTGATGGATGTCCTGTTTAAGGGTTTGTCCTTGTGCTAGTGTTTTTGCTGTAATCCTGAGGGCTCGTTTGTTTAATGATGCAATTGTATCTCATTTTGTCACTTCTTTGTAATGTCACATTGAACAAGCCACAAGTTATTTTAATTTGGGGTTATTCAGTCCTAAAGAAAACATTTAGATGGCATTTAAGTTAACTTTAATAATTTTAACGCTATAGTTTGCTGTTTTTTTCCTCATATTTGTAGTTGTACAGATATAAACATAATAGGCAATTTTATGGTATCTACACAGCGAAAGCTGTCACTGGGGTGGTACCTTTTCAAAGGGTGCACGTTTGTACATAAAGGGTACATCTTGGTACCTTAAAATCATATATTAGTGGCTAAAAATTTTATAGAGGAACACTTTTGTACTTTTTAGGTACTAATATGTACCCTTGAGGTATTAATATGGACCTTTTAGGTACAAATGTGTACCTTTTGAAAAGGTACCACCCCAGTGGCAGCTCACGTACCTTTATTTCTGAGAGTGTATACAATTACAAAACATTTAAATGAACTGTATGCCTTCTAGATGCTCAGGGGTGGACTTTACCACTTGGACTTGGGGGGCCCTAAGCAACTCAAGGTATGGGGCCCAAGCATTGAAACTCAAAACACTCTTTCTCTGTAGATATTTTTTTTCCCTGTATTCTGTTTTTTTTTTAACTAAGTGGAGCCTTTATCTTCTCAATGTAAAATTAAATACAATAAATTCACAAGTTCACAAACTAACTATGTAAATTGTTACTTG
The DNA here is from genome assembly GCF_052040795.2 of Danio rerio. Taxonomy (NCBI): domain Eukaryota; kingdom Metazoa; phylum Chordata; class Actinopteri; order Cypriniformes; family Danionidae; genus Danio; species Danio rerio. The sequence continues at coordinate 36,362,415 of NC_141022.1, read as the reverse complement.
TTAACTATTTAAATACAGCTAATTGGCCATATTTGTGTTTGGATTTTAATATTTGCATGTGCAGTACAGAAGGAACGTTCCACTGTTCATTGGGGTCCATAGTTTTGAAAAGGATTACATTAAAATCTTAACAGTTATAGACAGAATTTACAACACATGATAGAAAGTTTATAAAGGGGCTATGATTAATTTAGGCTTCTTGGCAATGGTCGGGGTCCTAAGTGGTTGCGTACCTTCCTTATTGTTTAAGTCTGCCCCTGTAGATGCTTACATTAAAATCTAAATATTGCAATAATATGGTTGCAAAACAGCAACAATTGAGTCACAACTTATTCAAGCAAAAAGAAAAAATAAATGGAAGTTCCTACATTCTACAAATCCAAAATCCTATGAATTTCATGTTCGCTAGAAAATAGTGGCAAATGTGTAAAAGGGAAAAAAAATCTGATTATTAAAACATACTAATATTTACTTTTTTATGTTTTCACCCAGTATTTTCTCCCAAAAGTGGCAATAAAATATGTTTATGAATGCTCGGCTAATGAATGTTAGTGCAGCGGTGTTGACCATTGTGCAAACAAATCCTGGACTGATGACCATCACAGTAATACAGCCATTTAGCACAGGATGAGTGGTCGAAATGGCCTTCATTATGGAGCTGCGTCATGGGGCCCTGTTATCAGGCACTGCACCATGGGTGCAATTGCCTGAGATAGAGACAACGCTGTGAACGAAGCCTTGATGTTGACACACAACATATTAGTCCCCCTGGAAAAAAAGGGGGCTTTGTCCCAAATTTCCATTTCCTTTCCCACCGTTATACTGGCCTCATCAAACAAGGGCAGATGGACCTGGACACTATGAATGAGGGAGCATCTGAGGGAGAAAAGGAGAGAAGAAAAGGGATGTTTATTGTCCATGTATTTTTAAAGAGGGCATCTGCGGCACAAGATGTGTAAACATTGCTTGACCCTAGAAAGTAGTGGTGCTAAAGAGGATCTCCGGTTAAGAAACAGGGCAGTCAATGCAAGTCATTAAGCTTCATTAACACTGACACACACCTTTCCTTCCATGTTATTAATGTCCCTTATTAAAGCATAAAATTGCATATTAACTATTGATCGCCTATTACCATTCTTCAATAATCAATTCTAACTGCTTCAGCTGGGCTCCAGTCCATCTTTATTTTAATCCAGTTTAAACAGCTCTTTTGTCTAATTGTCCCATTCAAGCTGAGAGCAAATTTGGAATTTATGGTTTAAATAAAGCAGATGATCAGCACACGTCAAACACAAGCAATGCTAAAACAATTATTTTTTATAAAGTGGTGACCTTTCAACCCTTTGACCTGCAAAATAGGGTGGTGTAACAGGAAGGTGCTTTGTGAGAGGTTAAAGAGAGCCAATCTGTTGCACCTGCCAGCCCAGCATGGCCCACAATTCGAGCAGGCACACAACATCACAAGACAATATTAGGTTAGATTTAGGTTGTGACATCAGGTGACCAAATTTTTATGTCTGGCCAGCGTCTAAGAACAATGTTATTTTGACTTCCAATAACAGCATCAAATCATGTTGATATTTGGTTGATTTTAGGTTGCGAAGGATAGTGAAAATCCAATATCAAGCCAACATCTTAAACTAACGTCATATTGACATCAAATACTGACATTTATTCGTCTGGTATGGCAACCAAAATCCAACTTCTGATAAGCGTCATAGTAGTAACGTTCACACAACGTCAAGCTGTGACATCATTAGACCTTGATATTTGGTTGATTTTAGGTTGTGGGGGAAAGTGAAAATCCAACATCGAGCCAACATCTTAAACCAACGTCATATTGACGTCAAATACTGACATTTATTTGCCAGGTTTGACAACCAAATTCCAACATCTGATAAACAGTATAGTGGTAACGTTCACACAACGTCAAGCTGTAGCATCAAATGACGTTAATATTTTGTTGATTTTAGGTTGTGCTAGATCATGAAAATTCAACATCGAGCCAACATCTTAAACTAACGTCATATTGACGTCAAAAACTGACATTTATTTGCCAGGTTTGACAACCAAATTCCGACATCTGATGAACAGTATAGTGGTAACGTTCACACAACATCAAGCTGTAGCATCAAATGACGATGATATTTCGTTGATTTTAGGTTGTGCTAGATTGTGAAAATCCGACGTTAATATTTGGATGATTTTAGTTTGTGAGGGAACGTGAAAATCTAACATCGAGCCAACATCCGAAACTAACGTCATATTGACGTCAAATACTGACATTTATTTGTCAGGTTTGGCAACCAAAATCCAACGTCTATTAACGGTATAGTGGTAATGTTCACAAAACGTCAAGCTGTAACAACATTAGACGTTGATATTTGGTTGATTTTAGGTTGGACGTTGGACATTGATGTAGGCCTGACATTGGGTTTTGACGTCAACCTGATTTTCATTTCCAAACAAAAAAATGCAACATCCTACGAAGTTGGGGTACAATGTCAATCTGACATCATGTTGACGTTCGTTGCCTGCTGGAATGGCTACAACAGATCCGTCTTGAACCCTATTTGACTGCTTCCCTGGTTAAACATTGGGATCTATAAGAAAAAGAGCAGAACTGTAGCGAAACAACAATCTGAATGTGAAATGAATCACCGTGCCAATTAGAGCTGAGTTTTGGGCTTCCCTGTCGTGTGGGGGTCGTGTTAAAAAAAGAAGCCTGTGATCTGGACAGATCTCTGGAACGGCAGCGGTGGGCTTTCAATACCGTCGCACCCCCTGAGTTCACAGGACACGTATCACCTGCGCTCAGCATCTCAGCTCTATTACGGGCCTGCCGCAGCTTCGGTGCCATTCTGCACATCTGCTCCCAATGGTTCCGGCGTCTGCAGTCAAAAGCCCATAATGAGCTGCTCTTACTCCAGCTGTCCCACTGATAGCCTTAAACCAGCCGCATGCTGGGAGCTGCAGGGATGGGCTGTCAGCAGGCTGATGGGCTTGACCCTTGACCCCTAGCTCAGCCGAACTTCAGTGTCCTGACTGATGACGCCAAGATTAGCACTCTCCAGAGACACGCAGCCACACGTCTGGCCACAGCTTCGCTATTGCGACATTGATTCACGTGATTTCCTTTCTTTTTATGTTCTTCTGCTTCCACGGATAGGTTACAGACCAGTTCGTGCGCAACCTTTAAACTTTAGCAGTGGAACAGCAAGTCTGTTATCCACGTGCCTGATTGGAGCAGCCATCACTGAAGTGTGATTAGAAGTCCACCAAACAAACATGGCGGCCTTCATTGAATTCCTGTCAAGTCCATGCAAACCAGAGGTGACAGATGTAATTTGTTTGTCCCGTAGGTTTAATTTAAGCTGATACCTCTAAGCTAGAGCTGGAGTGTGTGAAATGGCAGAAGGAAATAGGTATCGGGACAGTGAAAAGGCAAGATCGAGAGAGAGAGAGAGAGAGAGAGAGTTCCTGTCCACTTGTCTCCTTGGCTTCTTCATATATACGCCTTACAGAAGGCCAGCTGCATCCGCCAAAGAACTTCCACATTTACCTTCTGAAAACAATCCATTAAAAGTGTGCCGGGCTGCTGGCCCTGCCACTCCACGAGGAGCGCGAGAGGGAATGGAGCGACAGCGTGAGATAGGGACACAGTGTATTAACCAGGAGTGAAGGCATCATGTGAGTAACACAGTCGGGGAAGGGAGAAGAACGATGGAGAGGATGTGAGAGAGAGAGAGGGATTGGAGAGAGTGAGTGAGGACACTGGCGGACAGCTACAAGATGGAGTAGCAGCATGCGGGAGATAAGCTGTCGAGGCAGAGACAGTGTGTGACAGTCCTCGAAGCGGCAAGCGGGCGAGAGTGTGACAGGGAATACAGAGAGCTGCATTATTGTTTAAATCATTGATTGCTTCCCTCCTCCTCAGACTGTGACGTGTGTGACACCAGAGAGAGGGCTGAAAAAACAGGGTGCAAAACCCTCCTCCTCCTCCCCTTCCCCTTTGTTCTTCCTCATTTCCACTGGATCCGCCATATACCTGCCGTCTTTGTCCTAAGCATCAGCTGGGGTTTGTCTTCACTTGCTTTTTTGTCGCTGGTTCTTTTCTTCCCCCACTACATTGGTGCGTTCCAGTTGGATTTATTAAAGTGGCTGTTGGCTCTCAAGGTGTTACGCTCAGAGGGGAAATCTGAAAGTAAATAAATAAATAAGTTAAAATTATTCCAGCTAACAAATTCTTTTGGAAACATTTTCAATTTTTTCTAATCTTAAAATGATGGTTCACATAAAAATTTAATTTATGTTATCATTTAGTTTCTCGAATATCATTCCACAGACTCTCCATGGCACTAATGAATTTCCCTAAAATGAGTGAAAAATGACAAAAAAAATTACGGGTCATCAATAGAATGGTGTGAGCCCTCTTTCAGAGTTATTTCTAATATCTGATTTGTGAAGTATTCGTTCATTTTGGTTTGGTTGATCTAGTTCATAGACCTGATCCTTTCAGTTCTGAAGTTTTGAAGGGCATGAGATAAATTAAATGACTATAAAATATTCATCATGCTTCTTCATCTGGATTATTATTAAATTTTTTTTTTATAAAATTATTCTGTTCATCAAGTTGTTTACTTACATATGATATATTTATTTATTACTTATTGTATGTATTTTTAAATAAAATTATTAGTCCAGTCATTATTGCTTTTATTATTGTTACTATTAATAATATTAATAATAAAAATATGAATTAATATTAGAGGGATTTCTGAAGGGTCATGTGATTCTAAAGACTGGAGCAATAAATCTGAGAAATCATCTTTAATATCACTGGAATAAGTTATTTAATTAAATTATTAACTACTTTTGGACAGTTATTTCTTAGTGTAATAACATTTCACAATTTTACCATCTTTACTGTATTTTTGATTAAATGAATGCAGCCTTGTTGAGCAGGAGAGGCTTATTTTAAAACATTTAAAAATAAATATATTCATTCATTCATTTTCTTTTTGGCTTAGTCCCTTTATTACTCTGAGGTTGTCACAGCAGAATGAACCGCCAACTTATCCAGCATATGTTTTACACAGCGGATGGCCTTCCAGCTGCAACCCATCACTGGGAAACATTCATGCAAACTCATTCACACACATACACTACGGACAATTTTAGCTCACCCAATTCACCACATGTTTTTGGACTTGTGGGGGAAACCGTTTTAACCATTTTGACTTTATGTTTAAATAATACAGAAGTAAAAACAAAAACGAAACAAACAAACAAACAAACAAAACACTTCTCAGTATTTGACATCAATATTTATGAACTCTTGTCTTTTCATCCATCAACACAGTTCCAACTCCACTACATTTTAGGAACAATTTGAAAGATCCCCAAACTCCCTCAAAGATCTTGAATGTATCTCTTAATATATAGGTTATCTTTTGCATTGTCATGTCTGTAACCACGTATTTCAGCCAACATCCTATATTTGGCGTAGACACATTTTTCTAATTTAAAGAAATAATCCATTTAGCTTGAAGAACACATTTATTTATAACCATACATTCTTTTTCATCTTGAATTCCTTGAGATATTTTCTAGAATTTCATATATGTTGCCCATAAAAACTGTGAGAATTTATATATAAGGATAAAAAAATATTGTCTCCTGCAATCACAAGACATTATACATTTTTAAAGCACTTGCATTGATCAAACACATACAGAATTCATACAGAATTCTTAGCCTATTTAGACTAAGTGCATGATTTCTCTGAATCTACATTGTGTGCATTTTTCATTTAAGGAAGTAAACTACATTAAAAAAACATTCCATCTGGTCGCATTTCATTCTTTTCTGCAATATAACATCATTGAAATAATATGAACAATTCTGAATTGTATTCAGATCACTACAGATATGCATTTAGGTACATCATGTCTAATAAGCAGATTTCTGAAAGATTAAGTAATGGCTACTTAAATTTAAGCTTTCTTGATATTAAACCAGTGAAATTAATTACTAATGAACTAAATTGATTAACTAAAACAGAGCATACAAATAATATTTTTTTTGCTTAAAAACGCTCAAATATGTGCACACATGAACATAGTGACTATGACCCATCAAGTTTAAACTGTCCACTGAAAGGCGTCTCTTTTCCCTCTCATCTCGCTCTCTTTCTGTTTCTCCAAGTGCAGGCAGTGAAGCAGTTGAGGTGTTGGGCAGAAAGTGGCTAACAGTGAGGTCTTGTGACACTCCCCCCTCCACCCACTCTTCCTCTCCGCAGGCCGGCTGTCTCTCTCCGCTCGCCCAGAGCCTGACACTGACGTGACACTCGTGAAATAATTATGAACCAAAAACACTGCTGACAGCAAACAGCCCGCTCCCCTCAATGATGTGTCACCCATGATTAGCATGGGTCCTGGCATCCTCGCAGCCCGCAGGCGGAAGAGAAGAGGAGGGTGAGGGGACGGAGAGAAGGAAAAGGAAGGGACGGGAGGGGGGGATGGCAAGATGGACAAAGAAAAAGTCTAAAAGCAAAAGGCACAAATTAAACAGAGAGGAATGAAGTGTATAACTAAGAGCTCTGGTTAATAGAGAGAGAGTGATATAAAGATGCATGAAGATGTGGGGTGGAGTTTGATGCTGTGCTTGTAGCTCATGACCGTAGGGAATAAACCCTGGATACTGACACCTGTATCTGTCATCTGCTGTTAGGAGACATATGCCTCGCTTCAGGCCACCACAGATCAGCACCAGCGGCACCCTGCACTAATATGTAGGCCCTGACCTTTGCCTTTTAAAAAGAAAAGGTCAGAACAGATGCGGGTGATTCAGGGATGGACACAAGTCAGAAATGACTTTCAATTTATGCATGTGAATTTGAATTCACCGCACCTCTGTTCTGTCAATGCAAGTTGAACTGAAATGATAGCAATTGGAATTCTGAAATGACAAGTAATGCATTCTGGGAAATGAAGCAATCATTTGGTTCATTTATCAAGGTAATCTACTTAAAGTCATTGTGCATTCAAAATAAAGGTTCTAGAGTTAAGTCTTTGAAAAACAAAACTGGGCCCTTTACCTTTCATTGGTTTGTGTATAAAAATATAGTATTTTTTAAACGTTCATTTGTTTGTATTTAAACAAACTATTTTTTTAATTGCACACACATATATTTATACAAAATGAAACAAAATATTAAAGTAGAAAAGCAGAAAAATAAACTTTGCATGCTGCTTATTCATCCATCCGAGTTCCACCCATCCATGTCAATTCATTCATGCATCTAGTCATCCATCCATGCATGCTTGTTCCATCTATCTGTCCATGCATCCATCCATTCATCACTGTTCCATCTACCCACGCATCCATCAATCCATCAATGTCATTCCATCCATCCACATGTCTATTTATCAATCAATAACAATACATCCATCCATTTGTCCATCTATCCATGTTGTTATATCTATGCATCCATCCATATAATTTATTGCGAGCTTCCATTCATTCGTGTCATTCCATCTATCCATCCATGTCATTCCATCCATTGATTCACCTATGCCATTTATTCATCCATCTAATCAATCCTTAATTTTGTTTCATCCTTGTTGTTCCATCCATGCATCCATATATCCATTAACATCTCCATTTATCAATACTTTGTTCTATCTACTGTATGCTTCCACCCATTCATCCATCTTCCATCCATTCATCAATATATCCATCTTTCCATCAATTCATCCATCCATCCAAGTAGTATCATCCATCCATCCATCCATCCATCCATCCATCCATCCATCCATCCATCCATCCATCCCTCCATGTATCTTATTAGTTTCTATTTTGTTCCATCCATGTTGTACCATTTATGTTGTTTCATCTATGCTTCCATCCATCCATTCATCAATCTATCCATCTTTCCATCAATTCATCCATCCATCCATCCATCCATCCATCCATCCATCCATCCATGTATCTAACTAAATTTTATTTGTTCCATCCATGTTGTTCCATCCATGTTGTTTTATTTATGCTTCCATCCATCCATCAATCTATCTATATGTCCATCAATTCATCCATCCATCCAACCATCCATCCATCCATCCATCCGTCCATCCATCCATCCATCCATCCATCCAAGCTGTATTATCCATCTAAACATGCATCTATTTAAACTAATCCATTTTGTTCCATCCATGCATGTTGTTCTATTTTTGTCCGTCCATGCATCCATCCATTTATCCATCCATCCACCCATTTCTTAATCTATTCATCTTTCTATCAGCTCATCAATCCAAGCTGTATAATCCATCCAAATATGCATCTATTTGAACTTCTCCACTTTGATCCATCCATCTATGTTGTTCCATTTCGGTTGTTTCATTCATGTTTCCATCCACACATTCATCCATCCATCCAACCATCCATCCATTTGTCAATCTATTCATCATTCCATCAATTCATCCATCCATCCATCCATCCATCCATCCATCAAACAATGCATCTAATTAAACTCCTCCATTTTGTTCCTCATCTATGTTGTTCCATTTCTGTTGTTCCATAAACACTTCCATCAATGCGATTCCATCCATGCATTCACCTATTACTTTTGTTCCATTCATCAATTAACATGTCCATTTATCATCCATCCATCTATCCTTGTTGTTCCATCAATGCATCCACCTATCCATCCTTTTGTCAATTCATTCATCATTCCACCCATCCAAGCTGTGTCATCCATGCATCCATCTCATTCCACACATCCATTTAGTTTCTTCTGGCATTCCATTAATGTATTTTAAACTTTGCTAAAAAAAAATGTTAACAGTTTTGTCAATCCAGTATCCAAAGTCTTGATATTGAATGTTAATTCAACTGAATTCTACTGACTTACATTTCAATTGCTACTTTAATTCAAATTCAGCTACTGAACTGTAATGCAAAATGTATTATCATTAAGTTCTGAATCTGCCGTGAGAACCCTGGCATATCCAATTGCTACAACACCTCTGCTAGTAAACATTCCAGGAAGTGAAATCCATCAGGCACTTTGAAGCAGGAGGTATACCAGGCATTTAAAAAAGCAGACCACATCTCCCCACCCCTTAGTGCCAGAGTGAATTTGCGGCTCTGAGATTGATAGGTGGATTCACAAAGCCCTTCAGAACTCTGAGGAAAGCAGCTTTGTTTCCATGACTGGAGGTATAAAACGCACAATGTACATAACTCTTCTTAACAGAGAGTAAATCCCGGTAAAACAACTTGCCGTCTGAAGGGACAGTACATTTCACCTCACTATATTTGGAGATAAATCTAGGATGATCAACCATGAAACACTCACCGTCCAGAGCTGGGAAAACACTGGATTTATAGAGCTGGGAGTTTCAAAGAGCTACAAAACGTCAGAGAGACACAAAACCCAAATAAAACAACATTTTTATAGTGCGTCAAATAGATGGGCACCCCAAAACGTTTTATTAGCCGCTTTTTTTTCTGACAGGCGTTCCTTCCAGTGTCCTTCCATGCCAGTGTTAAGCTGTAAAATGAGAGGATGGCTTTGTTGTGCTAACTCAGACTAGTCTAGACTAGCATGTGGGAAAAGCTTTGAAAATAAAGGCCGGGGTCCGCGTACATCGGGCTGAGGATGGGAGGGTGTGTGTCAGTAGCGGTGGGAGGGGTGGCGTTGGCCAGGGCGGTTGGTTGAAGGGTGGCATGGAGAGAGAGACACACGGTGACACCGCAGCTTTGAAAGGTTCATGCAATATTAATGTCCACGAGGGAGAATCACTAGCCTGGCCCCAGGGGTCACCCAATTAACTGGAAAACACTTCCATTTCCAGTGTGTGTGTTCTGAGCAGTCGGCTGCATACCTCCTTTCTTACATCAATGTGAATGTGTGTGTTTTTTTCATTTCTACGCATGCTGACAGTCTCCTTGCTGGTAGCTCATGTTTTCTTCTGTTCCTCTGGTCTCTCTCCCGTTCTATCTCTCTCAGAAGAACTCTTACAGAAAGTGATGCATGGCTGTAAAAACCTAATGTACTGTTTTACTTTTTCAGCTTCTTAATTTGCTGGAAACTAATTGACTGGCCTGGTGGTGCTGGCTCAGATTGTGAAGCTAACAAATAGAGCTGCCCTAAGATTTGGACCAGGCAGTTCAAGAAATAGTTTATATACACCATAAAGAAGAGGAAAAAAAGTGATAGGGAGGAAAGGGGATTTTAAAAATACAGACAGAGAGAGAGAGTTTAGTAGAACTTATTACTAACTTAAATTGAAATGTTAAGATCTTTTATCTTACCATTCATTAATTTTCTTTTCGGCTTAAACCCTTTAATAATCAGGGGTCGCTACAGCGGAATGAACCGCCAATCTATCCATCATATGTTTTACTTAGCGGATGCTCTTCCAGCTGCATAGGTATTATGAAGTAATACCTAGGCCCACACAGAATCTGCGCGCGCAGATTTCCGCAGATTTTCCGCAGAATTCTGGAGATTTTTAGCCCATTATTAATTCTATTTATTTACTTGAGTAAATGTGTAAATATGAATTTATTCAGTTTTTATTCAGTAATTTATTACTTTTTATTTAATATATTAAGGTTTTAGTTATGATACTCCGCTGGATACTCCCAAAATAATTCAGCAGAAATCCGCAGATTTTAATCAAAATTCTCAGCAGAAATTGCAAAAAATGTCCGCGTGGCATTTGGAGGCTTTTGCCAACAAACTGTAATTTTTTAATTGGCTGATGCTGCGATTTAGATGATTTGAAGCAAATCTATTTGTTGATGGTGTACTACGTGCCTAAAACATTCACTCAATGTCATTAGCTCATTTTTGGTGGAAGTGGCATTTAGCGGCTTTTGCATCTGAACTCTTCATATTACTATTAATATTAAGTTTGTTAAATGTATTTTCAATAAAGTGGAAACCAATTTACAAAATAATGTAAACTTGACTGCTTCACTTCCACTTTAAAACAAACATATTTTAGAGAGAGAGAGAGAGAGAGAGAGAGAGAGATGTTAAATTCAAACATGCATTGGCTACAATAGTCAGCCTGATCTCATGAGGAAATGTAACTATTTTACATTTTGTCAGATCAGTAACTAATTTGTTCAGTCGTACGATTGCGTGGCACCCAACCCTGCCCCTAAACCCAACCATCATTGGTGGATGAGCAAATCATTAAATTGTACGAATGAGATTGTACAAATTCATACGATTTACCCCTTAAATCAAAAAGTTAGAAACGGTGTGAGATCGTGTTGACAATAGAATGCTAAATAACAACTATCTAGGGATGCCACCATACTGAAAGTCGGTACCAATCGATACATCAGTTCACCGAATTCACCAATGTTTACAGTGTGTAACAACAGATACAAGGACTGGAGCATTTCAAAGTTAGATCAGCTGGTTTGTCTATAAGCTGACATATGAGCAATCCACTCATGAATCGCAGCTTTAAAATGCTCCAGTGTCCCTGTATATGTGTTTACACACAGTAAATAGCATTGATTACGGTGAACTGATCACAGTCATTTCTGTTGAGCACGTGAACACAACGACAAATCACTCAACAGCGCTCAAATGTTTGCAGTAAAAGGACGTTTTAAAAATTTCAGTATTGATTGGTACCGAATTCCAGTATTGTGATAACACTACAACTACCTATGATAAGCGAATGGTTTTGAACTAAATTTTTTAATATAAAAACAGATTAGCTTTAAATAGTGCTGTAAACTAGGTTTACAAAAATGTAATACATTGTCTAATAAAACCATCAATTAAGTACACACATATAGTCTGGTATCGAGTATTATTATTATTATTAACTCTATTATCAAATATTATTTGCATGACAGTGAAAGCTTATGCAAAATCTACAGAAAATGTGGCAAAATATAAATTATAAAACAAAAGAGGGCCCAAAACAAAGCCCTGGTGCACACAAGAACAAGATATAAAACTTTTAATTTGAACAAACTGATGATAAATAGAAAAAGATCACCAACTGTTAACGAGTCAAAGGGGATACCAACAATACCAGAGGAAATCTTAGACATGAGTCTTTCATAATGATAATGAAACTGAATTAATATGTCAACTTTTACCATATTTTGATCAATTATTTTTGTCTAATTGTAAGATTAACCATGATGTTTTACGCTGTTTGTGCTCAGAAAGAACATTCATGGTAAACAGATACATGATTAAAATCCCTATTCACAACTGACAGTATCTCTTGTGCCCCTGTTACTTTATCTGGATGTCATGGTGGGTTAAGTGAGGGCTAATGGTTAGGCTAAATGGTATGAATCTGGATGTCAATGCCCAGATTGTGCTCTTATCAGCTCTCGCAAAAAAGCAGCACTATCTCTCTTTCCCCATGTCTCATATTTCACAGTCATGTCCAGCTTCCTCCGTCACAGCCCTCTGTTGACCACCTGCAGATGGCTGATATTAGCCTATACTGCGGCCCACACTGATGTTACATTCATGCTGCAATTTAGCCCTCCATGGTGCTCAGGGTATCATGATGTTGATAACTGTGAAAGGTTATGCAAAGAACCACTGCACTGAGTAAAGGCGGAACTGTGACAATTCAATGCAAATTGGCCAATTTTTTCTAGCCACGGGCATAGGTTTGTCTCTACTGAAGTATCTATAAAAGATTGCAGAATAATGCCAAAGAAGTTAAGAACACCTCTAGCGATTGTGGTTCTGGTGGAATGTTGGGAAATATAAATGTAATTTTCACTCATCTCCAACACAAGAATCTAAGAAGATTTTATTTGTTCAAGCTGTAAAAGAACCTCTACAAGACACGTAGACTATACTAATGCAGGGGTTTTCAACCTGTTTTCAACAAGGAAGGTGCCAGCACCTATTAAGGAGGGCACAAGAATTTGAGGTGTGAACTCGAGTAAATTATGATGATGATTTTTATCTGTTTACTATAGTGAATCTGATTAACATTAGTTCCACAGCTAGCTATCAGGCACCTGTAGAGTTAATTCATTGAAGTAAAATGTATACAAATAAAATGGACCTGGTGCTGCTTTTAAAAAATTATGACAAGAAAATGAAAGAAAAACCGGTGAGCCAACTTACAAAAAAGTGCCCTTCTGAATCAAATCAGCAGGATGCCCTTTTGGATCTTTTACTTACTTTGAAGACATACTGACTACGTTTACATGGACATCAGTAATCTAGTTATTTAAGACAATAACATAATATAACATAATATAACATAACATAATATAATATAATATAATATAATATAATATAATATAATATAATATAATATAATATAATATAATATAATGTAAAATAATATAATATAATAAAGGTGTTTATGTGAATTGCTTTTTGAATGTTTCATAACCAGGCTATCCACATTTCCTGCAGTTTTATGTAATTTTGTGTTTCATCTTAAATTTTTCAACTTTAACTGCAGTTCGGTAGTTTCACTTTCACTCATGAACTTTTCATTCATGCCCCCGAAACAAGCTGGGGTATTGGATGGGAGGAATGGAGTAAGGACTGGTGAAAGTGTGTTGTTTTAATGGAATATAATAATGCATGCTGAATGGGAAAAAAAAAAACTTCAACATTTCGCAAGATGTGTATGTCTTTACTGACAGCTGTGTGTGTGGATCTTGTGGCAAAATATGGTGAAAAGTCCTACATGACGGTAATAGTTTGACTGCCTTGTTTACTTCAATAGTGCCACTAATGTCTTAATTCCATTTCTGTTAAGTTCAATTATGACTTTAATCGGATTAAGGTAATCAAAATCGCTGTTTACATGCTAGACTATTAATCAGAGTATCATGTTAATTGTATTAACATCATATTAAAGTATTGGTGTCCCTGTAAACATACTCAATGTTCGACTCAACCATACTGTTAGAGTGAAATTGGACAAACTTGGGGGGGGGGGGGGGGGGTCCTAAAAGTCCTATGTGTCCTAAAAGTTTAAAAAGCCCTGTATGGATGTAGTGGATAAAGATATACTGATATTGTCTAGTAATATTATGAGGAAAAAAATGAAAAAGAGGGACATTGATAAAAAATGAAATAAAAAATAAAGGCTACAATGGCTTTTTATTATAATGATTATTATTATACTTTTTATTATATATTTAATTCTATGTTGAAATATGAATTTATGTCCTTAAAGATATGTAGAAACCAATAAATACTTATGTTAAAACTGAAAGATGTAAAGAAATCTACAATTTTTCTATTAATATGCATTGAATAATCTTACACTAAATGGATAAAATTTGATAATGTAATTTAATTTAAACTTGGCTACAGAAATTTATGTGTGTGTGTATATATATATATATATATATATATATATATATATATATATATATATATATATATATATATATATATATATATATTATAGAAATGATAAATATATCTAATTAATCAATATAAATCATGTATTTTGTAAAGATTATAAATAAATAAATCAAACCCTATTTTTATCAATCCATCACAATTTCCACTACACTATATTTCATCTATCTGCAGTGGCACCAACTAGTATGAAAGCATTTCCAATTGTTGTAGCAGCAACACAAAATGTACGCATATTTAATCCTTGTGTTAATCATAAACACACTCATAAGATGCTCAATTAATTACACACATTCATAATGGTCATTTAAATGCAGGGACTGGTTTTAGATGAGATCAATTATGCTAATAAATGCATGAAAGCCCATTTAAAACAATTCATACCCAGAGAACCAATGCGGTAGCATTTAAACCCCTTCTCCAAAATTTAATGTCTAAAAGAACTTTTTTAAACATGTGGACAAACTTGCGGGGCCACCGAGTAATTGAATTCATATTCGTATTAATGAATACCAGCAATAAACTTTGCCATTATGTTATTAAATCAGAAAGAAAAAAAATCTATCCATAGCACAAACATAAAGTGGAACAAACACTCTTGTTTTATTCCAGCAGAAAAGTATATTGGAGCTGATGTGACAAGTGGTTGAGTTTTACGCTATCTGTGGACAAGCTCTGCATGCATGTGAAATCGCCTGTTAACAGCCTGTCTTCAGACTGGCCATCATGACAACAGCTCACCTGTCTATATAAATATAGTATAGTAAATAGGCAGAGAAACGCATATGTCAAGTCACCTGTATTTCTATAGCACTTTACACAATGCAGATTGTTGCAAAGCAATTTGATATATAAAGTAATAAAAATCAGGTTTCATCAATACATCAAGCCCATTTAGTTGGTTTTGTTCTTGGTAAAAAGACAGATGAGCAGTATAAAATATCATGAAATAAAGTATACATCTACATTTCTGCACAAGCATGCAACTGTCATTTCATTTATTTTTGCTCTATAAAAAAGTACTTTAAAAGTGATCAATTAGACACTCCCTGTATCAGGGATGTCCAAAGTCTGTCCTGGAGGGCCGGTGTCCTGCTGATCTTAGCTCCAGATTGCTTCAACACACCTGCCTGGCAGTTTCTAGTATATCTAGTACACGCTTGATTAGCTTGTTCAGGTGTGTTTGATTAGGGTTGGAGCTAAACTCTTCAGGACACTGGCCCTCCAGGACCGAGTGTGGACACCCCTGCCCTACATGCACAGTAAAAAAAAAAATAGATGGGTTCCACACAACCAGTTTTTTAGAAAAACATGAAAGAATTAAGTTATTTTATTAGTTTTTACAAATTTAAGTAGATTGAACATAAAACAATTAGGTTGTCCATTAAAAAATAATAAACTTTCAGCTCATTTTAAATAAGTAGTTTGAACAAACAGCTAATTTCTTTCTGAAAAAAAATGATGTCAGCAAAATTGTTGCAAACAATTTATCCGCTTGTTAAGTGTGACGTCATGCGAAGCTGCTTCCGGGTCCAAGCGCTCTATTCAACTGAATGGGGAGACTCATCAAATGGTAATAATAAACGTTTACATAGCGATTTAAGGCTTTAAAAAATCACGATCACAATATATGTGTCCATGCCTAATATCTGATGGCCAGAAAGTGATGAATTTTTTATAAATTGTTAAAATTTTGGTATTTGTTATGCACAACTATTGTTGTGTACACTCTGATTTTATATAAAATTAACTTTAATGTGTGATGGGAATAAAACGTGATCATAAACAAATGATTTCTCCACTCAAATGAGTGGCGGCTTGGACCCGGAAACAGTATAACATACGTCACAAACACGTCACCACTTAACAAGCGGATAGTGTTGAATTTAAACAAACACATAAAATCTAGTAATGTTTAACTTATTTTTTTGTTTAAATTGAACCCAAAGTAACTGTTTACAACCACTTAAAAAAGAGTTAATCCAGGTAACCATCTTTGAATCATTTTTTTCAGTGTATTTTGGTTTTTCAATTGGAAAAAATATGACATAAAACCATCATAACATGGCAAAAAAAGTCATAAGCACGAGATACTTAATTACTGAGAATAAAATCTAAATGACCTTTTGAACATTTATAAACCAAGTCATTATTATGAGAAAAATGTTTGAACTATCAAAAGTTGTCTTTTTATGCCAGAAAAAAATGTCTTATGGATGATCCTATCTGATTATAGTTCAAAATTTTGAGATTATGAACTTATAATAGACAAATGTATTATATTATTTTATTCTAATGTTACTTTAGTTTTATATCCTGCTTTATTAAGGGTTGCCACAGCAAAATGAACCATCAATTACTCTGGCATAACTTTTACTGGTGAATAACCTTCCTCAACAGGAACAGACAGTACAACCCTCAGCACTGGGAAACACCTACACACTCTCCCTTTCACACCCTACGGCCAATTTATTCGTTCATTTTCTTTACGGCTTAGTCCTTTTATTTATCTGGGGTTCCCACACCAGAATGAACCACCAACTTATCCAGCATATGTTTTACACAGCAAATGCTCCCATACACCCATACACTACGGCCAATTCAGCTCAATTCACCTATAGAGAATGTGTTTGGACTGTGGGGTAAACCAACACAGACAAGAGGAGAACCAGCAACTTTCTTGCTGTGAGATACCTGTGCTCCCCGTTTCCCTATTGTGCAACCCCTATTTGTCTTTTTAATCTCATAAAAAATGACGGCATTTTGATTTAGTTTAGGCAACATGGTGGCCCAGTGGGTAGCGCTGTCGCCTCATAGCAAGAAGGTTGCTGGTCCGAGCCTCGGCTGGGTCAGTTGACATTTCTGTGTGCAGTTTGCATGTTCTTCCCCTGTTTGCATGGGTTTCCTTCAGGAGGCTGTATGTGTGTAAATGCAAGAGTTTATTGGCCTTTTCCAGTACTGAGTTGCGGCTAGAAAGGCATCCGCGGGGTAAAACATATGCTGGATAAGTTGGTGGTTCATTCCGCTAAGGTGACTCCTGATTAAAAAAGGGACTAGGCTGAAAATGAATGAAAGATTTGGTTTATCCTTTTCATTTTGACTTTTTAATCAAATTATTATACTTAGCACATTATTACTTTCTGTCTAAAAACCATTTATGTTCTCCTTATTATTTAGCAAAACATGACTGCTCTTAAGTGTGACAATAAATGTTCTTCCACAAGCTCAGAGAGGAAACAGATAAGAAGATGGCAGAGCTGAACCTGTGAGCTCCTGCAAGTTGAGTGAGCAGTGGAGTGAGTTTGAGAGCGAGTCTCTCACTAAATGACACTGCTTGCCTTTTCTACAGCTTCCAGGGGAAATTCAATTGAGCCCGGTGACATATTAGCATTCTGCTGATCAACACGAAGGATGGACAATCCACTTAACCAGCGAAAAAGACTGCAGCACAGCTCCTCAATATATGATAACATCACACACATACAGGAAGGTCACAGCTCCAGGTGTCCACTCCACATCCCACAACACACACTCACTCCTCTTCCTACAACATACACTCACTCCACATCTCACAACACACACTCTCTCCACTTCCTACAACACACAATTAAATACAATTAATGGGAAATTTAATAAAAAATATAAATAATTCCCATGACTAATCAGCTATACTAACAGAGAAGACTCTAGATCCAGATCTGTTTTTACATTACAGCAATGGTTGGGTTTAGGTATGGGGTAGGGGTATAGATGTTAATATGATACAAATAATGGGTAATTTAATAAATAATATCAATAATTCTCGTTAACTTCTGACCGCAGCCTTATGTGATCTATAGCTGACTAACCATGTGGATGGATGATAACAGCCTTCTGAGCCTATTAGTAGCCCATATCTATCAGCTGATAACCACTGATAATGTCCAATCACTCAAATGATAACATTTGAATCGGTTGATATGGTCATCAATGCAGTGGAGGTGTCACTTATAGTTATCACTATACTTTTTTACTATTACTTTTTTTTTTTTTTTTTACATATCAGGGCCCAATTTTTAAACTGAGAGCATTCTGAAAAGCCAAAATTCAGCAAACATCCATAATCAAATGATATTTTACAATACAATAATTCATAGAATAAAAGGTTTTATATAATCAGGCATTTACAGTAAAAACCTCCAAAATTTGAATTGTACTGCATAGTTTGGTGTATGTAAGTGTTGTTGACGTGGAAATATATGATTCAATGCAGGAGAAAAATAACTGAGAAAACTGCAATTAAAATGGGCATTGCAATAGAAATCTATAGACATTTATTCATTCATTTTAGCCCCTAAGATATCAGGGGTCGCCACAGCACAATGAACCTTCAACTTCTGTGGCATATGCAGAAACCCAGCACTGGGAAAGAAATCTATCCACATAAATTAATAAAGAGTGAAAAAAGACATTTACAAAAAAATAATAATAATAATGTTTTCTTTACAGTAACCACTTTATGAAAATCCAAAAAGCCCAAAATCTCAAAATTTTCACGTGCATTTAAAAAGTGTTTTTGATTGCAGTCTCTCGCCTTAACAGCATGTGAGATATTAATAAACTTCATGACTTGAGGCCTGTACTATAAGGTCAAATTAGCTGGCTAGTTTAGTTTGCACCAATTCTTGGTTTTAGGCATCATGAAGGTAGCTCAGTTCAGCTGCTCCAAAATACCATGGAAGCATAGAGCGATTAAAGTTGACTTGCCTTCATGTAACCTAAAACTCAAAACTGATGCAAACTAAACTGAAACTTAACTGACTAACCAACTAATCCAGCTTCATGATACAGGCCCCTGATTAAATATTTCAGAGCCAAATGCACCACCAAATACAAGATAAAATATATGGTCGACATGTATTACGGAAAGCCAATTCTGACACATTCTCTCCCGAGTTTGTATATTGTATTTTTCATAAACACTTCAGTCCAGGCATTTACAACCATATTTCATATTCCCTCCCATATTAAGCCATCCTCAGCATTCTTCTAATAACTACACGTCAAATTACACCTCGTGTCACAAGCCCATTAGTCACTGACATTCCTCTCCACACAAAAAAATAACACCCTCCTACAAATCATTATTTGTAGCAACCCTATCAGAGCAGGCTGACAGTAAACTCGCCATAGTTTTATGAGCTTGTAAATACATTATCCGGGCTTTTGACTGTCACGGCGTGCATGTGCTGAGCAGCGCTATTACCATGTGCTTGTGTGGCTGTGTGTGTGAGTGTGTGTGTGTGTGTGTGTGTTGATTGAAGTAATTAGGCACTCACTGGATGGACTTTAACTCAGCCTCGCCAGCTAATAGCTAACAAATATATAAAAGCAATAAACTAATGGTGTGAGTAATTAAGCAAAGCTGTATTTACACGCGCGAGGGAGCAGCCAGCGACTGGTTACTGCTGGAGCTCAGCAGAGGGTGGACTGTTGTTTGTCTGATAATCAGACACTGAGAACGCTCAGACAAATAACAGCTGCAACATGATGTTTCTTAAAGGCATTCAGAGTGATTTGAAAATGAAGAAAGTATTTGTTTGAATAGGAAACTGTTTAGTGTATATGCATTCAAATCTTTAAAATACTGCTCTGATTCAAAAAAAAAAAAAAAAGCTCAAAAAAATTGAAAGGGATTTTATAAATATATATAAAAAAGATCACTTTATACACTGTAACTAAGAATAAACTTCTGCTCCAAAAAGGTCTCCACCAAGATTTAACTAAGCATATAGATAAAAGCCTCAGATTGGAAATTTACTGCATGGATGATTATATTTCAGCTGGTGACAAGATATTTAACCCTAACTGATTAGAAGCAAGAAGGTCGCTGGTTGGAGCCTCGGCTGGGTCAGTTGGCGTTTCTGTTTGGAGTTTGCATGTTCTCCCTGTGTTCGCGTAGGTTTCCTCCGGATGCTCCGGTTTCCCCCACAGTCCAAAGACATGTGGTACAGATAAATTGGGTTGGCTAAATTGTCAGTGGTGTATGAGTGTGGCAACCCTAGGTTAATAAAGGGACTAAGCCGAAAAGAAAATGAATGAATGAATGATTCACAGAGTAGCTTCTCATTTCTTAAACAATAATATTGGAAGACACATCCTATGGTCTTGGAAAAGATGTAAATCTTTTCACTTTTTTCAGATTTCAGAAGGGTCATAATGTTAGCATGCATCAAGCAAAGAAAATATCAAGGAGCAAAGAAAACATAAAGGAGATTGCTGAAACTAATAAAACTGGGTTAAGAAACGTCCAGTGCATTACTAAAAAACTGGAGGGATTATGGGGAACTATCATCCTTGAGGAAAAAATTTGGTCAGAAATTGAATAATTGACATTGGTGAAAAAAAAACTGTAGAATTCACTGAAATGTTTAATAGTTAAGATAAGAGCATTCCACACTTACAATGCGAGGGGAACTCAAAGGATTGCGACTAAACAGCTGTGTAGTCTTAAGAAAACCACATATCTGTTGGCGCCAATAGTCAAGTGGTTATAAGTGCTCTGACATATACCACTATGGTGCTAATGGCAACCTGAGTTTAATTCCTGGCTCGAGGTCCTTTGTTGAGGTCCTGTCTGTAACCTCCACTATCTAAATTAAAGGTGAAAACCCATAAAAAAATTATTAAAAATAAAACACACACACACACACACACACACACACACACACATATTTATATATATATATATATATATATATATATATATATATATATATATATATATATATATATATATATATATATATATACAGTTAAAGTCAGAATTATTAGCCACCTTTTGATTTTTTTTTCTTTTTTATATATTTAATATTAAAACAAGTTTAACATTTAATATTAAAACAAGTGATGTAATTAAAGCAAAAGGTGGTCCAACAAATTTTTCATATTTTACTTTTTTAAACAGACAATTTAAATCACATCACAAGCAGCATATTTATTTTGACATGCCTATTCAAATATTAAAATTAATAAGTTATATATTGTCTTTTAATTGATTAACTTGCATGTTGACAAATGGGTAAAATAAAGGTGTCTGAAGGATGGAGAAAGTGTACAGAGTTAAAATTCAAATTAATTAGTATTTTAAGGCTGCACTGCATGACTTTTAACATTTTTTAATACATCGTTATGCATGAAAAAAAATGCAAGAAAAGACACACATGTCTGAGGTACTGAAAGTGTGCAGGATGTTTTGTAAGCAAACATCAGTGCTTAAATTTGATGTGATCTTATATTGGCAACCGGTACAAGTTGATGAACAGAGATGTGACATGCTCCCACACACACATTGTCGCACACACCTTTTATACCCTTTTATCCTCCATTCCTCTGCACTGCACAGGTGACTCCAGCCCGAGGCCTTCTTTCCTGAACAACAAACCTAATCTACATACATTTCAGTGGCCTTTGAAGGATTTGAAGTGTGGCTGACAGCTCAGGAATTACATATCAAGAGGACTAAAAAGCGACGGATTTATTGCATGCCGCAGTGTCCGCGGTGCATTTTAAAGGTCGCAAATGCAACTGTTTCACACCAAAGTTCCCTGGGCCTTCCGGCAAATCTGAATACAGATGAGCTCCTCTGATAGATTGATGCATAACAGCTCCCAGCATGCACACAGTGCCAACAACCCTGCAACGTCGCTTCTCTTTAAAGCCCGGGTGTATCTTAATTTGAATGTAAGCAAGTGATGTTAAGTTTTCACGATAGCTTAAGTTAAAGCATCAGTTTCCTGTGCACTCATGTCAGGCTTGTCCATCAGGCTTTTCACTCAGGGATCACTCAGCGGTGAGCATTTTTCTTTTCTTTTTAGCCAAACTCCAGCTGGACAGAATCAAATAGCCTCTCAAACAGGGGTGCGTTTCCCAAACAAAGACATAACTCCCATCGTTTGAGAAAAGATTGATACAGTGATGAGTGTTTCCCAAAGTCATAGTTTCTCTGTCATTTAAACCACATTAGTTATGATGTAAAACATCCATAATGAAGCTCCAAATGGGGCGGAGTAACAACTTCTTTAAAGAAAACACAAATTATTTTTTGTGCAAAATATATTGTTTTACAATGCACAAGCATTTAAAAAAATTCCAATATTAGCTTTGGTAAAAACATGCACTTGCTTTCCATATTAATTGAAATATGTATTTAAACGGCACATTTATGTTTCTTTTACAAATATTATTACGAATGTTCCATATTTTGATCTAAAACGTACAACCACTTTGCTAACACATATTTTAATCTCATATATAAATCATATAAATCATTAATGGTTGTAGTTTACAGTAGGCTATTTATTAAGAAATTAGAAAAACAATCATACTTAATAATAATATTTATTATTATTATTATTATTATAAAAATTAGCATCCTGTTTATTTTTTATTTTATTTGGTGTAAAAGTCTACATTTAAAATTTGACACATTGACCACTGCAGAAATGTTCTAACCAACAGGCCTATGTCATATACAGTACAGATACATTTCTTTATAAATAACCTACTATAAAAAAAAAACATTAAGATTTACTATACATTTTTGTTTTCACAAGCTTTGGAGATGTAACGTAAATTCTGCTTTTAAATAATAGGTCACCTATTCATCATGAGCTAAGGGAAATCATTTCAAGTTTAAACATTCAAAAGGAATAGGTCATAGGGGGATAACTGGGAATATAACACAACCAGCAACTATGCTTCTAACTACAGCTCAAGAGGTGTAGTTGCAAGCGTACAAGTTTGTCACTCAGTTAGTAAATGTTCGTTAAGAGCGATGGTTTTGGGAAATGCCTAATCAACAAACTGTTTGTAACAACGCAACTTGCAACCTTAGTTGGCTAACGATGGTTTTTGGAAACACACTGAAGGATGGTTATGCTCTGTTTTTTTTTTTCTAAAATGAGCATTTAACATTAAACATGGATAACAAAAACCTTGATTACTGTTAAATCATTTTTATTTGATCATAGATTATCATGCAATGATTATCATTCATTCATTTTCTTTTCGGCTTAGTCCCTTTATTAATCTGGGGTTGCCACAGCGGAATGAACTGCCATTATCATGCAATAATTTTTGATTATAATACTAAAGATCCTTAAGTTTGAGATTTGTGCATTTCTTAAGTTAATATGTTCCCAAAAAAAAAAAAAAAAACGAAAAAGGAGTATTCAAACATTGAGGAAAATTTTGTTGTACTCTCACCTCAAAAATAGAAAAAGAAAGAGGACACATTGGGGTGGAGAGGAAGCAGAGGCCATCTCCTTATCAAGGAGATGCAGGATTATCTTAAAAATGTCAAAGCTTACAATCATCATTTTAATATATATGTATTCATTCATTCATTTTCTTTTAAGCTTAGTCTCTTTATTAATCAGGGGTTACCACTGTGGAATGAACCGCCAACTTATTCAGCATATGTTTTATGCAGTGGATGCCTTTCGAGCCACAACCCATGACTGGGAAACACCCATACACGCTTGCATTCACACACATACACTACGGCCAATTTAGCTTTCCCAATTCACCTATAGTGCATGTCTTTTGACTGTCAGGGAAACTCATGCAAACTCGAGGAGAACATGCAAACTCCACATATGTATATTATGTTATAATATTTACATAATAATCTTTATATTCTCTCTTTGTTTTTCTTACTTTTACACAAATTGCTTTTGTGCTGTGAGACAAAGTAGATCAAATCAGACACCATTTTGGATTTTGGATTACTTGTACTGATTTGTTAAAACACCTCT
Source organism: Danio rerio (assembly GCF_052040795.2). Classification (NCBI taxonomy): domain Eukaryota; kingdom Metazoa; phylum Chordata; class Actinopteri; order Cypriniformes; family Danionidae; genus Danio; species Danio rerio. Next base: position 36,338,217 of record NC_141022.1, on the reverse strand, counting down.
TAATATGTTTGTTACTTATATGAAAAATTCAGAAATAGAACCTGATTTGTTGTTATTGTTGTTGACAATGTGAATGTGACTGCCTTGTATTTATTTTTAATGTGCTAAAATTGCGAATGAAATTTCTGTAATCAGTGTGGAAATTTAAAGAGTTTTCTGTTGACATTTTCGAAAACAAGTGTGTGTTTTTTATTTTGAGATGCTGAATTTCCCTCTGTCCAGCTCTGAGCATATTTGCACATGCAATCTCAATATGTTTCCTGTTATACCAGTGTGTTCATTTTACCCCAGATCTTCAATATCTGCACTCCCGCCAGCTCTCCTCTCTGTGTTGTTGAAGCGCTTTGCTGCCTTTGGGCTAATAAGGGCAAAGGGAAAAAATATTATGTCCTTTCACAATTATCAGCATTGCAAATATTAAAGTGTCTGGCTACATAGCAGAGGATACTTTGATTGGTATCTTAACCTTTGACTACACCATAAAGCAGTCAACTCCCGGTGCCCATATTGGAAGGGCTGGAATTTAATTCTGAAATGATTTGGGATAATAAGGAAGATGGATAATGTATGCAAGAGGGATATTACGTTTGGGCTAAATGCAGTTGGGGGCCAGCGCTATTGGAGTTGAATAATCACAGCGAGTTATAATCCGGGTGATAGAAATACCGCACTGTCACAGTCAAGAGAGCAACTCTTAAATCACGCAGAGGAAGAGACGCAGAGGAAGGAGGGAGAGGAGACGCAGTCAGGCCAAAGGCGTCCATCGCTGCACTTCCACTCAAACTTTCATTAACGCTCTTGTGTGCCTTTGTTTTTTAATAACCACACCCTCCTGTCACCCCTGCCTGACCGCAACGCCTTTAATTTCTCAAAAATGCTCAATTACACTGCCGACTCAAAGACATTAAATGTTTTGTGAGCGATTTCATCAATGACGAGCCTGTTTTCCTAAAGATCAACAGGCAATTTGAATAGAAAAGGCCTAAGATAAGGAACTTTAATTAAAGACTGCACTTGATTAAATACACAGATAAACTGCTTAAATTAAATAATAAAGATCTTGTAGAGTATTATTGCTTTACTGTGTTAAAGGGATACTTAACAGTTGCTGTGTCTTTTATCAAAGGGAAAACACAATGTCATTTTTGTCATGAATTCATTGTTCATCAGAGATTCTGGAAGGTTTGAATATCATGTCAGTTTCGTAAAAAAGAGCATTTTGTTTTGTTGAGATCCTACATTTTTCTTTTTTATCTTCAGGATATTTGTGATCATGGATGACAAAACCATACATTGGGGTAACACATTACAAATAAAGCGAGTTACATGATAATACAGCCTGATCTCATTTTGGCAGTTTAGTGGCTAATTCGTACGAATTCGTACGAGTTCAGTCGTAAGAAAATGTACGATTTTAAAAAGGAGGCGTGGCACCTAACCCCACCCCTAAACCCAACTGTCATTGGGGGATACGCAAATCGTACTAAAATGTACGAATTAGATGGTACGAATTTGTACGAATTAGCTACTAAATGAAAAAGTTACGAATTGCCGTGAGATTGTGTTAGATAATATTACTTTTCTAAGTAACGAATAAAGTAACTTATTACTTTTAAAAATTAACTAATAATATTTCAGTTCTTAAAAAAATTTATTGCGAGTTGCTTTTTAGTTTAAATAATTTGCTTTTAAAAAAACTATTTAAAATGATCGTAGTCATGTTGAATCCCACACTCAATGAGAGAATGCAGGAACAGACAGAAAGGAAGATGGCATTGTCTTACATTTTTACAAAATGTTTTCTCATTATTCTGAACAGTTCAAAGAAAGAGAAAAGAGGATTGTCTTAGTGGACTCTATGGACACTAGTAAGACAAAAAGTAGCAAACACATTGCTTTACTCTTTAGCTTAACGAAAACAAAAGTAAATCAAAAGTAACGTAAATCAATTACCATAAAAAGTAACTAAGAAATGCAACTAGTTATTTTTGGGGGGAGTAACTCAATATTGTAATGCATTACTTTTAAAAGTAACTTACCCCAACACTGGTCATAATGCGAAATTGAGATTTATATATAATTTATACATCATCTAAAATCTGAACAAATAAGCTTTTAATAGTATATTTTGTTAGGATAGGATCTGGCAAAGATAAAACTATTAAAGGGCAGCACGGTGGTGAGTGGGTAGCACAATCGCCTCACAGCAAGAAGGTCTCTGGTTCAGTTGCCATTTCTGTGTGGAGTTTGCATGTTATACCGGTGTTCGCCTGGGTTTCCTTCAGGTGCTCTGGTTTCCCCCACAGTCCAAAGACATGCGGTACAGGTGAACTGAATAAGCTAAATCGGCTGTAGTGTGTGTGAGTTTGTGCAAAAGTGTGTGGGCGTTTCCCAGTGTTGGTTTGCAGCTGGAAAGGGCATCCGCTGCGTAAAACGTGCTGGATAAGTTGGCGATTCATTCTGCTGTGGCAACCCCAGATTAATAAAGGTACTAAGCCGGAAAAAAAAAAACGATGAATGAATGAATAAAAAATATTGGAAATATCTGAAAACTGAGGATTAAAAAAAAATTCTATGTATAAAAACAAAAACACTGTACTGAGAAATGAACATTACCCCCCACCCAAAAAAGTTTGATGTGTTTACAGTAGGAAATTTATCAAATAATCTCAATAAACATGATCTTTAATTGATACTCTGATGTAAGAAATATTATGTATAATTTTGACCCACACAATACACCATATACAATGTATGCACGTGCAATGTAATACTGGTTTCGCAAAGATATACTGATGTTCCATTGCTTTAAAGGAAAACAATTTGCTTTATAAATCAGACATTACAGTGTAACAGGTAACATGTAATCTGGATTACATAATCATATGCCAAAAATAAAATGATTCACAACTGTTTTAAATGATTCACGATTTACAGATTCTCCCTAATTTATACTTTTTTCTCCTTTGAAATGTTCCTTTAAAAAAACATGCTACTGTGAGTGCTGGCATTTAGCTCTGAGTGTTCACAATATACAATGGCCATGTGAATTATTGTGTGAATGAAATTGCTAACTATGTGTCAAAATTTGGGGACAAAACCATTCAATCAACCATACCTTGTATGAGACAGTTACTAAAGTCTGCCAAAGTAAACCCAGCATAATGTCAAAAAGTAAAACTAGCATAATGTTACTGCTGTTTACATTTTGTTAATGTCTGCTCATGCAATGCGATTGTTAAACAATTCAAACTTCTTTGACCTATTTCATTAAATGTACAACTGTAACAGTTCTGAATGGGCCAAGCTACACAACACACAAAAAAGAAAGTGTCTAGCATGCATAATAAATCAAAAGCAAATGGGAGAAAACGCAACAGGCTGTTTTTAATTACACAAATATCAAACTCATACACAATTCTATGAATTAGCATAATGACTTCATAACAGTAATGTTATGTTTCAGCTCTGTCTTTCTCATGCTAATAAATCACATGATATTGTCTTTTATTTTGTTTCCAATCTATTTAATTTCACACAAAAAGTTGCCAAATTCTTATATACAGTACTTTAAATGAAGTTTCAGGAAAGGTTATTTATCACTGTACTGTGTGTCTAAATTAAAACTCCATTAAAAATGCCCAGATCAGTACACAAACTCTGGCTAGAGCATATTTTGTATCCAGTTCATTCAATTGAAAAAAAAAAAAACTTTAATCTATACACTAAAAAACTTTTATGACAAGAACAAATGATTTTATTTTGCTTTAACTTATTTTAATAAGTTAATCAGGTTTCAACCAGAGTCAATTTTGACGGCAAACTTTAATTTAGTTTTAGTCTTGGTCTTTCGACTAAACTTCCATTTTAATTTTATTCATATTTTAGTCTTCAGAATCATTTTAGTATTAGTCCATAAAATTTTATAAAATTATTGTACTCTAGATTTAGTTGATTAAAATACATTTGGTTAAATTTAAGTGTAATTTAATTAAATATTGTATACATTTATGTATATAAAATATTCAAACTCAAAATTAAATAAAACAGTGTCGTTAAAATATTGAATATAGCTTTTCCATTGAAGACAAAAAATTAGATATGCATTTATATCAAGCTTTGCTTTTGTAAAGACATGGTGCTCAGCTATAGCATTGATAAAATAAGTAGAGTATTGATGTAATCGCATCCCGTGTCTACTATGAATCAGTTACTTTTCAAATGTGCATTTGTGCTTCACACATCACACACCAAGATTAATTAACATTTACCAAAATACATCCCTCATACATTCTAGTCTAGTTTTCATTAGTCAATGAAAATGTCAGTATATTTTATTATAGTTGTAGTCATCACCGCTTAATTTTTATTTAGTTTTCGTACAGTTTTCGTCAGTATGAACTTGTTTGTCACGAAAATTATGACAAAAATTTTTTGCCAATGAAATTAACACTGGCTTACACTTCACTTTTAAGTTATACAAAGTTTAACTTAATATTATTAGTCAGTTTGATTGATGCTAGTTGAGATGACCAAAACATTTTATTTGATTTAACAAAAAAATTGAATGCAGTGCAGTTCTTAAATGATATTTCAATGAAGGATATTTATAATTGCACAGTGAGAATGACAAACACTAATAAAACAGCAATATTGGTGAACATAATTAAAATCAACTCAGATGAGAGCAGTTAATGGAGTTCAGCTCTGCTAAAAATGTCTCATATGACGTATAATATATAATTTTTCATATCCAATCCATTCTTTTTTATTTAAAGAAGACACATTCCTATCTACAGTGCATAACGTTATATTTTAAGGAAGGGTCTTCATCATTGCACTGTGTTTGAATTAATAAACACACCATTGAAACACCAAATCTGTGTAAAATCTCAGGTGAGAGCAGGTTATGTCTTCAGTTTAGCTAAAAAGATTGCCATGACGTATAGTCCAACTCCAGCTGTGTTTCAGCCTTTAATTATTCCCTGTAAAAATCTCACCTCACCTTTTTTTTTTTTTCATCTCACTCCGTCTCTCTCTTTTCTCTTGCACTCCTTTGGCTCCTTTTGTTCTCGTTGTGCCTATTTATCACTGTGTGAAGGTTGAAAGAGATATTATTAATCCTGGGGAATGAAGGCAGGGTTAGCGGCATGGATCGCATTGTGAGAGGGGTAATGATAGGCAGACGTGCTTGGCCAGTGGTCTGTGTGGGCTTGATGAATGGGGAGCAGGGGCAGAGTGAGTGGAGCTGGATGGCGGGCCGCTGGGCCATGCAGGACCCCCCCAACACTCCCACACCCACCCACCTGCCACTCTTTTTCGTAGATCTGCATTGGGATGAGAGGAAACGCAGGGAAGGCATTTGTATCTGCATATGTACTAGTGCTTATAGGGACACTTTAATTCTCTCTCTCTCTACCTGTCTGGGTTTAAATGGTAACTATGAGTGTGAGTCTGTCATTTCTCCTTTCCATTTAATTTAGAGGAATGGAATCATCATAAAAATCTGACAAATTCAAACTTGTGAGCATAATGACACTATTACAGATCAAACAATGCTCCTTATATTAGTCTCAAAGACTAATATAAATTATAATATTAAAAATAAATATTAAATCAAAGTGTAACTGATTCATGACCATAACAATCATTTAAAATATTTACATTAATTATATACATTCCAAAAATCTACTTTTTTGGTTAGAAACTCAAAGGTTTGTAACATTTAGGGGCAAGAAAATTATGAGTTTATTTACAATTTTTTATTTATTTATTTTTTTTGGTGGGGGGGGGTGGGGGGGAGGGGGGAGGGAGGGGGTGAGCTGTCGGTTTTACTGAAATTATGTGTTATAAATAATTAGTTTCCATTTTCATCATTCAACAATTATTTGTACAGTTTACAACTGCTACAATTTAATTGTTAGGAAGTCTATACTCTTTAGAGAATGTTTTATTTTTTCCACCCATGGGACAAAATTAATAGTGTGTTTATTTGTTAATTTTTTAATACATTTTACTCAATAGTAGTAACAGCCCTATATTTCTGGCATATATGCTTCAAGCTAAATTTTTATTCTCTTTAAATACAATTGAAATTCATTTTTTTAAAATCTGGGCTTTTCATACAGTTTTTGCACAACTTCTTTAGGATTTACACTATATTTGAATTACAGTAGTCAACATTTGAAGTGGATTAAAAAATTCAGGGTTTGTAATACAGCTTTTGCATGACTTCTTTAGGGTTCACAATAAATTTGCCATGAATTACAATAAAGAAATCATGCCATTTAGTGAAGTTTTTCACTTGATCCTAATTCATACAAAAGCTGTATTAAAAGTCCTGAATTGTTTTTGATCCACTTCAAATGTTGACTACTGTCATTCAAATATAATGTGAACCCTAAACAAGTCAATGTTATTTAACAAAGTTTTTTTCTCAATCATACTTCATGCATAAGCTGTATTAGAAGCCCTGAATCTTTTTATGTACTTCAAATATTGTCTAGGTTTCACACTATTTAAATTACAGTAGTCAACATCTGAAGTGGTTAAAAAAAAACTCCAGGGCTTCTAATACAGATTTTTGCATGACTTCTTTAGGGTTCACACATTTAAATTACACTAAAGAAGTCATGTAATTTTTTTGGCCCACTTCAAATATTGTCTAGGGTTCACATTATATTTGAATTACAGTCAATATTTAAAGTGGATAAAAAAAAAACTCCAGGGTTTCTAATATGGATTTTGCATGACTTCTTTAGGGTTCACACTACATTTGAATTACACTAAAGAAGCCATGTAATTTTTTTTATCCACTTCAAATATTGTCTAGGGTTCACACTATATTTAAATTACAGTAGTTAACATTTTAAGTGGATCAAAACAAAAATAAATTAAAAAATGAAAAACTCTAGGGTTTCTAATACAACTTTTGCATGACTTCTTTAGGATTCAAATTACATTTGAATCATACTAAAAACTTATGTAATTTTTTTGGCCCACTTCATAACAGTCAACCTTTGAAGTGGATCAAAAAAAAAAAAAAACTCCAGGTTTTCTAATACATGATACACTAAAAATGTTGGTTGTTTGTTCAAAATACTTGACAACTTAATTGATTTTTTCAATCCACTTAAATATGTAAAAACTAATAAGTTAACCTAATTCCTTCATGCTGTCCCAACACAAACTGACTGTGTGGAACCCAGCACTTTTTACAACTGTTCTTAAACAAAATCGTAAAATACTCATGAAGTGTCTCTCAGAGCAAGGTTTGTATTCTGAAAACACCGGAAGGTTAAAATTCATGTAGAAAAATTACATTTCAATTAAATTTGAAGCGGTTTTTATGTTTTAAGAGGTTCTAGAGCAGGGGTGCTCAATCCTGGGGATCTACCTTCCTGTACAGTTTAGCTCCTACCCTGATCAAACCCACCTGAACCAATTAATTAGAACCTGAAATCCACTTGATAATTACAGACAGGTGTGTTTGATAAGGGTTGCAACTGAAATCTGCAGGAAGGTAGATCTCCAGGAACAGGATTGGCCACCCCTGTTCTAGAGTCACTATTTAATTAGGACACTATTTTAATTTATTAGCACAATATTTGCCCAAAAATAAGACATTCTGCATTTTTCAAGAAATTCCAAGGTTATGGCTGGATTTTAAGATTTAATCAAGCCTTATTATTATTTTACCCATTTAACATTAAACAGACTGAATGACCTAACAGTTACAAATATTACTGATGCCATTTATACAGTGTGTGTTTAAAGGCTTCAGACTGTTTAAAGACTGTTTAGCATAAACCATCAGCATAATCAAAACATGCACAATTATGCAAATCAAATCAACAAAAAAGTAAAAGCAAAACAGATCATGAAACCACAAATTATGTAAATGCGCATTTGTGCGTTGGATGATGAACACGACCAAATTTAAAGGCAGTATGTGGGCAGCAAATACCAATGCAGGGAACTCACAACATGTTTTGCATGGGAATCTTATTGTCAAAGCTCAACGGCATTGATGCAAAGCCACTTGATGTATTTTCAGCATGATGGTTTCATACACTGCCCTTTTAAACACACTGTCATGACAGCCTTGACAATGCAACAAGCCAATCAAGGCGGCTCTATTACTCTAAGTGTCATGTCTGTGGAGAGCGAACAGCACGCCTCGGCTCTTTCTCCATCTACAGGGCCACAATAACACCTCATGCCAACCTTATCTGCACTCGCACAAACATGGGACTGCCATATTTGACATACACACCTGAAGGTAGAAATACAAGTTTTGGCAACAATTATTATGCAAATGTATTGTTATTATTATTATTATTATTTATTTATTATTATTTATTTATAATAATAATAATAATAATAATAATAATTATTATTATTATTATTATTATTATTATTATTATTATTATCATTATTATTATTATGCTTTTCATTGTGTTTGTGGGTATAATTATTAAAATACATGCAATATTATTACACATATAGTCAGAATTATTAGCTCTTCGGTATATTCTTTCCCCAATTTCTGTTTAATAGAGATAAGATTTTTTTAACAAATTTCTAAATATAATAGTTTAAATAACTCATTTCTAATAGCAAATTTTTTTTATCTCTGTCATGATGACTGTATTTCCCAGAGATGGGTTACGGCTGGAAGGGCATCCGCTGCGTAAAAACTTGCTGGATAAGTTGGCGGTTCATTCCGCTGTGGCGACCCCGGATTAATAAAGGGACTAAGCCGACAAGAAAATGAATGAATGAATGATGACAGTACATAACATTTTACTGGATATTTTTCAAAATAATAGTATTTAGCTTAAAGTACAATTTAAAGACGTAACTCGGTTAATTAGGCAAGGTAGGTAAATTAGGCAAATCATAATGATTTGTTCTATAGATAATCAGAATAAATTTAGCATAAGAGGGTAATAATATTGACCTTAACATTTTTTTTTCATTGTTTTACATAAACTGCTTTTATTCTAGCCAAAATAAAACAAATAAAACTTTCTCCAGAAGAAAAAAAATATTATGGGAATTACTGTGAAAAAAATCATGCTCTGTTAAACATAATTTGGCAAATATTTGAAGAAGAAAACAAAAACAAAAAACAGGAGGCATAATCATTTTGATTTTAACTCTACATACAAAAAAATTACTAATTTTCAAGTGGTCTCTTTTTTATATTTACCTTTTATAGTTAAACTAAATATTTTTGCATAAAAATATTACTTATTTTTTCTGACACTTCATATATATATATATATATATATATATATATATATATATATATATATATATATATATATATATATATATATATATATATATATATATATATTTCAGACATCATCAAACTTCATAAGAGTTAAGAAATACTGTTTGTGGTGTGAAATTATGGAACAGTCTGGAACAGATTATCAAACACTGTCAGGATATTATTCAATTTTAAAAAGTTGTATAAATATACAATATTAAAGGAATATAATAAAGAATAGAAGTGATTGATAAAAAATGAACTGAGAAAGGTACTGTATGATGAAATTTAATTACTGGCTGGCTGTTTGCAATATGTATTTTTGGGGGGTCTGTGTTATACAATGTAAATGTACAAATGGAATTAAACATATTATATGTCAAAGATGCCAAAAGGATAAAATATGTCTCATGTAAAAGAAGAGATAAGTAAAAGAAGAGATAACTTGAAGTAAAGACGACTGATGTGGGGAAAAGAATTAGCTTGTGCTTCAACCTGCTCCATTTCGTCTATATGTTAAAATGTTTTTTTATTTAAAGAACTTTTGTGTATGATTTTTCTGTTCGACATAAATAAATTAAATCAAATACATATTTGATGCAATAAACCCAGTTTTCAATTACAATATTTTGTTATTCAGAACAACTGTCATTTACTGAAAAGAAATGCAATTAACCCTTTAACTGTGCCACCAAGTTAAAGTCCAGGTTTCTTTGGATTTCTTAACTCCTAGTGTCGCTAGTTAACGCACTCAATGCCTTTTTTTAAAACACATCCCATATTTTCTAAAATATCAGCCTCTAAAAAATAGTTGATATGTCGGTTTTTGGTAAAAGCATATACTAGGAAAAAAATGAAATATGAAGCTTTATTGAATTTATTGAAAAACATAATAAAAATAAAACATTTTTGAATACAAAAGCATCTTTATTTTTTGAAGTATGCCATAAAATACTTCTAATTCCCATTTAACATGTTGTCTTTTTTACAATAAAACCAAAATCAAGTATAGTTGTGCAATAGGATTAAGTGTATTTGATTTTTGATCTGTATTTTTTTGTAAATGAACGATGATGTAATGTGCATCTATATTTAAAACAGTCATCCTTTAAATGACTTTAACATATGGCTTGGCAATTAATTAAAAAGTAATCGAAATCGATATTCAGAACCTAAAATCGATCTCTTTTTTTTCAGGTAAATTTTTTCAATTACTTTCCCTATCTTGTGTGGAGTCATGTGACCGAGCTCTGTTAAGGCTGATTTAAACTTCTGCGTCGAATGCACATACACACATGCACATGCACTTAAAAATTAACTACACATCGCACGTTTGCACTACATTGAAGATGTTTGGACGCAGCACCAGAGATGCCTTGAGATGGCGTATTTTTCATTGGAATAAAATTATTATTTACATTAAAATATTTGTTTACAGAAGATTTCAGTTGTTCAACGTTGATGTTCAATAATAATCATAGATAGTAAATAGTATGTTTCCTTCATTTATTTTGAAATCAAGTAATGCACAGTTTACTCAAAAATCTCTCATTTGTTATATGCGAGCATAAATAAATAATCGTTCATTAATCATAATCGAGCTAAAGTGTTCAATTAATAAAGATTTTGATTTTAGGCCAAATTTCCCAGCCCTACTTTACCAGTCATTATTTAGAACAGTCAAAATATGGTAAACCATTTGGAAGAGCAGGCAGCTTAAGGGTTAATGACAAAAGGATTGGAAACATTTAAACATTTCGAATATCTTTTGTGAAATGTCAAAAAACAATCACTATTTTAAACAAATATATATAGTTATGATTAGAAAGTCATGCAAACTATCATGAATTTGTTTTTGTTTATGCTATATAGGGCAAATGAGAATACAAAAAGAAAAAATTAAATACTAATTAACATAATTAGGAAAAAAAACAGAAAAAATTAATCCTGCAAAAAAAAACTGTGATTAGTGACCGGCAGTGGTCTTCAGCACCAGTAATTAACTACTAAAATAAAAAAAATAAAAAACACACACACACAATATACTATGAATCATTACCTCCCACTGCTCTGGAAACAATAATAGATTAGCATGAATTTAATATCACACTATATATCATAGTATTATTGCCTCATGACACATATAATTGAAAAACACTCATTAAGGCCGTGGGGGGTGTTTTATTCAAAGCCAAAGCCTCAAGCAGAGAAACAGTCACGTCATACATCACTAGCCGAAATAAATCACATGAGACCAAAGGATAAATGCAGGTGAACTTCTCAAAACACACACACACAAAAACTTCTTCATATTCTGCTAATACATTTGACGAACATTCACATTATATTTATTGAGTTTTCTAGTCTGTAATTCCCATAAGATGTTTTTAGCAATATGCTATCAGCTCACATCTTACTAAAAAACAACACTTACTGAGTCTAACTAACAGCCTTTTCATTCCCCGAGTGGCTAAGTGTTAACTAGCGCGCTCTTTACCCTCAGGAATACTGACAGGCAGTTTTAAGAATACTATTATTACCTGTGTCCACTTACTGCTCATCTCTGCCACGTTTTGCAGAGCCGTGTTGGTAATATTTTACCTTTTGGCTGCCTGTGTTTGTGCCTCCGGCCTGCCTGATGTACATTTATCCGATTATCCTCTTACTTAAGACGCAATATGTCTTTCTGTTCTGCTGTTAAAATGGGAGGCCACCAATGTGCTGATGCTTTTTAAGTAACTGAGGCATAATAATTATTTTGAGAAATTGGGCTGTTCGGGACTTAAGGTGTCATGGTGTTTTATCCATGACCTGTCCTCCATCATGGTGAAAGCACTATCTGTGGAAGTGGCTGGCCATTTCATTAAGTAGGTAATATTTCACTGGCAAAAAAGTTATTTTATACACTGCGTATCTGTCACGTTGTCCATTAACCGTCTCTGGGACTGACTTTTCTTCTCTCTCTCTCTTTTTTTTTTTTTTTTTTGCATGCCGCATCCCGGAGCACCAAGTCTGAGCAATGCTGACAACCTCTGAATCGACCGCTGTGATCTTACCTAACAAGCATTCTCTGTGTCAAATTAAAGACAGCGCTCACCATAAGAAAAAAAAGGAAAGATAGAATCCTGAACGTGGCCTCTGATCACAGCAAACAAGGTGTTATTTGATCCCGTTTCAAAGGTATCTGCTTAAGCAAACACTGATCAAATGTACTTTATGTTTGGCTCCCAAATATTTGAATGCTGATTTTGTTTCCTTTGGGTTTCCTTTTTTTTTGGAAATCTTTTTTTTTTCTTTTAGATCACCTGTTTAAAATAAAGTAAACAAGAAAACATTACTGCTATTAGCAATGTGTTTTAAACACTGAGTTACAGTTATTCAAATAGTTTTAACTTAGAATGAGTTGCTTTGTCAAATAAGTAAAATCTTTCTCATATCACCAATTCTCTTATGTATTTAGAAGTAAATGTCTTCCTCTACCTATTTAGTTTTGATATGAAGAGTTTTAATATTTGAAACGTTTTTTATTTGGCAACAAAAACTTAGACTAATGTGACAAAATTTGTTGGGTCTGGAAGACCTGATTGTGGATTAAAGTAATAGAATTCTCTTCTTTATATGCTCTGTCCTGACTGTCTAATGCTATCCCAAGGCAATTCATAACTTTTTTGATTTAGTGGTTAATTTGTATAAATTTGTACAATCTTATTTGTACACTATTTGTATAATTTAGTCCAGTTTATTAATCCCCCAATGGTGGTTGTGTTTAGGGGTGGGGTACGGTGCCACCAGTGGCGCCCCCAGATAATCTTCTTAGCGGTGGCCAGAAGAGGCCAGAACATCATTCATATATAAATAACTTTTCAGTTATTGTTCACATACTTTTATTTTACAGTATATGCCATGTTTAAAATGAATGAAGATTAAGGAATTAATTAATAAAACAGACACATAAAGTCATTACAATACACACACACTCACTTTACAGACTCTAATAATATCATTTTTCCATATTCTTTTTTGAGCCACAATATTATTAATGCATCTTCTTCTATTGATGTACCTTTTTGAAAAATAAATGCTCAAAATCATTGAGATATTTGGCCATTTATTTACATTTGTGGGATTTGTGCTTTTTAATTGGATAAAACATCTTATATATATATATATATATATATATATATATATATATATATATATATATATATATATATATATATATATATATATATATATATATGGTTGTATTAAATTAGGTAATTTACTTAATTTACTTATAATTTACTTATATATACAAACACATGCTACATGCAACTCTGAAAAAACTAAGAAAGTTCTTACTATGTGTGTATATACAGTTGAAGTCTAAGGATTATTGGCCCCCTGTTTATTTTTCCCCCGATTTCTGTTTCATGGGGAGAAGATTTTTTCAACACATTTCTAATCATAATAGTTTTAATAACTCATCTCTAATAACTGATTTGTTTTGTCTTTGCCATGATGACAGTAAATAATATTTTACTAGATATTTTTCAAGACTTATCTATACACCTTAAAGTGACATTTAAAAGCCTAACTAGGTTAATTAGGTTAACTAGGCAGGTTAAGGTAATTAGGCAAGTTATTGTATAACGATGGTTTGTTCTGTAGACTATCGAAAAAAAATTTTGCTTAAAGGGGCTAATAATTTTGTCCTTAAAATGGTATTTAAAAATTAATAACTGCTTTTATTCTACCCAAAAGAAAACAAATGAGACTTTCTCCTGAAGAAAAAATATTATCAGACATACTGTGAAAATTGCCTTGCTCTGTTAACCATAATTTGGGAAATATTTAAAAAAATAAAAAAAAATAATAATAATCATCTAATAATTCTGATTTCAACTGTATGTACAAGCATTACTTTTGTTTTAACTTTCATGAAAAGGTTCAAACGTGTTGTTTTGCTCTATGAGGTTCAAAGCAACATTAGACACCTCAGACTTTCACTGTATGAAAAACACTGAAACTCTTAAGTCTGTGGTCACACTTTTGTTTAAACTTTTGTTTGGACGGTGCTTTGAAAACAAGCAGAATAAAATAAGATGATAAGACACAAATAAAACCAGCGATAGCTCCATCTCCATACAGAACGGTCATGTTTTGAACCTCTGTTGGTCTCACGCATTCACATGACGTAAATTCGCAGAGTTTACCAAACTTGCTCTTTGAAAACCGTGTGACCATTGTCACAGGAGCTGATGTTTTCAGTCTGGCATGTTCACATACATATAAATGGAAGTCAATGGGGCACAAAGTCTAGTGTAACTGCCTTAATGCTTTATTTTGTGTTCCAAAGAAAAAAAATAGTAAATGATGATTTGGGTTAAGCATACATGAAAACAAAAAAATAAACTATACAAAAGTAACGATAATGCAGCCAGCTTTTAATAACAGCAAATAATATTAAGATGCTTAACACTGCTTGACATCATCTGAAGGTTTCTGTGGCTTTTAAAAAGCAAGCGACAGCAGGGAAGACAAAGAGAGGTGACGCTTATGACAAATAGACACTCATAGCTCAGTCTTTCACAGTCCGGTCAAAATGGCCAATCCATCATACACTGGCCCTTCCCCATCAGCGAGCAATAAAAGCGAGCGGGAGCACGGCGTGTCTGGCGGCATTCGGCAGGCCCATCAAAGACACGGCTGCTGTACTGGAGCCGCGAGTGACAGCGCATGGACCAGGCTGATTATGCTGCCGTTTCCCTGGCTCGAGGTCCGCGCCATGTGATTTGGGGGGACAACGATCAGTGTATGAATGTTTTGGGAGGCTGTGCCAGCTTGTCAGAACATTAGATGCGCTAATGGAAAAGCTCCTCCACACATACACATACACATGCATTACTGCAGCCTGTCACACTTGGCTGGACACTAAACTAATGGTGCAGCAACAAAGAGACAGAGAGAAAGAAGCAGCAGGGAAATAGTTTTTGGTGAGAACGGACGGGAAAAAACTCTGATGGAGACAGAGAAGAAGAGGCTAACAGCGAAGAAGGATGGCAAAGATAGAAACGGCATACAAATTAGGAAAGCGGAAGAGTGTCAAGGAAGAGATGAGCGTGACGAGAGATGGAGCAAGAGAGAGAGAGAGACTCATTATTAGTTGTGAGTGACGTGGCGGGGCCATGATGAGCATTATGCCCTGTTGGCAGGGACGCCCAGTCACAATGCAGCAGGCCTGCCACCTCTTTCCCCAATCTGGGAGAAAACAAGCCATCCCCCTGGGGGAAAAGACACACGGGCCTTCACCGTGTGGCAGCTCCTGACACCACCGCGTGGCACAGGAAACCAGACAAGCCGGGCAGCCGACGGGTACAGCCAGGCATTATCATTTCCCGCTCTCATCCCTGCATGTAAATATGTATTTTGTTACCGCAATATGTGCCAAAGAGGATGCCGGGTGTCCAAATCCGGACACATGTAAATAGCGAAAGTTTGTCCAACTTGTTCCAGGTGAATGCGACCAAGATGATGTCAGCCGAGCGCTGTCAAATCAGCAGCTGGGGGAAACCGCCTCCATGACTGGTCTTTAAAGCAAACACATGTAGAGGGAATCCTCTGGATCATCAAAAGACACCGAATGCATTCCTGGATATGAAATGAAACTAAGGCCTACATACTAAAAGGATCATTTGGATAAAATTGTTTAGTCGTAGGGATGAGTTCGAGTTGATGTTGACAACCAACCCTCTTAATCATTGGTGGCCATCTTTTCCCCATATCTGGCCGTAGAGGCGAGTGTGTCCATTACCTCCCCTACCGCAGAGATCCTGCCAGACAGCAAAGCCTCAAACTGTCGGCAAACTACACGGCAGTTCAAAAATTCATCAAAGCTAACAAAAGAGGGCATTCTGTCCTCACCGGACGGCCACATCTAAACACACACACACACACACACAGAAGTGTCACCGCTAGCACTTTTCCCTCCTCTGGTCGATTCTTCTCATCCTTCCCCTTCTCCTGCACGAGCAAACAGAATCTGAGTGTTAAAAAAGAGGCGCTCTCACCGGCACTCTCTCTGACAATTGCTTTATTGCGTCTTATCGAGGAATATGAAACTGTGTTGCATGACATCTCGCGGTAAGCCGAATAGATATGCCAATTCATTTTTTTTCCTGCAGCCAGCGATTTGACAAGCTAGACTGCCCCTCTTGAAAGGCATCAGTCAAGCGCGGCGCTGTCGCCCTGGCTTTTCTCTCCCTTCGTCACCCTCCCTTCTCCCGCCGGCTCTCTTTTTCCCCAGCAATCTGTAAGCCTCGCCTCCAAAATTGAAAGGCCCAGTCACTGACAAAAAGAATGAAAAGAAAGGAGAAGGTAAGGGGGGAAAAAGGCATAGCCCCCCCCCCCCCCCCCCCCCCCAAAAAAAAAGGAAAGAGGAGGAAGGTGTGGGGGGAGAAACGATTTAAGTATTGCAAATATAAAATGATAAGAAGGATATGTGGAGGCTGCCGGAGATAACATTGTGGATATCATAAGGGGAATGGGAAGAAGAAAAAGAGAGCGCGAGCGAGAAAAGGTGCTAAAGAGATTGGTGCCATAAGCTCCAGGTTGAGGAGATGACACCAGCACTAATACGAGTGTTTAAATATTTGATGCTTTGGGATAAAGGAGGATCGCCTTTGAACGGTATTGAGTGTCTGGGGGAGAATCTATTAGTGAAAATCTGCTGTGATTTGACAGCAGCACCGCGGCCTGGTGTGTTATTCCTCAGTAGTTCCAGCAATCTCCTGCTCCTCTCTTGACTTTAATGTTTTTCTGCCTTGCTTCAGTAAGTGCTGATTATCACTTTCTCGGGTGGAGCGGGATTGTGAGAGCTGGTAGTGAGACGAGAAATAAGAGAAAGGGGGGGGGGGGGGGATACAAGAGGACATTATCAAATAAGGATGTACTACAAAAGGTCATTTCCCTGGAGCAGCTGCCTTTTGAAAATTTTAAGTCATTGGGTAATTTTAACACATTTAGACAGAAGAAAGGAGAATCTCTCACTGTAATCTTAAACAAAACCAACTGAGGATGACCTGATGGAACACTTGACTAAGTCGTAGCCTTACTGTCCTTACACTAGTTTAAAAGACTGGAAATATTTACTTTACTTTTTTTACTGTCTTTATTGTCCACAAGTGGAAATTTATCTTTGGCTTCCTAACACAACCACATCAGTGTACGCATTACACACATCACAGAAAAACAGGCAACACAAATTTAAAACCCTACACATACTTAGATCCCAGTATTTCAAATTCTAATGGCAGTCGGAACAAAGGACATTTGATACACATTTTTCTTTATTTGAGGTTGCCTAAAACATCTTTTTGATAGTAAGAGCTGAAATTTTATATTTAAAGGATGGGAACAATCTTTAATAATCACGTGTGCTTTGTTTAATTTTCATTGGGTTGTCTTTGTGCTTTACCTACACTTGCACTGGCGATTTTTACTACTCAACACAGTTTTGCTTTTCCTTAATTCCCAACAGTTCATACCATGCAATCGTGTTAATACTCACAACACGTTCAACCAAGTTCTTGTATACCATCTCCAGAACATCTTGACTCACATCAAATTGTTGTAACCTCCTAATGAGATAAAATCTCTGCATTGCTTTTTATTTAAAAAAAAATGTACTCTGCATTTGCAGCAAATGTCAATCTACTGTCAAGAAATGTTCCTAAAAATTTAAGACATCCCACTGTCTCTATTCCATGTCCCTCAAGGACCAGAGATTTCAATCCTTGATTAAGAATTAATTTATTTCTTTTAATTATCATCTCCTTGGTTTTATTAAATTTTATCTCCAGTAAATTCCTTTTACTCCAATTTTGAAGCAAATTTATATAATTATAGTACACGGTATCTCCTTCTGTTACTGTTTTAGTCAACTGGCCAACAAGTGCCATATCATCTTCATATACAAACAAATTAAAACCTAAATCCTGAATCTTAAGTTCATTTGTGTAAAGAGAAAAAAGTAACGATTATAAAATTCTTCCTTGTAAAACTCCTGTATAGACACCATAGTTAACATCTCTTATTAATATGTCAGTTCTCAATTGAAATTTTGCAGTGTAATAAACTAAAGCCATTTATGTTAAAAAAAAAAAGCACAGCATCATTTTTTTTGATATTTTGTTAGTTTTTGATAAAAAAAATTAAAGTACATATCAAAATACATTACAACTTAGGGGTTATTTTCAAAGAAAAACTAAAACATCCTTGGTCATTTATTTGCGCAACAATATATATTTTTTTCCATAACAGGGTTTAAAGTTTGTGTTAAATCAAAATTTACAATTTTTATTTTGCTAGCTCACATTGTTATTTTTAAGGTGAATAAATAATCTTTGCAAGTTAATCCACTGAAAAAAAATTGTTTGGTAAACCTTAATAAAAATCTTTGGTAAACTTCAATAAAAGTCTGACCATTTGCTTCCATAATGTGCCAGTCCTTCAGTTGATATCAACCTGAGGGTTGCCATAGCATTCATTCATTCATTTTCCTTCGACGTAGTCTCTTTATTCATCAGGGGTCGCCACAGCGGGATGGACCACCAACTTATCTAGCATATGTTTTACACAGCCCTCCAGCTGCAACCCAGTACTGGGAAACAAACAAACAACCTTATTTACAAACATACGCTACGGCCAATTCACCTATACCGCCTGTCTCCGGGAAACCGGAGTACCCGGAGGAACACACACCAACACGGGGAGAACATACAAACTGCACAAAGAAATGCCAACTGACCCAGCTTTGACTCAAACCAGCAACCTTCTTTGCTTTGAGCGACAGTGCTAACCACTGAGCCACCATGTCGCCCCACTTCCATAGCAACAGCGTATTAATCTTAACTATTCCTGCCTTACCGTTAAGTTGCTATGAGGGAATGATGCGCAAAAGAAAACTTGTTTCAGTTGGAAGTATGTCAACATACCAAAATTTAATTCTCAGCAACTTCTGGTTTACTTTGACTTAGACTTTGAGGGATAGTTTACCCAAAAAATACAAATTTCGTCACCAATTACTCACCCTCTTGTTGTTCCAAACTCGTTTGAGTTTCTTCCCCCTGTTGATCACAAAAGATGTTGATCAAAACAATGATAAAAAATACCTATTGTCTTCCACAATATCTTCTTTTGTGGTCACAACATGAGATTTTGTTTGGAGGGGCATCCGCTGTGTGAAACATATGCCGAAATAGTTGGCGGTTCATTCTGCTGTGGTGACTGCTGATAAGTAAGGAACTGAGCCAGAGAAAAAAATGAAAACGTTTTCAAGTTTGTACGTTTGTTTCAGAACATTTTAGCTTGTAATTAAGTATTTATGATCAATCAAAATGTCAAGCAAAAGAATATGTGTAAGAGTAGGCCACAAAAGGCTCAATGTAACGCACAGGAGAAAATTTGCCATCTACTTTGGATTTTACTTCTTCCCAAAAGTTCTCTACAACCCCTGACAGCAAACGAAACATTGCATTTCCCTTCTCACCTAGACCTGATTGAGACCAGGCTCTGGGTAGGCATCGGATTGATGCACTGTAAGTTTATGGCCAACCTTTACCCTGACAAAATGAGAGCAGTGTTCTACAGATTACAGTTGTTACTTTATGCCAAATAGCAGTGGCTCTACAAGACCCACAGTTGAATAAAGCCACTGCCTACAATATTTCCCAACATCTATAAATAGAGCTTTTCATTTAAACTGCTTTGAGTTTGTTTACTGCTGCAAAGTTTTTGTTGTTGTTGTTTGTTTGTTTTGTTTTTTGACAAACCTTACTGTTTTAGGTTTTTAAAAAGGTTCAGTTAGTTTTTTTGACAAACCTTACTGTTTTAGGTTTTTAAAAAGGTTCAGTTTAAAGCTGCACTACATTTCTCCAAACACATTCTATTCTATTCTATTCTATTCTATTCTATTCTATTCTATTCTATTCTGCTCTAATCTATTCTGCATATTGGTCAAAGATTATTGAAAATATTTTTTTCCAAGCAGCAAAAGTGCAATACAGCATTTTTTTCCCTGTACAAAAATGAATCATGTTACCATGAGTTGGAAGGGACAATTACTACAAGGTCATTAAATGTAACAAAAGTTTACACTGCAAAAAATAAAATAAAATAAAAATAAGGTCTATTTAGAGCTAAAATCATTTGATGACCTAATTAACACTCTATTAGGGGATCAATATACTAATAATACTTTGCCACTATCTTTCAAACCATCTTTAACCATTTGTAAGCATGGGCATTTAAAAAAAAAACCCCAGTCAAATCACACGATTTTTATTGTCGGTTATGAAAGTCACTATGACAGATTATGCAATTTTATTATAACAATATTTTTTATCTTAATTTCAAAATTTTTTATTTCTTATTTCAATCTCAATAAACACTGATGTTTGCTGACAACTAGGCTACATTATTTAAGGGCATTCGTTATGACATTTACAGGATCAAACATAGATTTCCTTCTTAATATTAAGATATTTTCTTTTAAATCTCTCTCTCTCTCTCTCTCTCTCTCTCTCTCTCTCTCTCTATATATATATATATATATATATATATATATATATATATATATATATATATATATATATATATATATATATATATATATATGTATATATATATATATATATTCTAGCCATGGGTTGCTTTTTAAACACTCCCTCGCCTAAACTTGCCGCGAGTGAGATGGAGAAAACGAAAGCACACCAAGAAAAATCAGATGCTTAAGACAAAATAATTAAATATAAAAAAATAGCAAATAGAGGTTTGCGATAAAACAATTACAGTGAAGCCTTAATTAAATCCTTATTTTCCAAAAATAATTAAAAAAAATAATTATTATTTGCCTATTTTTCTTGAAAAAAAAAAAATTTTAAAACAAATTTCGTTTGGTAAACTGTTTAATATTTAATAAACTGTTTTTATTGTCAATAACAAAATCATCCATTGACAGTGAGTTTCAATTTAATTAGTTTAATCAAGTAATTTGAATATCAAGACGTGTTTCCAGATTACCTTGGAAGAACGAACTTGGTCGAAAGGCCAAGAGAACCCAGAAACTCCTTGTGAGAAAGGAGAAGTCTGCATATTTGTGTAACTCTGTCAAATAAAATAGCTTAAAACCTTTTAATATTTTAGAGAAGGAGTTTAAAGTTTGCATAACCAATGATTGACCTTATTCACCCGAGACCCACCCACAAAAAAATATGCAGCCTGTTTTTTGATTATATAACTGATATAACTGAGAAATCATGAGCTCCTATTGCTCAGTGTCAACCATGTGACGGAACTCGTTGTGAAGATTGGGTAAAATTTAAACATGCTAGACTTTCTGTGACGGTGTTGTGAGGGCGTCGGTTGTGAGGCGTGTGTATCGGTTGTTGTGAATTATGCCACATTACACAAAAAGAAACGATTGAATCTTGTGTCACGAAGCCCATTTGTCGTTTACAACTTCCCACGATACCCTATGTTAAGGAAATCATGCCGAAATCATGGCAGAATCATGTGATCTGGCCAGAGCTTAAGTTTTTTTGTATTTCATTATTTTTATATTACAACCTATTTACACACTTTTTACATTTATTTAAAACATTAAATCCAACATTCACAATTTATGTATGAACATAAAACATTATGTATAACTTTGTAAATCTGAATTTTGTGACTTTTTGACCCCCTAACATATACAGTCCATCATTTTTAATGCACATACAATTTTTTACAGAATTTAAATGAGCAATAAAAAGTAAACAACACATTTTGTCTGTAAATGTATCTGTCTTAAAGCTAATCTTAAATCTTTTCAAAGAACAACCACTGTAAGGGTCTAAAACAAATGTTTTCATTGTAATTTGGAGAGACTGTAACAGTGAATAATTCTGTATTTTGCAGCTACTTAGCTGGCGATAAATGCTTATGCTTACCATTAACTGAAAACTAAATATATTCCCTTGCTCACCACAAACAAAAAGTTTCCAGAAGCTCCCAACCAAGTGAGGTGCATTTGGCCATCATAGCGACTGAGTACGATAATACACTGCCACACACACACCACATAATGAACCAGACACACTCCATAATGCACCCATCCTGTCTCTCTCCTCCATCACCTTCATGACACCAGATTAGGGTGGCGAGCACATTTACACACATACACATACACATACACACGCACACACACACACATACACACAGCGCCTTACAACAAGCAAACATGGCTGTTCTGTTTCATGCCGTCACAGTGTCTTGTCACATTTCCCTGTTGTCTGGCACACAGCTGGGCGACGCGCGGCTGACATGTAAGTGGCCTCGTCTCCAGGCGATCGATGGCTGCTGGCACTTCCTTCCCTGGCCAGGAAAAAACAATTAAAACCCATCGATCCTGTGCCGATCTGAGCCATGAATATGCAGGAGCTTCTCCTTGACCTTCAAAGCTCGGGAAAAGCCAGGTGACTTCATTCTTCATGCGACTGGCACTCACCTCGCTTTTTTTTTTTTCTTCACTTGTCTATGTATGTGTCATTTATGGCCATATGTGGACTTCCTGTTTTCGTCGTCGTACTGGTATTAAATCTCTTTTGACGTACCGTGATGCTCGATCAGCTTTTATTGTGTTTCTTTGTCATGTTGTCACTTTGGTAGAGTGTGTCTGTTGTGTGACACTGTCTGTTGTGCTTACAGATGACATGCTAATTATTGTCGGGCAGAGAGCAAACCCTGAAGATGTGTGCGAAATATTAAGTCTTCTAGTCTTTGTCTGTGCATGTGGGGCCTGACTCGACATGAAGCCCTTTGATTAGCGCAAGATCAATTATGCAAAATTAGCATGTCTTAAGGATGTTATTTAGCTTGTGCTTATTATATGAAGGTGCTATTAGTAGAAACTTTTATGTGTAGTTTATATTACAACTTGGTGTTGCGCCAGCAAAATATTTTATTTGATATTAATATTTTACATTAATCACCAGTGGAACAAAACACAAACATTCCAACTGGGACATTTCGTCACAGTGAAACAATCTAAGCCTGGACGTTCTATAGCTTTAGCAAAGCATCATGTAATGCCATTACATGTGGAATATCTGAAGATTATTCACCCTATTTACTACTAACTTACACTCAATTAAAATATGACTCGCCTCAACATTGCTTCAAATAAAATGACCTTTTATTCATTTTTATATTATATTCATAATTAATCAGTATACCTTAAAGAGGACCTGTTATGCAAAGATACATTTTATAAGGGGTTTAAACGCATGTCGTGTGGTAATAGTCTGTGAATATAACACGCTTCTAAAAATAAAAATGTATTAATTTATTTTGTTTTTATGACCACACTTTAGAAAACAAACTCTGCAGAAGCACTTTGATTGACATTCTCTGCCTCTTTAGCAAAGGACGTTGTACTTGTTTTTTGTATTCGCCACTATGCTGACACATAGGCATTTGTAACTCCTCCCTCTTTTGAAAAGAGGCCTGGCATCACAATCTCATTTGAATTTAAAGCACCAAAATGGCACAATCAGGATCAAAGCCTTAAAAGGGACCGTTTCAAAAAGTAAAAAAAAACATTATTTATAGAAAATTTTGAGCTGAAACATCACATACACACTTTTGAGACTAATTTTTACATTTTTTATAAGAGGCACAACAGGTCCCTTTTCATCTTGTTTCCAAATGAAATAACTGTATTAATATTTCCTAAAGCCAAAGCAAATGTTATCTAAAAGTAATATTTGAATTTTTTTTATTTCTTTAAATCAGTTTTTTAATCATGGTCTCCACACCCAAGTGAGCAAACTTATAGTGACAATATAAATATAATACTGTAAGTACATGTAAAAAATGTAAGACATAAAATGTACATTGCAAGCTAAAAGAGATGAAAATAACATTAAATTCACAGATGAGTTTTATTTCCTAAACCTTAAAGAGCCCCTATTTTGCATTATAAAAGGTCTTCTTTTGGTTTGGGGAGGTATCCAACAACAGGCTGATATGCATGCAAGGTCAGAAAACACTTTCATTGTCTTTTAATATGCATTTATTTTTACCTAATTATCCCAACGGCTCCCATATGATTCATTCAGCAATTTTTTCCCCCAAACTTCTTCTTAGTGCGATGCTAATCTGCGCTGATTGGACCGATGACACAGTCTATTGTGATTGGTCGACTGCGTTTAGCACGAGTTGGAGAGAAATGCCCACCACGGCTACGAAGTAGCACAAAGAGTATGTGAGAGCACAATGCAGAAATGCAGTTAAACGCCAGCATATTACTCTACTCTTAAACCTAACCCTAAGTAATAACAACGACACACATTCAGTATTAAATCGTTAAAAGAAAGAAGCACAAGTCACGTTATCAACGTGGTTTTGGATGCAATATGTGAATATCCCTATGAAGGTTTAACCTGAGAGATACAGTACAAGCATTGATAATAAATAAGGAATTACAAGCTACGTGGCGGCCTTACAACTTATAACACAAAATTAAACAGATATTTTGCAAACTACATAAAACGAGGCAACAATACTTACATGTTATGATCTGGAAAAGGAAGAAACTGGTCCATATGAAGTGTAACAGTGACTGACAAAATACCTGTCAAAGTCTGATAAAGTCCCATACATAACAGTCTCTGTTGCTCCTTGCACTTATAGCACACGGCTTGCAAATCTCACATTGCAGCGTAGGTTATTGTATCAAAAATATGACAAGAACAAACACAGCACTAGGTTGGCTATACTGTGGTATTGTTGTGAAAATTAACTTTAACCTTTTATTTGCCGCAGCCGAATCTCTATCTGTCAGTGATCGTCATCTTCACGTCATGATCAGTCCAGTGATACCCCGCATTCCGCTAGTGTCTGAAGGGAAAATGCGTTCACATTTCACCGGATGCGGTACAAAATATTTGGTGATATGGTACCATATCGACGTTGATGCGTTCAAGCAAAAGATCTGAACCCAACTCGATTCATTTATCTTATTATCATTAATCTTAGTCAACTATTTCGTTAAAGAATCAGTAGATTTAAACACGGCGCACTTTCAGATTTAAACCTCAGCTCGATGTTTTCATTCACTTATAGCTGTGTTACACACTGCATGGAAGATCATTTTCAAAAACCCATAATAGGGGCTCTTTTTAAATCTAATTTATGTAAAGGTTTAGTTTATTATGGTAATCAAATAACCAATTATCATAAAAAAGTTTAAAAAATCCTATGATTTCTGATCAGCCTTTAGAAAATCATACAGTAATAATAAGTGAATTCAGTAAATAAAAAATACAAAAATTAAACACTCTCTAATAAATAGTTTTAAGAAAATTGCTTGATTTTAAAATATTTTTGAAAATATTTAAAACATATTGCAGACTACCTTGTGACCACCAAAACAAATTGTTTGGGCGATCTGCATTTAAAAATAAAAAAAATCGAATCAACATACATATACTCTGAGATCTGAAAAAAAAAGTCTCTCATTGTTTCAGTTAAACTGAGATAATCTATCCCAGCACAAAAAAAGGCCAAAATAATATGTGTCCTTGATTTAGACCTGGCTTTGACGAGACTGATTATGTAGAGCTAAATTCAATAAGTCCCCTTTTATTGAGCCACAGCTTTGGTGAGGATCAGACAGACAACAGACTGTGTGATGTGGAGTGATGTGTGGACGTGTGTTCTGTGTGCATTCTTGCATGTGTGGCTGTAAATGGCGGGTGTCAGTGTGGAGCTAAAAATCACATGGCTCTCTCTTTCTCTCTGTTTTCTCTCTCTCTCTCTCTCTCTCTCTCTACAGGATAAGCTAAAGCGACAGGGTGTCCGTTCAGGCTGCTGTGTTCTCCTGCTGTGAACCCAAGTGCTGCATGGGTGCCGCTGGAGAGGTTCAAGCTGCCATTTATCAGCTTTTCTTAGCATCTCTTCAGCCTGGCTGCCCCCAACACATCCATTGTGTCTGCCTGCCCCAAGTCAGCTGACATCCAAAGAGAGCAAAGAGGAAGAGAGAGAGAGATGGTGATACAAAATGACTGCAGTCACACTCGCCTCCATCTGCCATACCAATACTAATATGGGCTTACTGGACCCTGACCACGGCCACTTGAAAAATAACATAAAGTGCACTGTTTTCATCACGCGTGATTGACATGGACCTCTGATGAAATTCTTTTGTTGAAGCTTGACTGTTTTTGATTCTTTCCAGAGTTATTGCGTGTTTTTTGGTTGCAGTTTAATTCAAGAGCTGCATTTTCTGAACGTATTTTAGGAAAAAAATAAATACTTGGGAATAGACTTTAGTAAACAGGCGGTATGTCAATAGACCTTAGTCAGGTGAGATGATGTACTGAATTTAAAGGTCTCATTTGATGTTGCTACAAAGAACACTATTTTGTGTATTTGGTTGGTGTAATGCAATGTGTTTATGCAGTTTAAGGTTGCAAAAAAATACTTTCCACAAGCTGTAAATTATTGGTGCTCATGTCTGCACCGGCTTCCTAAAATGTAACAATTTTTACAAATCTCTAAAATCTGAAAAGTGATGTGTGGTCTGATGAGAGGGGTCTGGATGCAGACTTGGTGCAATGCAATCTGAGCTGCATCCAGTGCTTTAAATGCGCTCACCTAACCCCACCCCTAATCCTATCCCACACAGTGACGTCACTCACTTCATTGTGAGTGTGTTGTGTCTGACATTGTATCGCTGAGTGATGCAATCTCAGCTTGCATCATAAAGGCTGCATCCAGATACTATTGGGTCTAATTTGCCAACTCTCCAGTCCATTTTATTGGCTGAACATCTCGAGCATGCACTCAATAAAAGGCTGCTTGTTCAAACTACTTATTTAAAATAGGTTGAAACAACACAATTCTTAAATTTTTTAAAATTCTTTAAAACAATTGTGACAACTTAATTGTTTTATGTTCAATCCAATTAAATCTGTAAAAATGATTCAGTTAACTTAATCGATTTGTGTTGGGACAACATGAAGGGATTGTGTGGAACCCCATTTTTTACAGTATATGTAGATAAAAATGAGGATGAGATCCAGTCTTTACAAAAATGCATACAGTATACATACAACCAGATTTAAGAAAACACTCATGCCTCTAGTGACATTATTGTAAAAAGTATATTATGTTTTTTATCTGACCCTACTTTGTTTGAGCAAAATGTACTCCAATGTATCATCCCAGTTTCACAAATGTAAAACCTATTCAGGATCAATCATACATGTTTTTTGGGAAGCTAAAAGTTTTCTGGAAAGCAGTACAGGACTTCACAGCCAAAAAGAAAGTCTTTCAAAAAATATGGATACCTCTAACGAACCTCTGACTACCTCAGACGTATTTTCATAATAAGTGTGGCTTTACTTAATCCCAGCACTACTTTATTCGTTTATAATGAATTTTGTATTCTGCTTGTATTTTTTTTTTTACTTACTTGTTTATTTTTTATGACTTTTGTTGCTATATTTGTGTCTACTGGTATCCTTCCCACATAGCAAAATATCTCTGGCTTAGTTCTGGCCCACAAATTCAGGTTTTGCTTGGCCTACATGCCGCAGTGAATTATGACTGGATCAAGTCTGGCTTCCAGACAAGGGCCAAACATGGACCATGTTTGGGACGAGTCATAGCCAAGTTAATAACTCATAATAACTTGTAACATGGTGTGTCACAATTGCAATTAAATTGAACCCATGAAGCATTGCGCTTTAAGCACACTATGGGGGTGCTTTTTCTCAAATCAACCTGATTAGTAGAATTTTTTCTTTTTTATTTACTCAAAAATAATTATGTATTTTAAATGTGGGTCATGACAGGGCAAACTTACGTGGCCCACATATCAATTAAACATCTGGGCCAAATACTACATTTTCCATCTGGCCCAATTCTTGTGGGCCACCTTAAAGACAGTGCCACGTCTGCCAAACCAGGGCCATGTTTGGCCCACATGCAGTATGCCAATGCTGGGTGAATACCTCCTGTGCCAGCTTTATGCCAAATGTGGGCCAGAATTCTTTGCTACCTGGGTTGTCTTTGTCCATTTTTTGTTTTTGTTTGTATGTTCATTAAAACCAATAAACAAAGAATAAAAAAAAAGTTAAATGATGTTTTTGACCATTTTGAAGAATTTTCAAATAAAACATCCAGTAAGTAACGTTAAAAGGCTTCTTCATTAAACTATTAGCGTTAGCCATAAAATAAACCTTACCCTAAAGGCTGATTTATACTTCTGCATCAAGCGCACTTGTATGGTCCAGTGCAGCCTTCGCGTAGTCGCATACCCCTCACCCTGGGTGATGCCGACGCTGACGCACACCTCTCAAAAAATGTAAGTATACATCATATCATGTAGCACAAGCTCTTTGATTAGTCGGTTTGGTAGCTGCAATGAGTTTGGAGGTGCTAAGAGCCGCAACCTAATGGAGCGAGTGTTTACAATTGTCAAGTCCTCTGAAGGTACTTAAAGTTGTTACACGTCCGCCGGTTCCCGCCTCCAAAGAGCGAGTTTTAGCTACTTGTATACTAAGGTAGCTTTCATAAAAATAAACAATAAAAAACACGAAATACTCAAAACAGGAACAAAAACACCTACTGCCAGCTAGTGTTTCAGATGTGTTATTACTTAGAGCAACACAAACAGCATGCAGAAGTATAAATGCATGACTACATGTAAAGCAGGCGCAGAGGGTCATGGCAATTACTCAACGCAGAAGTATAAACCAGCCTTAAACCTAATGAATTAATTAAAAACACTTTGTTGAAGCAACCAACTCGCTTAGCCTTGTTTTTCTATGGCTTTTTTGAATTGTGTTTCAAAGGACACATGAGAATTTTGCAAGTATGTTAGTACTAGAGGCATTTTTCTGAGCCTGCATACTATATAACATGTCATTGAATGAAATGCATTCTTATGCTTCACTACTTTGTTTTCATTCTTATGTAAAATATAATATGACCCAAGCCTGACTTCACATGTACATTGTATCAAGCAGGGAAAAAACAACTCATTTTAATTTTGTATTTATGTGCACTATTAGTCAAATGTTTGAAAACTGTACAATCTGTATTATTTTCATTTTTTTGCTTAGCAAAGCTACAAAAACAATGTTGTGTATTGAATAGTATTCAGATATAAAATAACTGTATTCTAAGTGAATTAATTTGGAAAACATAATCTATTCATGTTACTTAAAGTAAAATTTTCAGCAACATTAAAACAATCATTTGTATGCGTTTGTGTGCGTGTGCGCCTGTGGTCATCATAACAGGAGCAACTATCAGTGTCCAGAGCCAGCACTTCCACTTGTTTAAAGCCAGAGTGGGCAGTGTGGCAGTAAACACTAAGGGTATAATCAATGTAGGCCAGCACTCATTGTGAGGCAATTTCATTTGAAGTGCCATAGGTCAGGCCATTCTTATTCCGCACCATACCAGGCCAGGCCAGACAGCTGCACCATTCAATAACGCTGGAAATGTACACATATTGAACACATCACAGGAACAGTTTTCCAAACCAACATTGATGGCCGCTTTCAGCCTCCCTCCCTCCGTACGGCGTCTGGAGAGGCCACACATGCTCAAGTCTCCGTCACAGAATTTTTCAGCTCTGATTTTCTATTGTTTTAAAATGTGGGATGGTATCTCATCAGGAAACTCTTCTAAAGGCTGATCTCAACACTGAGTCAATTTGTGACTTTTTTTATTGGCTATTCAGAAGTTTGGAGTCGGCAAGATTGTTTGTATTTTCAGATGCATTAAATGATCAAAAGTGACATTTTAATATTACAAATAAATATTGTTAGGAACATGAATTTGCTATTTATTCAGGTTCTATACAAATTTATGTATAGATCAAACACGTATCAAATAAATAAGGACCATTTTCACATTTCACAGTCGTCATAGTTGGGTAAACTTAGGCCCAATTCTAATTCTATTTTTGTACACCTACCCCTTCCCCCTTAAAAGGCAGTGTTGTGGCAGGTGTAATTTTCTTACCCCTTGGTTTTGAGTGTGGTCCTTAAAAATCTCTGTTTTGAGGTGTATCTAGCCCTTCCCCTTAGCACTACGCCTTAAGGCTTAAGAGTATTGGGACACCAGAGGTAAGGGGAAGGGCTAAGGGGTAGAGTTGGGATTGGGCTTTAGGGTGCAGTGAATGGGAGAGTACAACAAATTATTTTTTACAATCCATTTGCTGAAATAATAAACAAAAACTACATGATGGTGTTATCAAGACTTTCAGAAAAAGAAAAAAATTATGTAAAGCAGGTCGCACACCACAAGCGCCGCACAGCGCCATGCATTTTAGAATTCTAAACATAGGTTTCTATGAGGATACACACACCGGCGCCGCAAGTCGGCGGCGCCCGTCCACGGCTCAAGCAAGTCGCACACCAGAAGCGCCGCTTGGCGGCGTGCCGCGCAGCGCCACGCAGCGCCATGCATTTTGGAATTCTAAACATAGGTTTCTATCAGGATACACACACAGGCGCCGCAAGTCGGCGGTGCCCGGCCACGGCTCAGGACGCAGTTCATTTTTTAGCCGCGCCACAGAGCGCCATCTAATTAGTTTCATGTTAAATATCATTCGAATGTGCGCGTCTGGTGTGTGATACTTTAAACTATCATGTGCGCGCTGTGTCGCGGCGCTGAGCGGCACTTCTGGTGTGCGACCTGCTTAAGACTGATACCGATAACAACAGACATAAAAGAGAACAACGTCAAATTTACTGTCCTCCGCATAGACACTGCATTACAAACACCTCACATTGTCAAGGTATGGTGGTGGATGGAGAGGAGGCGAGGACCCAAATGCGGGGAATGAAGAATTTATTGAAAAATAAAACAAAAACAAAACTCAAATCTCCCCATGTGGGGAAAAACATGACATTGTTATACACTCAACTAGACTTCAAGAATCTGGAACTTGGCAGACACACAACTTAACCACTGTTGTAGAACAGAATCAGCAAATCACGTACAACAGGGAAGGAAACAATCAACATTGGACCAGCACAGAACAGAGCACACTAGGAGAATAAATAGGAAAGACAAACCAATAAACAGACAGGCGGACAGGTGAAAATAATAATTACAAACAAGATAACAAGGTGGGTGGGACAAGACAATAGACGGGAGAGGGCATGACAGAGACGAGACAAGCCATGCGCTCACATACAACAGGACAACATGCAGCCAATGAGAGAACTCATTAACCGCATGTTCATGACAACACAAACACAACAGCAGGAGCGCGCACACTCTGCGTACACCCACGAAGGCGCGCGCACACACAGAGACAGAGACAGGACCAGACATGGGTAGTGTCCGAGCTCTGCCACCAAAACAAGAATTTACAAGACTAGAGTGGCAGAACCCTGACACACATGTTTTTTTATGCAAAAATTATATAACACATACGTAAATAGATATAAAATTTCATACGTTTCAAAAAAATTCTAAATATGAAAAACTTTCAAGGATTTAATGACTGCGGTTTAACGCATCATAACAGTCATGTGAAAAAGATCAATTGAAATTAAAGATATATTTTTTTTAAGATCATGATGCTTATTTAAGAAATAGATATTCATTAGCAAAAAAAATGAAATATGTTTTGAACATACGAACGAATATAAATACTTGTAATGTGATGGGACACTGATTACGGAGTGCGGATTCAAATGCAAGATTTATTACAAGAATTGTCAGCCAAGCAACGGTCAACACAGGTGCAAACAAATGTAAACAAGCAAATTCAGAGTCGTGGTCAATCAACAGACGGATGGTTAAATGCAAGCAGGAGACAAGAATAAACAATAAAACAAAGCAAGGGTCAAACACGGCAAGACAAGGCAAAGGAAACGCGTCGTAATGTTCACAGTAAAGTTTAACAAGGCTCAGCATTGATGTATGTGTGTGTGCTGTTTTTAAAGTTCATGTAACCAGTCCTTGACAATCCACCGGGTGTGTGTGTGTGTGTGTGTGTGCAATCAATGGAATCCGGAACAGGTGCGTGAGAGCGGTGCATGACTGGATCTGTAGTCCATATATATATATATAATGGCGGATTTGTTGTTCTATGGCTATCTGCGTGTTTGCCAGCAATCTGTCAGGATTAGAGTGACAATACTATTTTGTATAATTTTTTTGGTAATCAAATAACCAATCTCAAAATTGTTTTCTACAGTTTATTTTTTTCTTAAGCCCCAAATAAAACCCTCATAAATCTAATTTATTTTATCTTTAAAATACAAGAAAACAGAAATCAGTCAATTAAATTGTGAATATTTTACAATCAACATTTTTTCTACTATACTAATTACATTGTCAAATAAAAATGAGATATTTTTTAAATGTTTTTTTTTATTTATTTTACATTTCAATAATATTACGTACAATTACTATTTTTTCCTGTCTTAATGGAAACTTTGGAATCTCAAAAACACAAAACAACAGAAAAAGACTTGCTTTTATACTAAGATGTACCCTTTAATATTTAAAGCTAAAACAAAAAAATGAAAGAGCATGGCAGGGAATATTTCAAATTCTATGCAATGGAGCAGTTTTTCTTAATATTTTCTCCATGACAAATATGTAAAAGCTATATTAAAAAAAAATCTTCAACATCAAAAGGCCTCTAACCAAACAAACCAACCCAAAAACCTCCTTTCCTCTTCATTTAGCCTTCATTAGCCTATCTCCCGGCAAACTGAGCTAAACCTTACACAGCTGGTTGACTGACTTCAACTCATCTGCAAATAATTCAACCACAATTAAACAATTGAACAATTCCCTTTAAACCAAATATCAAATTATTCGGTCAATTGCTCACACCAGACAGAATTATTGGCATGTGTTCATAATGGATGATCTTTGCTGGGAGCTCAATGCAACAACTCTCAGGAAGCTGCCACAAAACAAAAAACAAAAACACAATCCACAATCACATTGCGCAATACAAATATTTAAGTTTTTAAACCATATTATATACCTAAAGTCAACAGGATAGCTATTCTGTAGAGTGATATGGACTACATTGAGACTTTATCTCAATACAGTTCCTGGTGTTTATTGTGATAACCATATTCCTTAAGATTAAAGGAATTCATTTGTATACACTGCTAGATAAACTAAACAAAAATTAGTCTTATGTGCACACATGTAATTATTAAAGAAATTATTAAACTGATCGAACATGACGACAATAAACACAATTGTGACAATTTACAGTATGAAAAATTCATTTGCAAAAAACAAATAACTAAGGGTGCTTTTACATCTGTGGTTCGGTTCATTTGGTGTAGAACAAGGGCAACAAATGACACATTTTAGCATTTTTCTGCAGTTTTCTTGGTTCTTTTCACACCACACTGAATGCTTTGGTCCGAACCAGTTGAAAAGAACCAAAATGCAGTCATGTGACAAAATCCACATCACTCATTGGCCAGATGTTATTGAACGTATTTCCTAAACTGTTTTTCGATTAGTCAGAATTAACGTGCGGGAAAATGCCAATAGAACTCCTGCAAGTAAATATAACCCCGCAAGTCCAACGCCACCCAACCCTCTCCAAGCTGGTATCAAACCTGCGAAATTTCGTATGGGAGTCGGTTGCTCTACCAAGGAGGCTAAATATCATGGTCTCAAATCGGCACACACAAAATGTCACGTTTTTCTATGAAGGGACGACTGCGCTAGCTGATCATATCACTGGTGATGGTACACTATATAGTTTGTGTACATCACTTTTGCCAAACAATACATTTCGAGAATGAAGCGCGGCCGTGGCTGTAAAACAATGTTTTAATGCACTGCAAATGGCAATGAAGGAGTGAATTAATTTTGCTAATCTGCGACATGATCATTTTCCGGAAATATTACCAACAATCCATCAGGTAATGTTTTACCCTAGCTCTTTTTCTCTCTCTTTCTCTCTGTTTAAAATTGTTGGTAAAGCGCGGTCAACAAATATTTTTTATGCTCAAACTAACTGCACCAAGAGAAAACAAACTGTAGAGCAATTCAGCCGAACTAAATAAAGCAGATATGAAAACACCTAAATGTTCATAAATTTTCATAAATCATGTTTATTATTGTATCTAATAATTCCTGTTTATTTAGTAAATTTTTTATCATTTTCATGTACATATACATTTATAAGAAAAAAAAAAAGGTGAAACCATCTGATTATCATCTGTTATTTTAAATAGTCAACTGATGTTACAAAGTACATTTACAGTAAAAGTATGTCACCATGTAAAATGTATACATGTGATCTTACACACATGTAAAACTTACTATAGTATATTTAGTCATTGCTCGAGGTTTTTATTTATTTTTTATTTTTTGCATTGTACAGTCTCATAATTGGCAGCACGGCGGTTCAGTATTTAGCACTATTGCCTCACAGCCGTAAGGTCACTGGCATTTCTGTGTGGAGTTTGCATGTCCTCCCGTAACGTGAAGTGGACGCTGACAAGGGAGTGGGGATCCAAATGCAGGTTTATTGACAGGAGATTGGTCAGGCAAGCTATGGTCAAGACAGGGGGAAACAAATGTACACAGGAAATCCAGAGTCATAGTCAAATACACAGGCGAATGGTCAAAAGGCAGGAAGCAGACAACGTAAAAAAACAAGACACAAAAGCAAAAATCTAACACGGAAAGGCAAGGAAAATGCATTGTAATGTTCACAATGACAGTATAACAAGACTCAGCACTGATGTGTGTGTGTGTGTGTGTGTGTACTGTATAATTAGTCCCTGTAATCAGTTCATGAGCAACTTCCAGCCTTGAGTGTGTGTAATCTACCAAATGAGGAACAGGTGAGTGTGAGCGATGCATGACTGGAACTTATAGTCCATATATCGGCGGATTTGTAGTTTGTTGGAGCTGGATCGCTGGTGACCTTGACATTTTCGTGTTTTCATGGGTTTCTTCCGGGTGCTCCGGTTTACCCTACAGTCCAAAGACATGCAGTGTAAGTGAATTGGATAAACTAAATGGTTTCCCAGTGCTGGTTGTGGCTGGAAGGGCATCCGCTACATAACACAAATGCTGGAATAGTTGATGGTTCATTCCGCTGTGGCAACCTCTGATAAAATCAGAGACTAAGCCAAAGGTAAATGAATGAATGAATGACTCTCATAATTAAAAGTACACAAGCTGTCACTCACACATTTTCCCCCCAATATATCATCAATGATAACATATCCTTAGAATACAGGTGTGTTTGTTGGCGCATGTAAGACAGATGGTGAGACAGACACATGAAGAGAGATCCGTGCCCATAAAGCCACAGACGGCCATGTCTGTTTGAGGGTAGTCAATTTTACAGCTCAACTCCTACCACAGACCTGACAAATCAATAAAAGTTAAGGAGATAAATTATTTAAAGCCAACTCTAATTAGTTAGCTATTCCCGTGCTATAGATTCCTCTACAATATTGATGATGGAGTCCAGTTTACAGAACGGCAGGTACTTGCTCTCACTCCCACTTAGAACTCAATTCCTCCAGACCATCACAGAGGATCAGACGGGGATAAGTGATTATTAAGATCAGTTTGAATATAAAGATTTAGATTTATAAACAGAATTCTCCAGGAGGCCTCAGCATGAGGAAACAGATGAATAGTGACTTATATAGAAGACAGAGTTTTTTTCCTTTTTTGGGGGG
Organism: Danio rerio; assembly: GCF_052040795.2. Lineage (NCBI taxonomy): Eukaryota > Metazoa > Chordata > Actinopteri > Cypriniformes > Danionidae > Danio > Danio rerio. The sequence goes on along the minus strand of NC_141022.1, from coordinate 36,302,193 downwards.
TGTATTGGGGGTTGGATGTGAGCTGGTATTGATCCATCTGCCTAAATATATAAACATGACTGTATTAATATGTGTGTGTGTGTGTGTGTGTGTGTGTGTGTGTGTGTGTGTGTGTGTGTGTGTGTGTGTGTGTGTGTGTGTGTGTGTGTGTGTGTGTGTGTGTGTGTGTGTGTGGTTTGTTGTCTAAATTGTGATCAATTTCATGAAGAAAAAATCCAAAGAAATGACAGGTGAGCTCATTTTTGACAGATAAAATTCTCATAAACAGCATCTTATTCATTAAACACCCACTCTGTGACTTAAACTGAGCTATTTATCATAAATGACTTTTTTGACATTGCTTATTATTAAAATCAAATAAAAAATACAGTTCTTGTTTTTTATGTGAAATATTGTAGCAATTAATATTAGTGATTGACTCGTGCACTTCATTATTATTATAATATAGGGTCCCACTTTATATTAAGTGTCCTTAACTACTATGTAGTTGCATCAAAAAAAATAAATACAATGTACTTACTGTGTTCATAATGTATTTGAGAACACTTGTGGTGCTCTTGAGTTGGGATAGGGGTTGGGTTATGGACAGGTTTGGTGGTATGGGTAGGTTTATAGGGTGGGTTAGGGTGTAGGGATTGGTCAGCAGTGTATTTACAAATGTAATTACAGAAGTTAATTACAGATGTAATTACATACAGGTATTTAATCAAGCATAAGTACAAAATAAATACATGTATTTACACAATAAGTACATTGTAACAAACTATTAATTCCTGTGTAAGTACATATTAGTTAAGGCCACTTAATATAAAGGGGGACCTAATTTAGTAAATCACATGTCGTCATTGTTATCAGATAATGTAGTAATTAAGTAACCTTAACTTCCCCCTTCAAATCAGCTTCTCATTACTTTGAGTCATAAGCAAAGGGCAGGAATATTGTGGTGTTTTTTTCTTTTTTATTATCATCCTCAATAAAAGATCATACATGTGAGTTTGCCAATGGTATGTCTGGTGGAGAGTAATTCTTTACTACTTGGTGCAAAACTGCCATTCAAATCTACACTCAACAATCAATGATCCATTTAATTCCCGAAGAAACCCCTGTTCAACTTTTTGTCATTTTAGATGCGGTTTGACTGACAAACATTTCACACAATAAGGAAAAAATGACAAACTTCTGTTTAATGCCAACTTTAGCAATAATAAAAACAGCTGTGCTACAAAAAAATCTGTGTACAAAACAAAGATTGTAATATTTCTGTGAATTTTTCTTTAAAAAGAACAGCATTTAAATAGAAATCCTTTGTAACATTTTAATAGCATATAATGCCACTTTTCCCACCAGTGATAAATTTTACGTTTACACATAAAATAAATGCTTGAATTGTTGAGAATAATGATGATAATTTAGTATAATGCTGTAAGAGCTTACTATATAATAATTAAAGCTCTACGATAAGCTAGAAATAAATGAAATGTCAATTTAGTAAAATCTGTGATTCATTGCTTCATTGCTAAATGGCTAACATGGATTTTATTGAAAAAGTAGCTGTGCTTTATGTGTGTCATGATTACCAGCGATCTAACCACCAGAGATTGCTGAAAAACATTCACACTTACATGAACTACAAACCCGCCATAGTATGGGCTACAACACCCAATCATGCAACACACACACACAACCGGTTCCAGATCCAGACTGATTACACTCTCACAGCTGAAGCTGCTCACAGACTGATTATTTAGACTATTTAAACCCTTTTGTTCCACACACAAGTTGCTAAGTATTGTGAAGCTGTTGCTGTCCTTCCGTAAGCGTTTTTCATTGTTTCCTGTGTCCAGTGTTTTTGACTTTAGACTGTTTGTAGTGTTTTGATTCTTTGCTGCCTGCCCTGAAACTCTCGCCTGTTTTTGGATTACGCTTCTGGATTGTCTACTATAATGTTTATGATGATTTTAGGCCCTTGCCTGTCTGACCATTCTCATTATAAAGCTGCATTTGAAACTATCCCAGTTTGCATAGCATCTCTACGCAACAATATGCTTTAGGAATACTGAAAAACAGCGTAAATTCATTTGTCACCATGTCTGAGTCCCATAGATCCTTTCAGAGGTGCACCCAGCTCTGTGAGTTCATCAGAAACTATACCTGGATGATGGAGGATTTTCGTGGTGCTTCCGATTGAGCTGAACCCAGTTTGATGAACTGTTGTCCAGTGTCAGCAAGATGATTTTCACCTCGGGACACCAACAGCAGGCACTAATAATCATAATCACATATAATTAACCCAGACAATATAACACTTTAAACCAGGGTCACCAATCTCGGTCCTGGAGGGCCGGTGTCCCTGCAGGGTTTAGCTCCAACTTGCCTCAACTCACCTGCCTGGATGTGTCAAGTATACCTAGCAAGACCTTGATTAGCTTGTTCAGGTGTGTTTGATTAGGGTTGGAGCTAAAATGTGGAGGACACCGGCCCTCCAGGAACAAGTTTGGTGACCACTGCTTTAAACTATTAAAAATGTTATGAAAAGTTTTTTTACTTTTCAAGGTTAAAAGTTGTTGGAAGAAAGCTAAAGGTCCTATAATGCAATTCAAAAGCATAAATAAATAGTGAAAAAAATAATAATAAACAAATAATCACAAAATAAAGAAAACTGCTAATTTAGAGATATTTTAACAGAGTTTCAATATAGTCTATAGTCTCAAGCACATTTTATTATTTATTAGGTCCTTTCCTAACCTCCATTTTCTCCCCACTGTCATTTATCATGTGTGTTACAGTATTCATCTTAGGTATTGCTAATAACTACATATAGCCTCTTCAAATTACTGGAATGTTATCTTGAAATCTTAGGTGAGATTGACTTCCGAGCAATCGTGCTAGGTAAAATCAGCTGAGTGGCCACAAAAAAAAAAAAAATACAGTGACCTCCTAACATTCAAACCAGACCACATGTGCAAATAAACCGCACCATCATATCAATTCATTTCCTCCTTGTATACCCCATCAGTGCAGCATAGCATCCACCTAATGGAATTCAATAAGATATTTCTCTCTGAATATTAAAATAGATGTCCTTAAGTAATGCACATCTAATCCTCACATAAAAAAAACGCATTTGCCATGTAGCTTTTTCATTTACCTCCCCTTTTGTTTCATAGCCTCCTCCTTGTCTGTCCTCACATCTCTTCCATCCTTTGTTTAGGAGAGAGTTGTTATCAGACACAAGGGGTGGTGGGAGGGCAGACTATTGATCATCTCTTTTAATTACCCCCAGCGTACCAAGAGGCCTAAATTAACTCCCCTCTGCCCTGAAATAGCCATGAATATTTCAGAGGGACGAGCGCCCACTGTTTGTCACTCACGTTTACTTCTGTTCATCTCTTATCTCACACCATTTTTTTCCTCCTGGGTCAAAACACCACTCTCTAACATCTGGACTGTTTATTGCCCTATGCACGGAAGAGTCTGAGATGGTTACACATGATAATGGAGAGTTTTTTTTTTTAAATATTAGGCACCAAAGAAGAATTTGAATGGCCAAAATAACAATACAAATTTTTGTTTGATCTGAAACAGCGAATGCATGCAAGCGCTGACTGACAGATGCGCTCAGTATGATAAACTGATCCCAGACCAGCTTCTGTACACTTAAAAAATATATTTTCTTATCAGTGTTTTTTCCCACCCATTTTTTCACTTTTTTTTCCCCACCCATTTTTTTTTCTTCCACCCCGATTTTTTTCCCCCACCATCACGTCCCTTTCGGGTCTTTGTACTAGTCTAACAAATCTGTGAAAAAACAGTATTGCTGTTTTATTTGTAATATTTTCTAGTTTGTAATTTAGATTTTTTTTTTTAACTCATCACAATTTCTAATTAAAATCGTGTAATAAAAACTCACAATTGTTTTTTATTAATATTCTGTGGCAGAAATAAGCCTCCACAGTGAATACGCGGAGTTGTTTTTAGTGAAATACTGTAAAGACTTGCAAAATTAAACAAACTGTAAACAAAATAAACAACATTGGAAAAAAAATGAGAACTATTTGATGATAACACAAAAACTAACACTTTATAATTAAACTAAACAAATAAATAAAAATAAATAAAATCATTAATTTAAAAATAAAATATACAAAGCTGACACACTCTAAAAATCCATGAAATAAAAAAATAACATAAATAAACGTAATCTAAATAAAAAAATGTAAATAAACAAATAAATGTAAATAAATGTTTGATGTAAATAATAAAATGACAAGAAAATACTATTTCAGTTAAGTCTTTTTACAGTAACATTGCAAGTTTAATTTGCTGTTACTTGCTCTTTATTGCAAATTCTGAATTAAAATCAGAGTTTGTACATTTATTTTTCCAGCGTTCCCAATTTATTTATATATTGTTCAACACTGAAGTAAACAGTTTTCTGTGAATTTGCAAGACCTCTGATCCATATGCTGATATTCGCTAAATGCTAAAACAATTTGCCCTACAAAATGCATTTATAAATAGGAGAATGCATTAGAACAATAGAGATACTGGTTTCAACTATAAATCGAGCACAAAAATGAGCTTTTGTTTTGCATGGCTAAAAATAGCCTGAATCTGACATTAGAAGCCAAACTCATCAAATTTACAAATGGCAATGCCTGGTCTTACGGAACAAAAATTAGGTAGATAAGACCAGTTATTTATTGCAAATACTGTACCAATGTATTAACAATAATATTGGCTTTGGTTGAATTGGTGGTTGCTGACAAAAATGGTTGTTCTCAAACAGTCTTTTGATCTAATGTAAAGACTTTCAATAAAGTGGTTTGACCAGATTTGCCATTTCACGTTTATCAAACTAATTTAAAACAAGCAGCACTAAAATATTTAACATAAAAAATTGATGATTAATGACGGTTAATTGACGGTTAATAATTAAAACAATCATTAAATGAATCAATCGTTTGTTGCAGCTGTACTGGAAGCATGTTGAGTGCTCTCTCTTTCTCTCCGTGAGCCAGAAATGCGGCCACATTCTCCGAATCCCCCAGACTCTGTAAGGCCCTCCATCCTAATGACAGGTTTTAGTAGGGACATCTGCATGGCAGGCCGCCACTGACACTCCGTAATCCACTGCCATGTCGCAAGCTGTCAGCCATGCCAAGCGCTGGCACAGGCCACCACTGGGCCAATCAGCCGGCATTAGGGCGAGCTCTACACCCGGCAGCTCGGAATAATGACCAGGGCCTACAGCAGCAGCAAGACCCATGGAGACAACACAGATCAGACACTTACACCCTTGTAACGGCATGAGTTCAGCCAGTTCATTACCGCAGCAGCCGTCCTGTTACACTGTTTACAGCTATATACGCTGTTGAGTATACTGCAATTTGTTTAGTGTTTTAGTGCTGAACATTGCGAATTCCACTCATAATAGTACTTAAAGGCATTTAACAGCCATCCTGTACATTAAACCTGTTAGCCAGCACTCACTTTAGGGGATTTACAACTGCCAAACTTAAAAGGGCCATGAAACCCCCTCGTTTCAGCAGGGTGTTTTCACACATCTACTTTGGAAAAAGTCAGAAAAGTGGGTGTGTCCAGATCTGTTTAGGGGGTAGTGTCGGAGAAAGAAAAGAGACATGGTGTGGGAGTGTCTATTAGGGCACACGCTAACTTTCAGAGTCAAAACACACACACACACACACACACACACACAGAGGGCAGAAAGTGATAGTGTTTACATGGACATCTGTAGTCAAACTATTTGCCAAATTATTAAATGGTGGACTTTAACTGCAGTTTGGCTCTTTCATTCAGGGAATTCATTCATGTCCCTCGTGACAAACGAGATATTTGATTCGAGAAGCTGCTCTAAGCGTGTACTTTTCATGCAATGTTTGATACCGCACGGCGAATGAGACAAAAAAAAAACCTCAGCATTTCCCGGAAACTTAGATGCACACGGCAGGTAGCGTCAGAAAGCCGCGTGTGTTATTCCGGTCACAAAAATGCAGTGAAAATCCTACACGAGGTTAAAGTTTGGTTGTAGTGCTAACATGTTTACACTCAGTGCAATTGTTAGTTCGATATGAACAAACTGAATAAACAAAGAGCACTGGTACTAGAGCTACTGGCACCAGCAACTAGAGCCGCTATTAAGAGAATACTACAAGCGAATCCGGATCCCAGCGTTTGCAGATGAGAACAGCTCTCAGGTAAACAATAATCTACCTTAGACACGTAAGTTATTGTTGTCGAGCGTCGCGTACACTGTAATGCACGCGTGACTCTAGCTGCGCTTTCACAGAGAGAAATTGAAAACAAAACTTAACTGCAGCAAACTATAAAAGCAACACTTCACGCTTGTTTTGCCAACACACTGTGAAAGTAATGAATATTAATGAAGTTGCACAATAGAGCGCGCTGATTGGTTTGAACCAAGTCTTACTCATGGATTAATGCAACACACTGTAAGACGTAATAAGACACACTCTGGCACAGACGTCCAGTCTGCACGCTGGAATACACGCTATTATGTCATGGCCGTGACGCAGCTTCAAAAATTCATTTCAAACCGGAAGCACGAATTTGCTCGAAATAATGCAAAAACAACCAATTTACACTTTTTAATGAAATATAGGTGTCCTAATAGTGTTTTTAGCAGTGTGGGACACATATACGACTGTCAACAGCTCAAAAAATGTGTTTTGGTGTTTCGTGACCCTTTAAATAGTGAAAGTTCTTGACTCCAGTAAGCTACAAACACAAATTAGGTATCATTTGAAAGAAGACACTTTGGGCTTTACTGTGGTAAAAAGGGATTTCATGCTCAAAAAATATAAAAAGTTATACATTATGAAGTCATGAGAAAAAAATTGTAATGTGATCAGTATTTGTTTTTCCATATACAATTACAGGAAAACCTTAAAGTAATGTCCTAGACAAAATATGCCTTGAAAGCCTTTCATGAGTTTACATTTTAAATTTAATTAAGAAAGCATGCAAAATTAGATTTTTGTAAAAAAAAAATTCCGAGGCTATATTGGTGTTTTTCTTTCCCTCACCTTCAGAGGCACTTTCGCAAAAATGACCATTCCAAACTAAAACATTAACAGTTGCTAAATAATTTGGTCTACATTCACAGTTCATGTATCTTTGGAAAGAAGACACTTTGGGATTTATTATCCATCATCTAGAGTTTATAATGCTCAAAATGAGAAGAAGTTATTGATGCTTAAGTAATGTAAAAAAATATATATTTCATAATTTTATAAACGTTATATGTAAAAACAGTCCTGGAGCAATACTGAAAAATAATTGGTCAAAAGCCACACATCTCCTAAGTATATGTTTTGAATTTGATGCCATTATCATGCAAAATGTAATCTCTGGAATTATTTTTCTGAGACAATGTCTCGTGATTTTCTCTTTCCTTGTTTTTGTAAAGCAGTCTGATGACCAAAGTATACTGAAGGTTTCTAACAACTATTTAAGATAAATATACACTTCCCAGACTGAATTGTAATGAATTGCACAGAGAAATCATGGTTTTAGAATATTTGTAACACTAATTTTGATAAATTGACTGAAAAAGCTTGATTGATTTGATGAGTCATCTTTGAAATGTTTACAAAGTAAATCAGCTGCTAAAATGAAGCCTTTTTTTAGCTTGAAAATGAATAATTTTATTAAATGATAATAGTAATAACCATTACCCATATCATAATCTAATAATGAGGTTTCTGCAGGTTTTAAGTCAAATTTAGGGAATTTAATGGGGAATTTGCTGTAAAAATGTGTTTCACAACAAATCTAACAGATGTTGTGAATTGTATCTCCTTGCAATAAAAAAACACTTAAATATAAAAAAAAGGTATTATTGAGATGCATTGTTGTTCGTTGGATGGATGTACAGTTGAAGTCAGAATTATTAGCCCCCTTTTGAATTTTTTTCTTTTTTAAATATTTCCCAATTGATGTTTAACAAAGTAAGTCTGTCTGATAATATTTTAATATTTTACCCTCTGGAGAAAGTCTTATTTGTTTTATTTCGGCAAGAATAAAAGCATACAGAATAACTTTTTTAAAAAACATTTAAATATCAATATTATTAGCCCCTTTAGGCATTTTTTTTCAATAGTCTACAGAACAAACCATTGTTATCCACTAACTTGCCTAATTACCCTAACCTGCCTAGTTAACCTAATTAACCTAGTTAAGCCTTTAAATGTCACTTTTAGCTGTATAGAAATGTCTTAAAAAATATTTAGTAAAATATTATTCACTGTCTTCATGGCAAAGATACAATAAATCATTTATTAGAAATTAGTTATTATAACTATTATGTTTAGAAATGTGTTGAAAATGTCTCTCAGTTAAAAAATAAATAAATGGGGCTTATAATTCTGTCTTCAACTGTAGCTTTACCCGAACAAACCAAAATTAAGACCGGTTTAAAATTATGTATGACCATTTGGTCAATGACCATGACAATATTTCAGTGAATTTAATACTTTTAAAGACCTAAAACTTCATTTTTAAAATTTAAGGCATTTTAAGACTTTAAGACCCTATGCACACCCTGTAATATATACTACCAGTCAAAAGTTTGGGGTAAGTTTTTCTTTGCAAGTTTTTAATTTTTTTACATTTTTTTAATACTATATATTTTTTAAATAACTGCTTTCTTATTGTGTGTAGTTTCAAATAAAATTTTTACTCTAGTCATTATTGCTTTTATTACTATTACATTACAGTATTACATTACATAATAATAATAATAATAATAATAATAATAATAATAAAAAAAGAATAATTAATACTAGAATGATTTCTAAAGGATCAAGTGACTGGAGTAATGAAGCTGAGTAAAATTAATCTTTTAAAATGGAATAAAATATTGAATTAAATGATAAACAACTTTTGAACAGTTATTTTAGAGCAAATACTTTTCACAATTTTACAATTTGTACTGTATTTGTGATTAAATAAATGCAGCTTTGGTGAGCAGTATAAGCTTATTTTTAAACATTTAAAAATCCTAATGACCCCAAACTTTTGACCGGTAATGGAAATCAAATAGTATAAAAAAATATGTACAGTATACATATAAATTAAACCAGTAATAAAAATGTGTTGTACACATTTGATAAAATAATAAAATCATATAAAAATTTATATTTTATCAAATAAAATTGAAATATTTTATAGTTTAAAAAAACTATTTTAATATTTATGTAATATTTAATATAAAATAATATCAGTAATAACCACTGCCAACACCATGATCTAAATGAACAACAATATTAAAAACAACATTACATAATAATTATATAATATAATAATTATATTATAAAACAACTGGAAAAATCTGTTTGACTGAATCATCAAAAGCATTCGGTTCCCTAAGAACAAATCATTCTTAAATGGAACATGACCACTTCTTCCAATACAGCCGCTAGACCTGCTAAAGGTTGCCATAAAGAGATTCAGCACAAAAATCTTGTCAATAAAATGCTATTTTTTCTGCCTTTTCTTCTTGTTTTCGCCCGCTTTCTTTTTCCTTCTTGTGTTGATGCAAGTAATAAGACAAAAACATCAAGAAGACAACACCGCGCCGGCTCCCCGCTGTAAGCTAATAAGCTGTATCCAGGCTGGGCATTTCGTGCAGCAGTCTGTAGGTAATACGCCTGTCAGACAAACCCTCATTTGTGTATCAGTGGATCAACAACTCCCTGCTCTGACTGGAAGAGAGACAGAGACACAGCAAGGCAGAAAACAGCAGAGCGACGAGAGAAGACACGGGACCGGGGCAGGAGCGAGGGAGGACGGGACACGCTGTTCTGAGGATGAGTGAAGGTTGAGCAGGGGGAGACACGAGGCCCCGCTCTCCCCTTGTCCCGACTCGCTTTCTTAATTGAAAAGGAAGAGAGTGTGGGCCGTTGTCAGGGCAAACAGTAGTCAGTCAGTCAGTCAGTCAGTCAGTCAGTGCATTATTCCACAGTGCTTGGCTGGGCTCCCCTTCACTGGCTGTAATTTAAATGACTGTCAGGTCAGTGGCGAGAGCAGCACCTCTTCCTACTAAAAGGGAGGCTGCCATTGCATTCGCCAGCCTGCCATGCGGCTGATTGTCTCTCTCTCTCTTTCTCTCCCTCACTCTCTCTCTCTCTTTCTTTCCCAAACCAAATGGCAGGGAGGCACAGCTGTCACCCACTGGTCACAATGCATTTACTTAGTGACAGAATTCTAATTAGTCGGCAAGGTGGTGTCAGTAGACTGAGAAGAGCAGAGATGGAGAGAAGGAGAGTGAGATGGTGGAGCGAGAGGGAAGGAAGGAGGGAGGGGGGGTTGAGAGGAGAAAGCAGGAATCGGATGAAGTAACACTGTGAGGTTGCAAACAAACCTCAACATCCATATATTTTTCTACTCACAGGAGTAAATTAGAGACTGACGAAAGCCAAAGCTGTGTTAGATGAAGATAGAAAATCTAGGAGAAAAATTGAAAAAAAAAATGGATGTTGGAATGTTTTATACTAACATTTATTTAAACAAAATACTGCATAATGTTTAAAGAAATATGATTACAATGACATTATAACTATCCTATTATTTTGTGTCACATATTCATAAATCAGAAACCATCAAAGCCCAAACTTAGATATAGTAGTGTAACTAATCATGTATTATTTTTAAAATAATAACAAACTTAAAAATGTGTCATATTTTTTTCAGCCTGATCTGACGAGAAAATGTTCTAGAATCACATTCCATGTGTTTCACATGTTCCTTGAGTATTCCATATGTTTCACATATACTTTCAATGCATGTAGCTCTATAACAAAGCTCCGGTTTCCCCCACAGTACAAAAACATGCGGTATAGGTGAATTGGATGAGCAAAATTGTCCGTAGTGTACGGGTGCTTCCCAGTGTTGGGTTGCAGCTGGAAGGGCAGCCGCTGCGTAAAACACATGCTGGAAAAGTTGGCGGTTCATTCCCCTATGCTGACCTTTGATTAATAAAGGGACTAAGCCAAAAAGAATTTTTTTTTAAATTAAATTAACTCTATAACAAAAGAGATAGAAAAGAGCCCGAGTTCTGTCAAGAAATAAAAAATAACCTAATTGCAAATTAATAAAATCTTATAAAACTATTGTACATATTCACATACAAAATATGTAGTTATCACTTAAGGCAAGCTATAAAACATTTTACTGTGTAGACATTTAATTAAAAATATATTTAAAAAGTTTTTTGTAAATTGTAAAAGGCTAAAAATATCCAGCCTAATCTCACAAGGAAACGTAACTATTTTAGGTTTTGTAAGTTTAGTGGCAAATTTGTAGAAACTCGTACAATTTCAGTCATACGAAAATGTACGATTTTTAAAAAGGAAGCGTAGCACCTAACTCCACCCCTAAACCCAACCGTCATTAAGGGATGAGCAAATCGTACGAAATTGAACAAATGTACGAATTCATACAAATTAGCCACTAAGTCAAAAATTTACAAATTGCTGTTAGAGATAGCATTGGTTTCTTCAGTAACTGCTGTGGTGGTTCCAGTCATGGCCATACCATATGCATTGAGACAATCAAAATTCTTGAGATGGCCAATCAAATTAAAGTATAGGTGAGTTCATGGTTCATGAACAGAACGCAAATTCTAGCATGGAGTGTCAGTTTAAAATGGAATGAAATTCAAAATTTTAAGTTTTTAATGAAATTAAATACTAAACAACCTAAAGTAAAATCCAGTGATTTAAACTATTTTCCCCACTCAGATTTCACCCTTTTGAACTGATAATGCATTATCAATATCATCATTTATGTATTCAAGAATGGTACAAAACAAGAAATGCTTTATGTTTTAGACATATTAGGCATACAAATAAGAATGCATCGATCTGTTCAAAATTGTAACTTACAAACTTGAATTAGACTTAGAATGTCAACAATTTTATTTATTTATCATTTATAAAATATATCACGGCATAAAGGTGGTGCAGTGTGTAGCACAATTGCCTCACAGCAAGAAGGTCATTAGTTCAAGCCTCGGCTGGGTCAGTTGGCATTTATGTGTGGAGTTTGCATGTACCCCCTCAAGTCCAAAGACATGTGCTATACTGTAAGTGAATTGGGTAAGCTAAATTTTCCATATTGTATGAGAGTGTGTGTGAATGAGAGTGTATCGGTGTTTCACAGAGATGGGTTGCAGCTGGAAGGACGTCCGCTGCGTAAAACGTGCTGGATAAGTTGGCGGTTCATTCCTCTGTGGCGACCACAGATTAATAAGCTGGAAAGAAAATGAATGAAAATATATTGGTCCCCTATTGTTCAAAACAGCCTCGGTTTGGTTTCAGTTATGTCAACGAAGCATTCAGACAAGTATTTCAAACTAGACTAGTAGAAATGTCTTAAATTAGACTAGACAACCTAGACTGGAGATTTGTAAAATTATTTCTTTAAAGTACAGGGACATCTGAATTTCAAGAAGATCTGTGACCACAAGAAAATCAAAATCACAGAAGGCTATACGCGACAGCACAATAATTATAGTGATTAAAAAACATGTTTTGGGGGGCCCAGTCTTGTTATATTTTTGACGTCAACCCTTTAACACATCAACCATTCACAGTCTTAATACTCATTGAGTACTTTTTACTCACACTTTGAGATATATTTATAACAGATACTTTTACTCTACTTGGACTAGCAGTGTTTCCTTTAGGATTTTTTCCAGCTGTGGCGGCAGACCTTTTACACAGATCTACCTATATACCTTGATATACCTATAACTACTTATGGTGTTATTTCAATGACAAATGTCGTGACCGCAGAATTACAAGTCGAGATCGCATTCATGTAACACGAGCATGCAAATCTCTTTGCTTGTGTGCCAATTTCCTCTGTTTTTTCACAAAACTTCTTGCACACCCTCAAATATATGCTGCTCAGGTGCAGATTTTCTTGTGCGCTCTCAAATAAACGCTGCTAAAATGCAATTTAGTGTGTTTATGCAACAAGTATGTCTCCAACATTTGATAGATTTGCAAGGAATATTTATGAATTTCTCCAATAGACCTACAAAGCGGCATTAATGCATCTTGAAGTAATGTGAAACGGCTAATCACTCCAGCAAGATAAAGTCGTTGTATGCAGAGCCATAGACCGCTATCTTTGAGTGTAATTATGGAAACATTGTCCATTTTAACTAAAAGCTACACCATATTTGTTGGTCCATCGCGCAGCCCTGTCAGTCAGTCAGCATGTCACCTTAAAGGGTTAAACAAATAACGCACAGCACTACTACGATTCCAGTAAAGTTTGCGCTGCTATAATTAACTTAACTTTTAATATGTTTTGGTGCGATTATAACCCGCTATTTAAAAAAACAACCACGACTGAATGTTTTGAATGAGAAGCTGTAATGTAGCTGTGGCAGGGTGAATTTTGGTGTGGCGCCCCTCCATAAAAGAATGAATGGCAGAAACCACGATTTTTTGGGTGAGTAATGGTACTTTTACTTGACTACGATTTTTTTTTCCACCACTGAAAACACATCAACGAGAGATCAAAGTTTGTAACCAACAAAGGCTGAAAATACCTTAAGAAGATCTGTGACCGCAAGAAAAACTGCACAATTTTTGAGATATCTGTATTGAACAGCTAAACCAGAAACCTAACTGTTAGGTGTGCTTGAAAGCACCCTGTTGACATGAACGAAGACAATAACAACTGAAGGCAGTGACGAGTGAAGCTCCAGTAAATGCCCTGCTTCACCTCTTTCCAGGGCGGACCGAGTGGGCCTCATCTCCTGCTCTCTCCACAGTAAAATGCCTCCCGAACAAGAGGCTTTTAAGACCCTTGAAGAGTTCATCCAGGCCCCATTACCATAGCTCAGGAGTGGGATGTCGACACCTGGCTGGCCGAAGCACCAGAAGCAGATCTTGAGGGCCCTCCAAGAAGATAGCTAACAAGAGCCCATTCTCTGTCGCTCTCTTCTTTTCCCCCGCTTGTCTCTTTTTCATCCCTGACTTTCGCCCCAACAGCACTAACACAAGCACCCGTGGAGACTGGCAGGCCTGTCAGGGTTCTCCTCCGGTGCGGCTGAAAGGGTCGAGGGTGGCGCTGGAGATTGCGTGTGAGGGGCCCAGGTCACAGCGCATTTACTCAGTGACACAATCCTAATTAACCAGCTACTGCTGTGTCACTGCACCGAACAGACAGGGCGCACATCCACCCGAACACACACACACACACACACACATCGACTTTGATGTTTCAGATTTTGTAAAGTGCAGTTAAGAAAAAATGCTTTAAAAAGTGAATTACAAACTCTTCAGAACATGTCTATTACATTTGATTGATCGTGAGAGTTTCGCCGTGATGTCTATTTTGAGTGATTTTGTCATCTGTAGAAAATTTTTACAAGTGGCACTGTAAAGAAATGAGTTCTTGACGATCTCTTTATGAAGAGATTATGGAGAAATAATTCCTTTAAAAGACACTTTTATATGGTGTACGAGTTTCATTGCTGTGCTTTTGTCACATATTGCACTTCCTTTAGACAGGTTATTGAAACGATGGCAATTGATGACTCAAAATCAGGCAAAAGCAGCGAACTCGGTTACTCAGACAAAGTGATTTTGCTCAGATTCGTGCAAGTCTCTCAAAGCCAAAAAGATGAGATCGACAGCAGACACTAAATGGGTCATACACCAGACTAGATGAAACAACACAAGGAGAAAGTGCTAAACTACTAAAATTCAATTAACGCTTCATAAAAAAGGCTTTTTTTGATGATGGCAGCTTAAAGACACCTCTCATATGGAGAAGGAAGTCACATGAATAGTAATGTTACTCTTTGTAACATCTCGATAGTTCTGTGGGTCCCGTCTTATATTTTTTATTGGATTAAGGTCAGGTGATTGGCTGGGCCATTTTACAACTTGGTTTTCTTCTGCTGAAAGAATTTGTGGGTTTCTTTCTGTGTTTTAGACCATTGTCTTGCTGAAATATCTGCCCTGGTTCCATCTTTATAATCTGGACAATGTAGATGTTGGACTGAAGAAGCTAATATTAATTTACAATGACGAAGGGCAGAGGGTTGCTGAATAACTACTGAAAGATTTCGGTTGCTGTATGGGCTTTCTCTGCCTTTCTACACCTCCCTTTCTTCATGTGTTCAATACTTTTTCCCTTAATCATTTCACTTTATTACATATAACTTAATTTGTAAATTAATTTGATTTATATTCTTTACATACACTGTTGAAAAATGCAGGGTTCCACACAACTCATTCATGTTGTCACAAATCGATTAAGTTAACTTAACACTTTTAACAAATTTATGTGGATTGAACATAAAAATTAAGTAGTCATAATGAAATCTCAAGAACTGTGTTGATTCAGCTTATTTTAAAAATAAGTAGTTTGAACAAGCAAAAATATACTTTTTTTTTTTGTAGTGTACATGTATATGGATTTCTTTGGTTGTTATCAACATTCGTGGAAAATTTTTAAGCCAATGGCACCTTTAGAAATGTCTTTTGAAAAAAATATTGACTTGTTCAATACTTATTTTCCCCGCTGTAAGTATTTGAAAAAAAATATCACAGGTAAAAGAAATTGCAATCTTGCTTGCATGTGATACATTTACACTCCATTCAAGCCACAGAAAAAAACAAATACTTTTAGGCTGGAAGATCGTGTATTGTAAAACTTGCAGCAGAGTAATGTTACTTTGATGATTAATAGAGATGACATTGCAAACACAATTGAGCAAAGCTGTGACAGTCAGGCATATCTTGTCAGGGAAGCACCATGTGATCTGTAGTAAGTCTCCTCTGAATTCCAGAGGAGAAACATCAAACACCTACAGAAACCAAGGAAATACCCAGAGTATTTTATTATAAACAGGTTTTCACTGAAGGACAAATATACACACAACTTTGTAATCATCTGACATAAGGATATATTTCAAACCCTTAACAAAAGTTAAACAACAAGTTTGGGGTTATTATGTTTGCTATTTCCATGTGCAAAATTTACTACACAGAGCCATAGTTCAGCAGCGCGGTGGCGCAGTGGGTAGCACTGTCGCCTCACAGCAAGAAGGTCGCTGGTATGAGCCTCGGCTGGGTCAGTTGGCATTCCTGTGTGGAGTTTGCATGTTTTCCCTTAGTTCGAGTGTGTTTCCTTCAGGTGCTCCAGTTTACCCCATAAGTCCGAAGACTACAGGTGAATTAGGTAAGAAGAATTGGCTGAGCTATAGGTGAATTGGGTAAGCTAAATTGTCCGTAGTGTATGAGTGTGTGTGTGAATGAATTGGCCGTAGTGTATGTATGTTAGTATAAGAGTGTATGGGTGTTTCCCAGTACTGGATTGAAGCTGGAAGGGCATCCAATGCATTAAACATAAGCTGGAGAAGTTGGCAAATCATTCCGCTGTGGCGACTTCTAAGGGACTAAACTGAAAAGAAAATGAATGAATGAGCCTTAGTTTATTATGAAGCTACACAAATAGCTGTCATTATCACTCGATTGAATTGATTTAGATGTTGAAACTGATTTTACGTAGCTTATAAGTGAACTATGATTGTGTGTAGTAAAAGTGCTAAAGGTTTAATAGGACAAAATTTACAGACACGATTTGCAGGAAAATTTGCAAATAAAATTTTTTTAATTAAATCTATTTAATTCACACTTTGAACACATGCTCCCTCGTACACTGAAACCACACCTAAAGATGTAGATAATTTATTTTGATATAAAAAAGGATGGTTGAATAAATGAATATTTGTATTTATTTTTCATACTATTTTATTGTTATATTTCATTTCTCATTCACATTTTGAATTGGAGTCAAAATGACTCAAACTTCAGAAACTATGAATTGAGATCATAGACTGTAAAAGACCTGGGCGTAGTAATCGTGACGTCACCCAAAGGTTTCTGAAGAGCGTAAACGAAGCTACAAGTAGACACGGCTAACTGCACCATTGTGTTTGCACGTCATCGCACCGACTGGGGCTGACCAAAAAGGGCAAAGAGGCGGAGCGTCAGCTAAATGTGCCTGCTAGCATTTTGCTTAGACTGGCTTTTCTTTGGTAGAATATTTAATACTACATTACCTGCAACTATTCTGTTCTGACCACATGTGCTTGGCTGTACACTATATACTGTAAATAAAGAGTTTGGACTTTAAAAAACACTGTTGTAATACATTGAGCCACAAAACATTGTTCTTATGATGTTTTTTAACAGGAGGAAAACACGAATAACTCCCAAATACTCCAAATATAGTCTGTGTTAGTAAATGCAAGGCTGTTTATAAAATCCAGGCATAATAATGTATGAAAACGTTTCAGATGACTGTTCTATAGCCATCTTTCAGATTCTGGAGTGCATTACAGCTATAAAGTATAAATGATCCTAAATAAAACAAATACATTTACAGATAAGGGAATATAAGTATAGAATTTCACTCTCCTAGGAAATGAAGGCCACTTTAATGGTTTGTGTGCACAATTAAGTGCACACAGCATGCCATATCATCCGATAACTCTAAGAAATAATCCTAAAAGGCAGTTGTCTGTGTAAAGCTACATAAAACAAAACGAAAACTTGATGCATATGTCAAGCTCAGCGGCTAATCAGCCGGAATCAGCTGAGGTGACGAGACGCAACCAGCAATGCCTAGACTTTACTCAAGTGGTCACGCTCTTAAATATGGAGAATTAATATAACTTAATATAAACGAAACGGGCGAGTTATAAAAAAAATTCACCCCCTCACAGTTGTCAAGAGGGTTAATATCAGCTATCTGCTCCAAAACCATTTTTTGCACCAGGCTGTAAACAGGTTTTAATAAGCTGTAAAATTGGGCAAATTAGCATTGCAGTCGGTGAACATCTGGAGTTACTGGAGCCAGGTCCTAATGGTGAGTCAATGAATTGCAGTTTCAGTTACTTCCGTATTGGCTTCATGGGAGAGAGAGCGGAGAGTTGCCGCTTGATTGAGATATTGATGTATTTATGGATGGGATGATGGGACATTAGAATAATGCTGTATATACTGTAGAATTATAGATAGACTCAGACAAACAGAGCACATAATAATTCATTCCCTTTTTTTAGATATAGCCATACAAATCACACAATAAAAAGTGCTTTTCCAAGCCAGTGTTGCATGCTGTATTCCCTCACTGACCGCCTGTCTGCGATCAAGGGCTCAGCAGACATAATGGCAGACAAAATAACAGGAGAGATCACAGTACGGGTCACGTGAACACTGGCAGCGATGTCGGCCGATGGCCTGACCTTGTCTTCTCCGCACACAAACTGCTCTGGCCACATTATGCAAATCGATCTTTGCCCAGAAACACCAGCATGAAGAATAACCATGTGTATGTATGCATCTGGATGTGAATTTGTCTGTACTTTTTTATTTGTGTGTGTGTGCGTGTGTGTGCGTGTGCATGCAAAACAGTCGATGAAGGGGTATTTGAAAGGCATGCCTGATAAGATGATGTTCCCAGAATCATTTGCGCTTGGGCATAAGGATTAAGAGGACGGAAGCTGAAGATAGAAGACAATTGAACCCTGTTTAAAGCTCCCCCCCCCCCCCCCCTCTCTCTCTCCCGCTCTTTTAATTTGTACATGTGTCATGTCCTCCTTCCCACCCCTCTCTGCCTATTCAACAAGCTTGAGTCATTAGCGGCTCAGGTGGTCGACTCAAGGTTAAAGAGAAAGTCAGTGAGGAAAGATAAAGGCTACGGCTATAAGACAATAATGGAAAAGTCAAATTAAAATCACTGCTAAGTTGGTTCTGGGGCGAAAAATAAAGATGATGGCTCCATTAATGAGGGGAATATGGCTACCGCTTTCTGCGAATATTTCTCTGATCTGCCCTTTTGAAATTCATGCATCACTCTGGCAGGAAAACCAGCGCATGAAGGCCTAAGTTAGAGAGGAAATGAGGCAGGGCAAAGGAGAAGGTCAGGTTTCGAGCGGGAGGAAATCTGATGTGTGTGGATTTGCACTTAACTGGTCTCAGGTAAAGCTGACACGGCAATGGATGTTTTGACAAGTGCCGGCAGAAATCGTTTGACACCGCCCTCCTTCTTCTACCTATCATAATTATTTAAAGGAACTTATATTCACCACGTTAATGTTTTAATGCAAAGACACAGCAGCTAAAAGATGTGTGTGATAATAAAGGCAGATTGAATCAAAGTGAGAAATTGACTAAGAACCCATAATGCTGCATTCCATTTGCCTTGGAAGTCAGATGTCAGTTCTGGGAATAATGCCACACCCAAGGTGACTGCATCCATTATTATATATATATATATATATATATATATATATATATATATATATATAGAGAGAGAGAGAGAGAGAGAGAGAGAGAGAGAGAGAGAGAGAGAGAGATACAGTATTGGCTATTAATAAAATATAGGCTGTTTATTTGTAATTAGAAGAATGATCATTTGATACTTCTCTAAGCCCACCCAATAACTAAACCCAACTACTAACTTATTATTATTAAAACTAGCTACTTTGAGGTTATTGAGCTTGAAGTCTTATTTAATGGTTTGTTAAAAGCAAGAAAAATACCTTAAAATGAAGTGTGACCAATAAAACTTTATTCCGCTTCCGCTTAGTCCTTTATTTATCAGGGGTCACCAGAGCAGAACGAACCGCCAACTATTCTGGCATATGTTTTACACAGCGGATGCCCTTCCACCTCCCACCCAGTACTGGGAAACACCAATGCTCTCTCATTCACACACTCTCATACACTAGTCAATTAAGTTCATCCAATTCAAGCGCATGTCTTTGGACTGTGGATGAAGCCGTAGCACCCGGAAGGAACCCACAAGAACACGAGGAGAACATGCAAACTCCACACAAAAATGCCAACTGGCCCAGCCGGGATTGAACCAGCAACCTTCTTGCTGTGAGGAGACAGTGCTAACCACTGAGCCACCATGCCGCCAATTAAATAAACACATAAATGTTGTATATTACTGTTTTATACTACAAGGCTGTTGAATGCTTGATTCCAATTGGCTGATGAACATTCTTAACAGGGCAGATACTTCAATTAGGAAATGCAGAGCTAAAGTAGTTTCAGGCAGGACTTGACTACATTACAAGTTCCACGTCAGTACACCTAATAATTTCAGACTTAACAATCTACAATTCCAGCCACTCTTACATTGCCAAGATCTCTTAGTATAGTTTCTTGCAGGTAATCAGTAGAGGCACAAACTTGCCTCTATATCTAGTGTCACAGTCACCAGCGATCTAGATCATGCAGATCGCTGAAGAACTACAAATCTGCCAGCAAAAGAATTACAAGATCCAGTCATGCACCATTGATACACATGGCCTAGATCCTGTCTGACTGCAAACACTCACAGCTGAAGCTGCTTAAAGGCTGATTACAAGGTTTATAAAGACAGCACACACACACACACACACACACATTGTTGCTGAGTCTTGTTACACTGAACATTACAACGCAATTTCCTTGCCTTGCCCTGTTTTGTCCCTCGCTTTGTTTTGTTTGTTAACCTTGCTTGTTGCCTGCCTGTACTGATCAGTCGCCTGCTTATTGACCACGACTCTGGATTGCCCATATACATCTGTTTGCTCCTGTGTTGACTGTTGCTTGCTTGACCATTCTCTGCACAATAAACCCTGCATTTGGATCCACACTCCCTTGTGAGCGTCTACATCACATAACAGAAGACTCAGCCAAGTCTGTGTGTTAGTGTGCTGTATAAATAGTCCAACTTATCAGTCTTGTTAGCAGCTTCAGCTGTGTGAGTGTAATCAAACTGGATCAGGAACCGGTATGTGTGTGTGTGCGGTGCATGACCGGATCTTGTAGTCCATATACTGGCAGATTTGTAGATCTTTAGTGAACTGTGTGTTTTCCAGCGATCTGCACAGGCTGAATCCCTGCTGATCGTGACACCCAGAGATCGAATTACAGGAGGGTTTGGGGGGGTCTGACCCCATAAATAATGCTTGATCCCCTTGAAGGGGTTCACTCTTTAATAGTTAAGAAATTGTTTGGTACGGTCTGTATCTTAGATAATATTAATAGATAAAATAATAGATAACTTAAATATGACCAACCCTATAATAGTTCATAACATTGTGAAAACATGTTTGCGCCAAAAATATTAATTAATATATTTGAAAAACGGCATATATAGAGCATCAACAGACAGTGTAATTGTTTACAAAACATATTTCTTTTTAAAAAGGCATTTGTAGGTGTCTAAACTAGATGCATAGTTTATATTTTTATTATACACTGGGTCACACATGGAAGTTAAACAGTAAAATAAAAAAAATAAAAAACATGCACTCTTTCATGGTCATCCATTAATAGGTGCAGGAAACCTGACACTGTTTATTTAAGATCAGAAATGTCATTGAGAACCACTCTATATCCCTCAAAACACTGAAAACATAATAAGTTTAATTAATAAATTAGATGTAAATTAATTAAATAAATGAATTTGGTGCACTAAGGCATATTCCTGAACAATCATCAATGTATAATTCCCACTCTGTCTATACCTATTCCCTGCACAGAAAATAGCTACAAAATCGTGCTGCAAACATGTTGAGTGAACTAACTTTTAGAAGATTTTGGATTAGAGAAAATCTACAAAGCCAACAATCCACTGGCCTCTCTCAACTTCAGCCAGCTCCAATTTCTGATGTCAAACCACAACAGGTCATAAGTCACATCAGAACTTCCATGCAAAATGGATGCCATAGGAACACTCAAGTGACAGTGGGCTAGTTAATTTTAGCACAAGAACGGCAGGTAGAAGAGCTTCCACTGTTTGAAGCCTTGTTCACCAAGGCCATCGCTGTGACTCCAGCAACCCTTCCAGGTGACCTCCCCGTTGAAGTGGCCCACCAGAGTAGGGCACAGGGGAGCAGAAGTGTGACCTGCAGGAGGTTAATACATGCTCGTACTTCATACTGAGAGGGTGAGCCCATTTAGGGTAATTTCGCAAGAGTGTGCTAGCCACAGCTACTTCAGTGTTAAGAAGTGGACGGTGAAAGTAGGGCCTCTCTGTTCATTAACATGGCTGCCACAGTGAAGCATTAGCCACAGTCATTTGATGGAGCGTTTTTTTTTTGCAAGGCTTCCCCGGCCTCTGTGGCTCAATTACACTTTAGATAACTTCACTGGCCTTGAAATCATTCATTTCTGCTAATTTCTCCTCTTTCGGGTCCCACCATGCTGGGCACCAAAACCCCATGCTGTCACCGGCCCCCCATCTCACTGCTTTCCCTGCAAAAAAAAATGTAAAGAAAACGCCCAGGCAGGGAAATTAAATGTCACCATAAATAATCCCTCTTACTGTACGGGCCCTGCGGGATCAGGCGCTGGCTCTTCTCCATATTCCTAGGCAGGGGACGACAATGCTAAGTGATCTTTGGCTCAATCGAGACTCCCTTCTGAGATTTTCACTCTATGCTTTTTTCCCAAATCAGCCAATCAGAATTGAGATCTACAAAAACACCAACCCAAGACGTTTTATGACTCCCTTATTTTCACGCGCTCGTTGTACTATGATGTAATAATCATGCTATACTGTATGTAAATGACAGCGATATGAATGTTCTCGCCATCGGCGCATAATGATGATCGCGTGTGTCGTACAGCCTCCCCTGAGACCAACCTACATGCTTTTTATGGTAGTCATTCTCATAAAATGAAGAGCCATTCCTATGCATGGTGAGGAAATAAATTAAGCTTGCTCTTATCCCGCTGGAAATAAAGCCTGTAGGTTGCATAGTTTTCCTTCCTCACTCTGATACACGGCATATAAAATCTAAATCACATATATTTTTGTTCCACACTTTCTGTCCATGCAAATAAGGGAGTCTCAATGAGTGCCGTGGAATTTAATGATACAGTTTTCTCAGTCCCACTCCAAAGCCCAGCCTCCGAGAATCCACCACATGGGAATAAGAAGATGATAAAATGATAATCAGTCCGCATACAGTAGCAGTCACACACATTCCCATTTTAATGGTCGATTGTCCTGGTAAAGACTCATTAATTGGAGCATATCCAGCCGCGTTTGTGTTTAAAAAAAATAACAACCCCAAAAAGCACATATTATGATTATTGATTCTCAGCTTCCTATTTGATTTTGGCAAAAACGATAGAAGCAGATGATGATGATGAACCCTCGGCTTGGTAGTGTATGTGTGTGTGTGTCTGTCTTGCGCAGTGTTGGTGTATTTGTGTCTAATGAGTGGTTTAGTGCGAGAGCTAGTTAGCACGGGGGAGTGTTTGGGCAGAATCGAACGGGCTGATTTAAGGTACGGAGGTCAAAGGCCAGCCCAATTACGTCCTTGGCGAGGGCGCCTCCTGGCTCTTTGATTCTGCACTTCTAAAGGGGCAAGGGAGGGGCAGGGGTCTGTGGCAGCCGCATTAT
Source organism: Danio rerio (assembly GCF_052040795.2). Classification (NCBI taxonomy): domain Eukaryota; kingdom Metazoa; phylum Chordata; class Actinopteri; order Cypriniformes; family Danionidae; genus Danio; species Danio rerio. Next base: position 36,278,703 of record NC_141022.1, on the reverse strand, counting down.
GGGGGTGTTAATTGGAGCATGTTGTTTTAGACAGCCAAGCCATCAGGGCAGGCCACAACACCACCATCGGTCTAATTGCAGAGGCAAAGGCCTTCATGTTCCCTCACAACTGCAAGCTTTTACATGCGCCTGTATACTGCAAGCGCACACCAAAACCATCAATGTAAAACAGCTATGCTAAGTTGTGCATATGGCATTATAGTCCAACATATTTAGTCTGTCAGCTAGCCTGGCACTTAAATAAATGCCACATTATATTTTAGATAATCCCAGATTTGTTAAGGCATCTTGTGCAAAATCGAAATCTCTGTGACAGAGAGAGAACGGGATCTATTCAAACTCTTCATTTGCAAGCTTGTCACCCAAGTCACAGCTCTCTTTAATGTTTAATTAAAGACTAAACAGAGAGAGGCTTACAATCCAGTCAACTATACACAAATAAAGTCATCCTGTAAGGTGAGAAAAGCTTGCAGCTGCCTTGTAACAATAAAAATTTGACTTCATTTGCCATAATTTTAAATTTATATCTTTCAGTATGTCATTGTATATATAATGTTGCACTCAGAATTACGACTGTTTCTACGGATGTTACTTTGTAAGCAACTTTACACTCATAATTATGACTGTCTATCAACATGACTTTGTATTAGATTAGATTAGATTCAACTTCATGGTCATAACACATGCACAAGTGCAAGGGAATGAAATGTAGTTTTAACCAGTAATGCTATAGCAGCAATTGCAGGATATAGGTATATGTTATAAATAGGCCTACCTGGAATCTGCATGCACAGGATTCCGCAGATTTCCGCAGGTTTTTAGCCCATCATTAATTCTGTTTATTTACATGAGTAAACGTGTGTAGATCTATATTTATTCAGTTTTTTAAATTAATTTCAGTAATATTATTGACTAATTAGAACATTTTTATCTGATTTATGTACAATGCAGCTTGTGCAGTATTATTTTCTGTCTTTTATTAGATATTATACGACACATTTGCTTAATTTACCAAATAAAGTGAATCTAATTGGATTTGAATTTTAAACATTAAATAAAAGTAAAAATTAGGTTATTTTTTATTTCATTTATTAAGGTTTAGTTATGATACTCCCAAAATAATTCCACAGAAATCTGCAGACTTTTACCAAAATTATCTGCAGAAATATCAAAAAACGTCTACAGATTTCGTCTGGCCAGAGTTATAAAGTGCAATAATAGAAAAACGATGGTGATATTTACAGATGGATATACTATGGACATTATATAAAGGTTGTATTAACTATGAAAAGAGATTTACAAATAGATGAATATATGTACAGTTCATTAATAATCAAGATATGCAGATAGAACATAATTACACATGTATAGTGGGTATGTACAATTTAAGCTGAATTAGTGCGATGTAGTGTGGTGAATATGTACAATTTTAATTGTGCAAATAACAAATAATATTTGCATTAATTATATCTCACAAACATGACTTAAATCTCAAAATATTAACAATTTCACAATAGATCCTAATTGTTATCTATTTTTAATAATTGTGACTCTGAAAATTAACACTTTATATCTCGAAATATAATATTTATGACGACCCCCTTATTTATGACGACTCCATATCACATAAGAAAACTTTTTTTTTTCTTTCAGAGACTTATATATCTAACAATTTGGATATTCTGTCTCACAATATAATGACATCTTAGCTATTTACTTTCTTTATATTTCATGTACTATCTACAATTTATTAACCATGATTCCAACTTTAGTCTTAAAACTATGACTGTTTCTCCCACTTTATATCCCACAACTGGTACTTATAACCCAGGCTCATTCTAATTGCATACACCGATATGCATTTCTAGAGAGAGCAATATGCGTCACAGAAGATTTGGTTTTTGTGCAGTTTTTGTTTTCGCAAATCCACCCGAGGCCGCTGTGTATGCTTTTTCAGATCTCAAATTTCTCTCCCGAGTGCCATTCATGCCTGCTGTTCTCACGGAAATCCACCAGTGGCCGCTGGCAACTGACTTAATGACTGACTGACTGACTGACCGGTCAACTCACCCACCCTCCCTCTTCTCTAGGCCCAACCAATGGTGTTTTAAAAAGCAATGACTGACACACCCACCCGCTTCAGTAAACCGAACCCCAGTGTTTTAAAAAAGCAATCTAGAAAAAGAAAAAGGCCCTTGATTTTACCAGATTTTCATGTTTTACCACATTTTCATTCTGTTTTTTACTTGTTTATTTTATTTTTCAGCTTTTGTTTTTGTCTTACCAGATATCGGGAACCGTTCTTCACCGGACTCGAACCTCGTTGTCGCAGTCAACTCCGCTCTGTGTCTCAAGTCTTTGATTAAAACTAACAGCGGGAAAGCCATCCATACGGAGGTAATCGGTCAGTTGGTAAGCAAGAAAAGGATCGGCGTCATACCGCCTCGTATCATTTGTTTTAAACATGAAATGTAGCCATAGATAGCTCTGGCTACATAGTTGCTGATCTCCAGAAATGTATATAGGGCTACATTTTTTAGAATGAGCCTATGTTGGGTACTAAGCTTCTCACAATACATCATTTATAGCTAACCATTCTTCATCATAGCTGCAAACTGATGCAATTCTCTCAACTTCTCTCTTCTTGCGAAAATCTTGTTTCTAGCAATTCCAAGTTTACATTTTACGCACTAAGAATTCTGCATATTAGTTAGTTCTGATGTTTTTTATTTCTCATTTTTACATTATTTTGCTCAATTCTGAATTTACATCTGATTTACATAAATTTTGAGCTGATATCTCTTTCTGGGATAAAACTGTAGAATCACAAAATATTAATTAATACAAAATTTTAATTCATTTACAACTCAAAAAATGTAAGTCTGTAACTCAGAATGGCAAACTTTAAGATGAGGGTGTCACAGGAAGATTGTCTTAAGGAAGAAAGTCGCTGGTTTGAGCCTTGGCTGGGTCAGTGGGCATTTCCGTGTGAAATTTGCATGTTCTCACCGTGTTTGCATGGGTTTCTTCCAGGTGCTCCGGTTTCCCCCACAGTCCAAAGACATGCAATACAGATTAATTGAATAAGCTAAATAAAGCTAAATTATCACATATGAGTGTGAATGCAAGAGTGTATGGGTGTTTCCCAGTGTTGGGTTGTGGCTGGAAGGGCATATACTGCGTAAAACATATGCTGGATAAGTTGGCAATTCATTCCGTTGTGGTGACCCCAGATTAATAAAGGGACTGAGCCAAAAACAAAAAGGAATTTGACATTTTTATTTTTTATTTTTATCCCACATGGGAAGCAGGTTTTCATGAGAAACTGTCTTCCATAGCCATGCTACAGGAAAGACAGTATTCAGAAATATTATGTAATTAAATAAAAAACCAACTGATAAAATCACTATATGATCTAAAAAGGGAAAAGTCTTCCTTTTCTTTTATCTCAGCTCAATAGACTTCAACAGTTATCCCTGACACCATAACCATCAGATATGTCAGCTCAACCCAAATGGTTGTCCATTTATCTACCTCTCTGCCTTCTTCAGAGTAAGAGAGATATTTGTGTTGTGCTGATTATTGCTCTCTTCTGCTCGTCAACACAAAGTAATTTGTGCGAGATGAGGTATTGAACGGTTAAATTGTGCCGCCGGCACGTTTGGCCTGTCATAAAGCATGTCTTGTTTATTGGGGTGGCTCTCTAGGCCAGCACTGTCCACTGCTCTATAATCCAGTGCTAAAAGCTCCCTCCTGGGCCTCCAAACAGCAAAAAATGTCTCTGATCGATGCTTGTCACACGATTACAAGTTACAGAAGGACTGCAGGGATTTCAGACATGCTCAGGTGCTTTTTGAATATGAGCTACATTCCCTGGTCACAACTTCTGTATCTCTTCTCATTTAGTCAGAATATATATATACATACATATTGATTGTGAACAAACTGCGGATAAGTACAGAGTCAGCACTCATTTTTATGTGTGAGTGTTATGACAGGACAGGGATGAGAAGTGCCCTAACTAGCAAATAAAGAGGTTTGGAGACAAAGTGCCTCATTGGAATTACAGATGCATTTCAGACGTGTGCGAGCGCAGAAAAAGATCCGCGGACGTCCAAATTAATTGATCGCATTATAAAAATTTTCCCTCTGAGAGTAATCAGTCAGAGCTATTGATAATGGGGCCTGGTGCCATTGGCCTTGTGTGTTTATTCATAGTGATATGTTACTTTGCTTTTGCACTGAGTGCCTGAAGCTGGAAAGATGGATGAGGCTCCTGCTACCACAGGCACTGTATGAGCTATTGTGGACAGTGTATTGCAAATCTCTCTTTCTCTCACTCTCATTACACTTCATCTTTTTCAGATCTCGGAGCATTCACTGAAGTGATGTCTACAATTATGTCGCCTGCTCAACAAAAAAGTAAAAAGATATATTTATACATGCTTTAATGTTCTTCACAGATGCATTTTCCATTCAAGCAAACTACAAGAGAAAGGTTATGAGATGTTCTCTGTCCACTCTATATTGCTTGTGCTTATGCAAGCTCACGTCTACTGTCAAAATAGTTTCTAAAAAAAACGGTTTGATGTAAAATTATCACTAGGATCTAGAGAGGTATTAAGTTTTTCAATGACCATACTACATTTCTATATTTGTTAGTAGCTATTTTGAAAATTTGACTAGCTTAACTAAACAGAATATTAAAAATTATACTGTTATAACAATATTTGTGAAAATCAAAGTGTGATTGGTGAAATTTTTTCAAAAAAAATTATTTATATTAACTGCTTAAATACTTTTAATTACTAAGTGAAATGCCAACTTGATTACTTGTACTCTATATGAATACTAGAAATTTTGGCATACTACTGGACAAAATCTACCCTTTTTTAAACCTGTAAACCTGTTTTAAACCTGTGTGATCATCTTTGTTCTTCTAAAAAAGTATGTTAGGAATATTGTATTTCAAACAACACTGAACAATTTACAGGTTTGAAATGGCACAAAACAAAGTAAATGATGACAAAGAGAGTTTGGTGATCTGATGGGTGAATCATCCCTAATGGAATTTCTTAGTCCAGTTTACATCCCCAAAGGATCTGTACAAGAAAAACTATTATGTTCCATATGTACAGACACCAGTGTTCATTTCGTTGTCAAAAAATTTTCATCATCATTTTCGTGACAAACAAGTTTCTATGGATAAAAACTATATGAAAACTAAATAAAAATTAAGCAACAAAGATGACAACTATAATTAAAATATGCTGATATTTCCCATAGACTAATAGAAACGAGACAAGAATGTGATTGAGGGATGTATTATATGTAACATTAACAGTTGCCAGTCAAATGTCATTACTTATTTAATCAGTGCTATAGCTGAGCACCAACTACAAGAGTAAAACCTGGTAGACTGACATTGCAAAGTGGACCTAAACTATTTTAAGCCCTTTTAAAGATTTAATGGCTTGAAATAGTTTAACAAACTGTTTAATAAGACTAGTAGTTCACCATGTTGAAATAATGGGTTTGTTAAGTAATTGCACAATCCTGCATTTTCAGTAGCCTACTGTTCTAACCTGTGAATTGATTGCCAACACATACTTTTACATATCACCAATGATATAAATAAACAATGCATAACTAATTTTTGGTCTTCAATGGAAAGGCTATATTTTAATTATACTGTTTTATTTAATTCTAAGTTAGAAATTTTTGTGTAAAGAAATGTATTTTAATTAAATTACACTTAAGTTAAACCAAATATATTTTAGTCAACTAAATCTAGAGTACATTTAGTTGACTAAAATCTTTCGAAATTTAGTTGACTAAAACTAGACTAAAACTAAAATGATTCAGAAGACAAAAATATGACAAATTTAAATGGATTTTTAGTCAAAAGACTACGACTAAAACTAAATCAAAATTAGCTGTCAAAATAACACTTACAGACACAAATGAAAGACAAGAAAGTCTTGAAATTTTACATTTGTAGCTTTGGATTAGCTACAGTTTTTGTGTGCACTAAATTGTGGCATGTCACAACATCTGACCATGGAACATACATGCAGCCTTAAAAGTGTGATGCCAGTTTCAGATTACCTGATATTTTCTTGTCTGTTACAACAGTCACTCTGTTATTGCATACCTGGGTTTTACTGTTTCAAGGGTGAAAACCCCTTAGGTGAGCCGAGTATTAAAGCATGTCAGAATTAATAGTATTTATAAAATGTAGGCAAAACATATTCCAGATGACCTATTAGCAGATCCAGACAGAATCTGTACTTTTATTTTATTTCATTTTTTTGCTATTTCACATAATTTTGTAAAACAAATCTGCCAATTTACGTGGAATAATTTTCAGACCAAGCAAGTTTCTGATCTAATATATATACTAAAAGACTGAAAATATTACATTACAAACTGTATTATAAATACATCATAAAAACATTTTCAAATTAGTTAATAAAATTGATCAAATTATTTTAAAAACTGAATAAATATGTGTTCTCACACTTTTACATAAGCAAATAAATAAAGACTTAATGAAGGGCTTAAAAACTCTGTGAAAATCAGGGAAAATCTGCAGATTACTGTGAATGCAGATTCCGTGTGGGCCTACCTTACTTAATAATGTGAATGGCTGTGCGTGTTTGTGGTTGCAGTATTTTGTATTGTTTATTTGGTTATTCATTTGCATAGTTCATTAAGTATGTATATTCTTTTTACTAGTTTGACATGTCATTGATTCACTGATTCACATTCAATGATTACTAATACCATAGATGATATGACAGTGGCATGGATGTAATACATCCAAAATCCATTCACAACCAAGTATGTTCATACTATAGAGAATACAATGATGTTTTAAGTTTTATATGTTTAAAACGTTTTATAATACAGCATGTTTTTAATAAAGACAGTAAAATCACTATGTAATTTTTAACCGCTATAATCACCACGACCGCATGGTGTCATTAAAAGTTAATATGTGTGTGTGTACTGCAAACAGCATTTGTGGGTGACTCATCGTTTCAGAAAGGCTTGATTAAACTCCACCAAAAATACATGAAATAAACGTACTCTGTATTTCTGAGAAATGAGCTGTATTTCAGCTTCATCCCTATCTGTCTCTATCACTGACTACTGTTTATCTAATGATGTAATGCAGGAGAAGCACAAGGGAATGGTGGGTGGGATGAAGCAGCTCCTTTTGCATTTAAAGCCACAGGCTACAAAAACAGCTACACTGTAGTCAGACACCAAAATGGGCAGATTCTGGAGGTTATAATGAATTATCTGATGGGAATTTTAAGCTGAAACTTTACAGACACATTCTAGAGACACCAAAGGCTTATCTTACATCTTGTAAAAGGGGAAAAATAAGTGCCTTTTAAGTAAGTTTTCCACCAAGCCATTGTACTTAACTATTTACAATTTTGAACTAACGTACATCCCTGCAAAAGTAACTATTTTCAGCTGACTGGCATTATTCCTCCATCAGTTTTCTGATCAATGTGTCCAGTCTAAAAAGCACGTAAATGAATCCAACAGTGCAAAAAGTTGTCGGAGCCCCCAGTATAAATCAGTCAGTGCCTGTGTCAAACAAAATGCAACAACCCCAGCGATCCACGAGCTCAGTGCCGAGGCCTTTCCACCCCCATGTTACGTGATGCATGCAGCCTGATGGATGGTCCCCTTTCCAGGGTAGACACCATGATGAACACAACGCCTGGAGACAAACCATGCCCCCCCTCCATAGGCCTCTGCTCCTCAGAGCCCCCCGCTTCATTCTGCAGCTTTTATTTATTCACACGCTCACGGCCTGTTTGTTTTTTTAAGCAAAACAAATTGAAAGGAATAAAAGCAAGCGTGAATCGTGCTTTTTATATTCCTCTTTGTGTCAGGATGTTTGGCTCAGGGTTGTGCATCATGCCACATAGGTTATGCATAAGATCCCTGGCTGTAAAGTATGATTAAAAGTGTGAAAGGATACTCATAAAGATATGCAGGTTATTAGAGGGTTTCTTTGGTGTAAAGGGTCCAAAAGTCTAAAAGTTACATATGATGTAACTTTAATAATGCAAATTAAGTGCATGATTTCTACAGAACATCAATCTTGTTTCTGCACTTTATCAATTTCTAACTTACAGACAGTGTGGTATCTGTTTTACATGTACAGATATGCCTAAGGCTTTATTTGGAAAGCCACAAATAATGACCTGATGGGAACAGAAGCTAGATTTATTAAAGAAAAACAAATAAACAAATTTGTTAAACTGTTTGTCCAACTAGCATAGAGATAAAATGGTAATAATTATAAAAACTAAACATTCTTTGGACTGATTATGCAACAAGCAGAGAAAAAAACAAAGCGCACTGAAAGATACACAAAAAAATACACTTTGAACAATAGCTTTTGTAATTTTTTTAGTTTCAATATTTTAATTATTAGAAATTTTCTAACTATTAACTATTTTTAAAAAACATAAACATAAAACTTGCATTCTAACAATTAGACTTCTGAAAGTAAAAATAAAAAAATAAAATAATAATTAAAAAACAGCAACAAACAAACAACATTCATAAAAATAATAATTAAACAAAAAACAAATAAACATGCATTCCCCCAACCAACCACCCACCAGTGCTATCCCACAATAAACGTAGGTACTAAAGGCATAGTAAACATATTAATCATAAGTTTGTAAAAAGGAAATAAAAGGGGACCACATTTTTTCAAATAGCAAAACTTTGTCTATTAGGGTATATCTGATTTTTTCCAGATGTAATGTATCGGTTAACTCTGTCAGCCATAATTTAGGAGTTGGAACTTCATTTGAGTTTTTCATTCTGAGTTTTTCCCCCAAAGCATAATTTGGTTTAAACCAGGGGTGTCCAAACTCTGTCCTGGATGGCCGGTGTCCTGCAGATTTCAGCTCCAACTTGCCTCAACACCTGCAAGGATGTCATGTCAAGGATGTGTCATGTGATGTAGTTGCTCCGTGTTTCATGTGTTCTCTGTTTACATCATGTGATTCCTTTGTTCAGTTTTCATGCCTGTCGTTAGTTTCATAAGTTTCACCTGCGTCTCTCACCTGTATGTAGTCAGTTTAATCATGTCCTGTGTATTTATACTCCTGTGTTTGGTTCAAGTCCTTTCTACAGTATTATATTGTCTACCTTGATGTGATGCCTGTGTTCCATGATCCAATTATGAGTGTTCAGTTTGTAAATAAATACTTGTTTTGATCATTCCTGCGATCCTGTGCCTTTGTGAGAGCTGTGACAACTGCAGGAGGAATTTTGGCCCACTCCCCCACACAGATCCTCTCTAGATCCATCAATTTTTTTTTTATTATTGCCATTTGTTGAGCCTCCCCATACAGTCTGATAAAGCGCTTGGACCCGGAAGCCACTTTGCATGACATCACACTTAATAAGCCAACAATCTTGTTTTGGACCAACCTAAAAACTTTACTGTAATTTGTTATAACAAATTATAGTTTTGAATTGGCTGAAACTGAAAAATGTATTTTTATATTAATTAAAAATAGTTATGCTCAAGGAAATTAATACATTTACTCGAGAGTAAAATTTTGTTACATTTTATAGATAATGAATTAATTGAATTACTTTGGTTCAACCTAAAATCAAATACGAGGTAAAACTGAACTTTGGACCAATACATCTATTATCTGCTTGTTAAGTGTGACGTCATGCGAAGCGGCTTCCGGGTCCAAGTGCTCTATTCAGAGACTCATAAAATGTAGTAATGTTGTAATAATAAATGTTTACAAAGCGATTTAAGGCTTTCGAAAATGACGATCGCAGTATATATGTCCATGCCTAATATCCGATGGCCAGAAAGTGATTAATTTTTTTATAAATTGTTCAATTTTTGGTATTTGTTATGCAGCAAGCCCAGAGATTGTTGTGTACACAATGATTTTATATAAAATTAACTTTAATGTGTGATAGGAATAAAACGTGATCATAAACGAATGATTTCTCCACTCAAATGAATGGCGGCTTGGACCCGGAAACAGTATTACATACGTCACAAACACATCACCACTTAACAAGCGGATAAGGCTATGTGATTGCTAGTTAGTTTATTTTCAAAAATGAGGTAAACAAACTGCTTGTGCTAAACATGCCACACAAGATGGTAAAATAACTCACATTAGAAACCCTTAAAAACTGAAGGCACATAAACAGTACCTTTTTCATGTTGTCAATGCTTGTTTTGAGGAAATATATTAGTTTGAAAAAAAAACTAATGGTTTTAACTCTATCTAAGGGGTTAGTTTTTGAGCTTTAGGGCAAATCAAATAAAACAGGTTAAAACCAGGAACTTTTTCACTTAACTTAATATAAAGATGTACTTTGAATGAAAGACAGTAGTTTTACTTTTTCAGTGTATAATACACAAAAAAAATGGTTAGACTAATTATCCAAAAAGTATCCAATATAGCATCATTTTAATAATAATGAAAAACAAGTTCAGAATACAGTGATATTTTTGGAACTGAAAAAAAAAATATCTTGTTAGACTGATTATCTAATACAAACTGCAGATAGTGATTTATTTATTTTTTATTTTTTAGAGGAAAACATCTGTTAGACTTATCAGATCATCATTGTTGTATGAACATAAATCAGACACTTTTGAGTTTTAATAGTCATATTTTAGTTTAGGTACAATACACACTATATACAAACTGTTTTAGCCCAATAAACTAATTAGTTGCTTGTTAATACTTAGTAAGCTCATAGTTGGGTTTAGGAATTGGGTAGGATCAGAGATATAAAGATCATACTCAAGTAATTATATAAGTACTAATAATTAAAGCAGTAAGTACAAATAAGCAGTAATTATCTTGATAAAAGTTAAGTTAAAGGTATATAGAAAATGGAAGAGTTACTAGTTCTAGTTCTGTCCAAATATAGATACAGATAATATGGAACTGCAACAGACACACACACACACACACACACACACACACACACACACACACAATGGCTTTGCTACAGATTTCTCCTCTCTGCTATAGTTGGAGTGTTAGTAAAAAAAAAAAAAAAAAAAACTTTCCTTCAGCACCATGGACAGCGACCGCATGATAAAACCTCCAGCAGATCATTTCCACCTGCTTCCCTCAACCAGTCGTCCAAACAAGACAGTCTCTCAAACACCCACTTTAACGGCAGTATCAGTTCAATTACACCAGTTGCCTAATCACACATTAGGCTACATAAGGTGAAAGAGCTTTGAAGGCTGGATCTAAACATCAAAGCCTCAGTCATTAAAAAGCAGGATGAAGGAAGATGCTGCAGTACTTTTCAAAAAGCTCCCCTTCCTCTTCATTAAGAAACACAACACAAGTGCAATCAAATGAAGTTTCGCGACTCTTCTCGGCTTGTTCGGTGGCCAAATGCCTCCGTCAGCAGGACAAGAAGAGCGCGTGAGTAGAGGAAGCGAGACGAATCCCCCGAGTGTAACTCAATAAAGGCGAAAGTGTCACATTGACAAATGAAGATGGGGCGATATTATTTATAGCCAAGACTATGTTAAACAGCCTGGGTTTGCTCTGTGTACTTTTTACTCCGTTTGGAAAAAACGACCGGGCTAAATCTTCTTCTTGGCGGGCAGTGATAAATAAGGACGGAGGGAGTCACCGGGCAGGCGGCAGGGATGTTGTTGATGCTCATTCATGTTTACCCTCAACCTCAGGCTGCTCCATCACTCCTCCCTCCTCCTTATCTGCGCTCGGGCCCTGCGGAGGGAGGAATTGTGGGAAACAGCCTGACAGAGAGCACTGACTTTAATTTTGTCCAGAGGGGGATCAAGCCTCTCTCTCTTCCCCACCTATTCCTCGATCTCTTTCTCTCGCCCCCGGAACAAACAAATATTTGTCCTCATTATTAATTAAACAGGGCGCCGGGAAGCACAAAGGTAAATTGACGACAAACCGTCCTGGAGCCTAGAACACAAACGGCAAAGCGCAAACAGTGCACCGTGGAAAAAAAACGACTCGCCGGTTGTGATTTACGAGGCCCGTTGCACGCAGACTCAGGCCTGCACCAGTAAGCTATTCATAAACAAAAGCAGCTAAATAATGAATGTCTCTCTGGCTGTGCGGCCTGCCCATGTGGCGGTTAAATGAATAGGAATTAGTGGGGAGGAGTGGAGTTGGGCCCTGTGTGATGTTGTTTATGTGTACGGGGATATTCATTTATCTCTCCCAGTGTTCGCTGCCATGTGGTGAGGGCTACAGCATGGAGACTATAAAGTGAGCGCGTGTGCTTCCTCTTCGTTTTTGTCCTCTCTAACAGGCCACTTGTGGAGGTGATGTGATGCCAAGGAGCACATTTGTCTGCTGAAAACTTCAAAGCAAATGTACCAGAGTAGCATGTAAAGTCATCATTGTAGCGTCAAAGGAGAATGCAGGTTTTGGAATAAGGTTTTGGATGACAAACATGCAAATGTAACAATATAGCGATGAACAATTTTATATTTAATCATTCATTTTCGGTTTAGTCCTTTTATTATTCTGGGGTCGCCACAGTGGAATGAACCGCCAACTTTTCCAGCATACTGTATGTTTTACGCAGCCAATGCCCTTTCAGCTGCAACCCATACACCCTCATTCACACACATACACTACAGACAATTTAGCTTACCCAATTCAACTATACCATGTCTTTGGACATGTGGGGGAAACCGGAGCACCCGGAGCAAAACCCACGTGAATACAGGTAGAACATGCAAACTCCACACAGAAATGCAACCTTCTTGCTGTGAGGCGATTCTGCTACCCACTGCACCACCGTGCACCCTAATTTTTATATGATTCATAAAAAATGTTATATCATTTATCATTTTATGTTTACACAATGAGGATTACTAAAAGGTAAAAGTTTTCAAAAGTTTGTATACTAATGACAACTATTAGTACTAAAGCCAAAAATGCTTTACAAGGAGAAATGTCACAAAAACACTGTGGTTAGTTGTCTGTAGTCTACCATTGTATTCAGCTTATATGCAGGTGCAAGTTCTTGACAAAATATGCAGGCATGACATTGTTTTCACAAAACTGTATTTTTGTACTTTACTCTGAGTGACATTAAAACTGTATAGTTTTTAAAATCTGTTTTAATACATACTTTTTTTAATGGCGATTAACGTTTATGACAGACCTGGCCTTTATTCGACCTGCAGGCCACGTGCGGTCTGCTGGGCTTCTGTGATCGGCCAGCGTGATGTATTTATTTAATTTAAATTCAACCTCAAACAGGGACTTGAAATGCGCAGATCTGATATCTTTCACATATAGTGTCTTTTGCAGGCTCAGCATCGTTATTTCAATTGGAGACGTGCCTCTTTACTGCGCAAAAAGAAATGGATACACGCTCACGTTTTCCAGTTACCGTGAGTTAAAAAAAATATATATATTTCAGAGTGCCACAAGCGAACCACGAGTCATGTGACAGGAACCAACCAGGCAGTTTCGAACTTCGCATGGAATTACACAGTAATAAAGATAGACTAATTACCTCAAATTAATGATTTAACAAATCCAGATCCTCCACATATCCACCCCACATTCAACCTGACTTCAGTACACTTGTTCAGCCCAACACAGGTTGGAATTCTTTTACTGAACATAAAAAATATGAATGAATGAATAAATGAATGAATAAATGAATGAATGATTGAATGAATGAATGAATGAATGAATGAACGAACGAACACATTTTTTTAATTAACTAGAGTGGAAATCAAACAAACAACCATGCGGCATTCTTATAAAGTTGATACTGCGATCCTGGTCTTTCAAATAATTTTGTGTAAAATTGATCCTTTTTTAAACTTTTTTTAAAACAAATTAACTGTATGTCATGTTGCAGGCTGTGCGCACTCAATAGTGTATCTCTGTTATTGTTACATGGTTGTGTTTTGTTTCTGTTATAAGTGTTGTAGTTGAGTCAAACACCATAGAATCACCAAGAGGCGACACTCTAGTTCTAATTGGGGAAACAGCCACTAGACGGCGCAACGGCAATTTTGTAATGAAAACTCCAATAGAACAACAGCATATTATAAGTCTGTAAAATAAACTATCAAAAGTGCTGATGATTGTCATAGTAAGTGTTGTATTGTGGTCTTTCAGGTAATACCTCAGCTTTAATGTGCTTTTTAAATAAATAAATAAAAAACAAAGCTGCTGCTTGCCATCATAACAACAATAAAATCCAACGGACAGCCGATCGCTTTCACTCCAAAATTGCAGAATCTGGGGCTGTTGCTGGGCGCTGCTGTTGCAATGAAACGTTCTATTGAATGTCACCTCTTGATCATTCTAAGCTCTTTGGTAGAGTTCTGTTTCGGTCATGTGATTGTTTGTTTTGCTGATCAGCTGTGCTGATCATTAGCATCAGCTGTGGCTAATTATCATGCCTACATCTGTGCGCTGTGTTTCTTATATCTTTGTCAGTTTGTTATTGGTCATTGTGCTCTGTTTCATCAGGACGCTCTGTGTTTTGGGGTCTGCCAGCTGTTTCCAGAGCGCACTCTGATCTAGACTTCACCGGCCTTACCATACAGCTCTATGCTTATTTTTCAGTTTTTGTTAAATTTTTTTATTTATTTATTTATTTATTTTTTTTTTGCACTGTCTGTCTTAAATTTAATTAAAATTAAAGACCCTTGGATCCTTGTTGTTGTGGTTTTTTAAAGAAAAGTGACACTGTATTGGTCTGGCCACCCCTGATTTATGATATAAAGGTAGTAACAACAAATATATTCATCATCATTTTTCACTTCCAAATGTTCTTTTTACCATACATTTTTTATATTTTTATAGTCTTCGAAATAATTTTATAACTTTACCAGCGTGTTGATCATGCATATTTATAATGTCCCTGTGCAAAATTCCTATAGATGGTTAAACTGACACTGTGACAACATGTTAGAAAACATTGTTTGCTCTTTGATAAATAGCTTTTCTTTACTTTTTTGTAGCTTGCTTTGGGTAAATGTAGTTGCTAAAGGCATAAGTCATTTTATTTTTGTTTTCAAGAAATTTGTTTTTAAGAAAACGTATTGTAAAGTTTCCCCAACAGTCTCCTATTAAGACCAGTCACAGCTCAGATTCAGCTTCTTCAAGCCTCCAGGACTCTGTTTCCTAAACTGTTTCTTATGTCCATGATTCAGCTGGATGTTAGGAATGCAAAACGCTGACCTTTCCTCTGTCCAACGGCCCAGCCCTCAGTCAGCACTCGTTTAATGGCACCTGCCATCCTCCACTGGCCGTCCGTGCTTTTGCAGGGGGCATATCTGTCAGCAGTGCTGAATTAGTGATCCGTGTGATCTGATAGCAGAAGAGGCCCACGGCCCACCGCAGCTCCTGATACCAGCCAGAGAATTCTTACCTGAGGCTGAGTGACAGCCAAACAGCAGGGGATGGACAGGCAACCCATGTCATTCATATTCATTCATACGTGAAGACATTCACATGGACATGCGGCACAGACACTGGAAAAGAGCCTTGGTCTCACATACAACATATGAACAGGATATCATCCACATGCCCAACGTGACATAACATTCAACCCATTGATGAATCACCAATCTCAGAGTCTAAAATCAAAGCCTCATCACAGTGGTCGTCTGGTTTCAGAGGGTCCCTCTCCACTCATTAGGAGCCTCGCACTGACCCTAGAGCTTCTTATTGACTCTGAAGTGGTGAGTATGGCAGGCGGCAGAAAGAGGACTAGCCCTGAGCTATCCTTTAACCTCCACTGACATTTAACTAAAACCCAATCTCCATCTATATGAGTGCTAGCTCTGACCCCAAGGGTAAGAGAGAGAAAGATCATGAAAGAAGAGAACATTTTAGATAAATTTATGCTTACCCACGATCATGATCAGTTTGAGAAATAGAGCATCATTTTGAGCATGTTTTAAATTGCACTGGTTTTAAGGTTTGTAAGGATGCCATTAGGTCATTAAATTAAGTATGTTGGCATCAATAATGTATCATAGTCAATGGTATACATTCAAGCATGAGCTGTTGGTGATCAAGGTCACACATAAATATGTTTTCATTTTATGGGTGGATCCACGGATGGATCCACGGATGGAGCGAATGATGGATAGACAGATGGACGGATAGTTGGATTGATGGATGGATGGATGGATGGATACTATGTTGCATGGATGGATGGATGGATGGATGGATGGCTGCTGTGTTGAATGGATGAATGCCTTCTCTTTGGATGGATTATTGTCTGCTATTATCGATGGATGGACGGACGGACAAACAGACAAATGGATGAATGGATGGATGGATGAATGGCTGATATGTTGGATAGATGGATGGATGCTATGTTGCATGGATGGATGCATGGCTGCTATGTTGGATGGATAAATGGCTGCTTTGATAGATGGATGGACAAACAGGTGGGTGGATGGATGGATGGATGGATGGATGGATACTACGCTGCATGGACAAATGGATGGATGAATGAATGGATGGATGGATGGATGGATGGATGGATGGATGGATGGATGGATGGATGGATGGATGGATGGATGGATGGATGGATGGATGGATGGATGGATGGATGGATGGATGGATGCCTGTATATGTTGAATGGATAAATGACTGCTATGTTGGATGGATAAATGGCTGCAACGTTGCATTTTGGATGGATGGATGGATGGATGGATGGAAACTGTTGCATGGATGGATAGCTGCTATGTTAAATGGATGAATGGCTGCTGTGTTGGATGATGGACAGATGAATGGATACTGTATTGGATGGACGGATGAATGGATGCTGAATTGGATGGATAGATGGATAAATAGATGTTGTGTTGGATGTATGGAGGGATGGATGGGTGCTGTGTTGGATGGACAGACAGACGGACCTTAGCTGTTGGCTGATGATGATTCAGATCAGACAAATATGTTTTCTGGATGGATGAACAGACAGATGGATGGATAGATGTTTGGATGGATGCTATGTTGGATGGATCAATGCTATGTTGGATGATAAACAGATGGATGGATGCTATATTTGATGAATACTATATTGGATAGATGGATGGATGGATGGATAAATGGATGGATGGATGGAAAAAGCTATGCTGCATAGATGGATGCCTGCTGTGTTGTTAGGATGGATACATACATTGAAAAGGACACTGATAGTCTTAAATTTAAGTTAAAATATTTGTCTCAGTGTGTGTGCGCGTGCGTGTATATTCACACTCATGTCACTCATGTAGTAGTAGCCACAGCGAGCTCCATTACCAAGAGAGAGGTCAAGGTCCAACATACTGGGACATCATCATCTCCATCTTATCAGTGTTGTAATAATTTGACGATAAAATAAAATAAATAATAAAAAAGCACCATAATCTCGGCCAGCTGGAATTGGAAACTTATACAAGGGTTAGCGACTGGAGGTGGATGATGCCCTTGGGCCTTCGCTGTGCACTGGCAGCAAGGGAGAGAAAGACTGGAAATGTCCTTCTGTTTGACATATTGCACATCATGTCGCCCCTCTTTTACGGTTCTGCAATCTTTAGCATTTCACAGAAGGGTTTCCAAGTGCAGGTTAACTAGTAGCCAGGGGCTACAGAATTCTGTGTGACAAATGGAACAGTCAATTGGAATGGGGAAGAGCAGAGGCAGGGTGGGGTTTGGAGGGTTACTCCACGCGGAAGGGCTGATCTGTAGTTATTGGGGGGCAGATAAATCTATTCCCCTGAAGATTGTGATGGCTTGATCGAGGTTCGGGGCTTAAGTCCGTGCTCAGGGTCAGAGGTCAAGAGCAAGAGATTGTAAAGGGCCATGAGGGGAAATCAAACAGAGCTGGGCCTTTTTACAACATTTGGTGCCGTGCCCAATATACAGAATACAGGCTGGACAGCTTTAGTTCTGTACAGAGGGAATATGACTAAGCAAATAGTGACAACACTTATAACATTTCATATTAAATGTGGCTTTAAAATGTCAATCATTTGCACTGAAAACAATTTGCACTGTCATTTCTTAGTGCATGTACTTGTACTGTATTTATGTAAAAATATATTTTGTTTTATTTACAGAGAATAATTGATGTAAGCCTAAAATTTTATAAATTAAATTGCTACAAAGTGACAAAGACATTTATAATGTGGCATATAAGTTATTTGACGAATGGATGGATGGATGGATGGATGGCTAGGTGGATGGATGGATGGATGGATGGATGGTGTGTTGGATGATGGACAAATAATTGAATGCTATATTAGCTGCATGGATCGATGAGGTGTTGGATGATGAACGGATGGATGAATGCTATGTTAGCTGGATGGATAGATGCTACTTTGGATAGATGGATGGATGGATGAATGCTGTGTTGGATGATGGAGGGATGCTACTTTAGATGGATGGATGCTACTTTGGATGGATGGATCGCTGCATAGATGGATGCTACTTTGGATGGATGGATGGATGGATGAATAAATGGATGAATAAATGGATGGATGGTTGGATGCTACGTTGGATGGATGGAATAATGCTGTGTTGGATGATGGACGGAGTTCTGTACAGAGGGAATATGACTGAGAAAATAGCGGTAACACTTATACTTCATATTATTGATTTGATTTGGTCAATTTTTTTATGTTACATGTTTTTGGTCTGTGGGAGGAAACCGGAGAGCCCGGGGAAAACTCACGCAAACACGGTAAGAACATGCAAACTCAACACAGAAATGTCAACTTGGCCAGGTAAAGACTTCAGCCAGTGACATTTTTGCTGTGAGGCAACAGTGCTAACCACTGGGCCTCCGTGCTGCCCTGTCAAGGAAAGGGGAGGAGTAGGGGTGGAAGGGGGTATTCTTCAAAATGAAGATGGCTAAGGTAAGATACTCTGGTTATTTATAGTGATTTAGGAATCATCGACCAGCTGCTATCAATTATAAGCACGTGCTCCTCTCGAAATTAGTTTATGAAGAAACTTCACTTAAAATGTTCTTCATTTTCACTGAAAAGCTATTTGCAGTGCCATTTCTCAGTGCATCTACTTGTACTATATTTATGTAAAATTGTTTAATTGTTTATGTTTAATTGATACAAAGTGACAAAAGACATTTGTAATGTGACTAGGCATTTGACGATAACCGTTTTCAAGGTATACCGCGGTTTAGAAAAGTCAATGTTTTAAAACCGATAAAAATTTTCGGTAACACTGTTCCTTAGGTATGTGTAAGATTTTTTTTATTTTTACATTTTTTGTTTTTGTTTTTATGTTCAGCAGAAAAAAAAATATCCAAAGATGCTGTTTTAAATCGTAAAGAAATCTGTGCTTTTGAAACAAATTAAGACTTATTTGAATTTTTTTAGCCTAAAACGTTTACTGTTCCTAAATATTACAAATGTTTCAAAAGATAAAATTTAGTGTTCAAAGGGGGAAAAAAAATTATTTTTAAAAAGACATTTAAAAAGAATATATTTTAAAGCATTAATCATAATGCCATGATAATTTTATCCAAGGTTATCATACCTTATACCGGCCCGTGTCTAAATGTGACATAAGTTATAGAAAAGATTTCACACAAAAATACTGCTTTCAACATTGATATTAGTTTATTAATAAATTAGAATGATTTTTAAGAACGTCATTGCTGGAGTAATTACTTCAAACACAAAAAAATACCTATTATATATTATTAGAATGTATTATTTTAATGTAATAAAGATAATAATAAAAATAATAATAAATAATAATAATAATAATAACATTAATAATAATAATAATAATGATAATAAAAATAATAAATAATAATAATTTTAAATCGTATTAATAAAATTTGACAATTTTTATTTTTATCCATTAAATGCAGCCTTGGTGAGATAATTACTCAAAAGTAACAAAATTACATGCAAGGAATGATACATTATAACAATATATTATTATTGGTTAGTTGTAGCAGAAGTGGTACTAGTAAGAAGAATATTTTTCCCCATATGGCATTTTTCTTTTTCTTTTTTGGCTCTGTGTATGCAAGACTGCACAATTTGACTTCTGCACTAAAATTGCAGACTGAATGTGTGTTCAAATATTTTAAACGTTCACTGTTAAAAGAGTCCTTAAATGTCAATCATCTGCAGCGCCACTGATGTGAAACTCCATTTGTAAGTTCATCTATAACGTCCTAATATGACAAGGAAGACCCGGTGAAGAATCCCTGGAGTTTTGCCCTTTCACAAAATTGAGCACATTTAACAACCCTGTTAAAAGTCTCTGAAATACATCAGCTGAAGGACTCGTCTTTTCTCCTGTCACCTTTCACTCTCAGAGGAAGCAAGTTTTCCAACCTCCCCATCTCATTTTTCATCTTCACACACACACACACATACACACTCACAAATGCTCCTTCCATCACCCCTACGTTTCCCAGCTCTACAAATGCATTTGTTCAATACCTCCTGCAAACAGATTAGAGGCTTCTTATCTGAGGCAGGAGTACGTGATAATGGCTTTCACCAGATCCCTCCACTGTCACAGATTAAAATGGCTCTGGCTGAAGCGTATTAGCAATCACTTTTTTCCTTCTACATTTTTTTTGTTTCTGCTTGCCATTGGATTTCCTGTCCAATCTATTGTAGCAGGACCCTAAAGATACAAGGAGAAGTCAGTTTCAATCTGATAGGTGATTGTTTTTTTTTGTGTGTGTTGTTTTTTTTTTTTTTTTTGCCGCCTCCCTGTTGCTGATTCCCTAGTCTGCCATCGATCGATGCTTCGCCTGGCTGCTCGTCACCTTGGTGCGTGAATGTGTGTGTAACGGTGTCAGTATGCAAGTGTGTGCGAATGTGCGCACAAATGCTCCCCTCCTAGACTTCCTTTAAACTTGATACGAAGTGATTGATCTTTGGGTCCAGTGAACAAAGGCAGACAAGTAGGCCTGCCAGAGAGGCACAATACGCTTTGCAACGCCGCTACAGAGGCTCAATTACAGGGGTAACCTGTGCTCCTTATTGGATCACACACCAGGGCCGCATCAGAGCTCTGCACTTCCTGCTTTCCACTAACAGACACTCCAGTTTGCTTAATGTACTATAACTGGGATCAGACTGCTGGGATTGCAGCTCGAGTAGGTTAACCCAGTAGCTTACTGCACAATCCATTAATAACTCTCGTCTTTACTGGCTTCACAGAAACACCTGTCCAACTAGAGTACTGACGCATGTAGTGCAGCTTACATTGAATCAGGGGCGATCCTAGGATTTTCAGTTTAGCAGGTTTCTGTCCCTTATGAGGGTAAAATAATGTTTTAAAAACTATCAATAAATAAATTAAATTAAATTATTTGATAAAACTTGGGTGGTTTGTTTCACTGTGGTGACCAAATAAATGAATGAACTTGTGACAATATTCCAGTTATTGCATAGACCAGTGGTTTTCAAACCGTGGTACAAACCGGACTTCCTTCTAATGGTATGCGAAGGTATAATGAATAATGAAAGAAAAAAAAACACTTTTAACCCCTTAGACTAGAAAGATTACACTGATGTGAGCAGCATCTGTTCCCTAAGTGAAGTTTTTCAAACTAATTTCGAGAGGAGCACGTGATATGATAGACTGCAGCTAGCCTCCCATATACGCTCATTAGTTCTATCAGATCTATCCTAACAGATCTATCCTAACTCACTAAAAGTAGTCTAGCTAGATTTATTCCCTTATCTTCATTTTCCGAAGAAACCCCCCATCCACCCCTTTCTCCTCCTTTCCTCCTTTAAAAAAAAGAGGAGCTCTCGAGAACTACCTGATCTCGTACTCCCCTCACATGCCCTATAGACCTGGTGGGAGCCCTGGGCTCAACTATCTCCGAGCTCAGGGTTCTCTCCCGGGACAGCATGCCAAACCTGCAAACAGTTGTCAAGCAATATCTAAGTGTGAACTCTTAAAATCATATGATCACATCAGTGTGCTTAAAATGTTGGCAGTTTTTCTGAGGCTTTTCAAACATTTTATCGATAATGTTATTTCATTGTATTGACAGAAATTAAGACATATACGGTTATAAAAACTTTGGCCATATCGCCCAGACCAATTGTGAGAGCACACAAATAAAGGCAGTGTCTTTAGCCCCTTTCACACCATGATACCGGTAAATATCCGGAAAATTACCGGAACGACTTTACTGCTAAATACAAAAAAGCGATGTTCACAGTAGGGTTGGGCCGGTAGACGATGCCATAGTCCATCGCCGACAAACACACAACGCTGAGCCGGCATCGCGATCGCGAAAACAGTAGGCTACAAAAAATTAATTCGTTATGGATCAATTAATTATTCATGATTAATTCAATGCCGCCAATGAGGACGATGCCGTTGTCCATCGCGATGTTTCATATTAGACATCGTACGATGCCAAATTGGTCGACATCGTTCAACCCTAGTTCACACAGGCAAGGACGTTCCGGAATTTTCCTGGAAAAGACCGTTCACACATCTATTACGAAATAGCGCTAAATTCTGACATCATTAACCAGAAATTAGCTTAAAATGGCTGTGCTTGTATTTGTAAACGTAAAAGGGATCTGACTTGGGGTCCGTTCTTCGTACCTCGCTTAAATGATCTAAGATTATTTGGCAGATCCTGGATCTTTTAATCTTGATAACTGATCTCTCGCTCATTTGGTTCTTCAAATAAGTTCGCGAATCAGATTAGAATGTCTGGATAAACTGATCTGAGATCGCTGCTTGTGTTGTGAAGGACAGATCTATCGATCCTCGAAATCATGATCAGCAATGCAGCGATTGGCTGACGGCACAGCAGCGTAATGACATCATCTGATTAATATTCAATTATCCATGTGAGCAAAATTACATCAAATTAGCAGTAAACGGTTTGTTAAATATGACACGCGATAACCTTCCACATTTGTTGTGGGCTGCAGGCTTTCCACTTTCATGTGTCAAGAGTATTCATCATGTATTTCAATGCAAATCAATGTATTTAGTTCCACATTTAGAAAAGATTTTTTTAATCGGTGTAAAGAATAACTGGTTGTTTACAAAAGCATTTTTATATTGGTAAAGGCTTCAGCAACTTTTGTGAAGCATCAAAACACTGGCATATTAACTATCAAAACATGTTTATGACTGCATAAATGTATTATTGCTTTTAAAAAAAAAGTCACATATAGTGCATTTCTAATATACACATTTTGTACTAAAGCGATCTAAAAAGTTCATATAAATACGTTTTCTCTGTGCACCACCAGGTGACAGTCTTTGTACTTTCATTTCGAGGGTGCAGATTGCATTTTTTATTTAGCAAGTTTTATTAATATGTATAACTATATTTATTTTATTAATAACTATAACTTTATATATATAGTTAAAAATATGTACCATTTTCCCAAGTGTATATAACTACTACTGTAAGAAAATATCAGTATTCGGAACATAGTTTCTGTATTATCTTTGCTTGAACTGAGCCGATCTAATCCTGTTTATGTGAATTGAACCTGCTCCCGATCAGGTTTGACCTAGCAGAACTGTTGCTATGACAACAACTCTCGGATCAGCTTTGAAGAACGAAACGATCCTGGATTGTGTCAAATCGTCAATATCCAAATCCAGCTAACTGAGTAATCCACGTACGAAGAACACTAGAACGGACCCTTGATGACTTTACTTTTATTTGCTGGTAATTTTCCCGAAAAATCTGTATGTGTGAAAGGGGCTTTAAAATATTTGAAAATGTACTGCTATTATCTGTATAGGACCAAAAGTTGCAGGGTACTTTATGGGTATGTGATTGCACCAGCTTCTACACTCCACACGCACACACTTAAACAGCGCACAGATTCTAGTTTAACAATAGACTGAGCAGCCATGTAAAGTTGCTATTTGAGGCTGATGAATGATAGGTGAGTGTTTGCATATCCACACAGAGCAGCTGTTAATGATCTGTTATTCACAGACAGCATGATTCGCTTCACCATATCCTGTATATTTAAAGAAAAACTCTACGATTAAGCAAAATAATAAACATTTTGGTTGACCAAGCCTCTTCTCTGTAGCTAGTCACCTATTTTGGAACAACCCTACATATTTTATTGAACATACTGGACAGTGAAGTCTCTATGAGCTTCAAAAACTAATTTTTACATTTTCTAAAAAAGACTTTGACAATGATTGAAGTTTGATTATAATATTTGAAGATTATTATTATTTTTTTACTACTACACTGTTTTCTGTTGGTTCCGTTTGGATCTGTTGGTTTAGACACCTCTAAAGCTACTGTCACAGTGTGGTGTATAAATCCAGCTTAAGCTGTGCAGAGGTTCTGTCCAATATGTGACACTAAAATATGTCGTGTGGACTGGCCAGCTCAGGAAAAAAACAGTGCTGAAAATAACAAAAAAGGGAAATGACACACCTCCACACTAAATTGATCTGGTTGACCTTTAGACCTTTGCTTTGACACTTCCTACTCCCCCGGCTCAGCTGGGAACATCTGAAACACTTACAGATTCCTCATAACATTACAGGCCCCCTTTCAGACACTCTGAATATATACTTCATTCTTCTGATGTGTTTTGTTTTATTCTGGATGTTTTTACTCTATTATGTTCATTCCAATGACAATCCAGGCAATTCACAGAAGCACAGACATCACACGAGAGCTTGTTAACAGTGTTGCCAGATATAGCCCAAAAGCTGCCTAAAACCCACTCAAGCGCACATACATTGTTAGATTAATATTTTATTTTATTTATTTGAATTGAAATTAACCTAGTTAACTTGTCATAATTTTAACCATACAGCAACATACACCAGTCACAGAACCACAACATAACCGGATCACATCTAATGTAAACGTAGTCATAGTCAATGCTGATTTACCTGCCGTTTTCAAATTCACTATCCTTCACAAATCATTGTAATGTTCTAATCTGGTGCTCAAAAAACACTTGTGCTTGGTAACACTACTGAACTATTATGCATTGTTGCTTAAAGTTTCACTGAGCAGCAATCAACTTCTGCTGAACGTGAAAATGCATATTTTTTACATGGTCACACACAAATGCGAACACTAAAAAACACACCAGGTGCAAAAAGACCCTTTAGTGTCCCACTCCTAAATGTTGCGTAACTTTATATAAGATGTGATTCAGAAGTCACCAAGGAGTAAGCAGAGCTCTGGGTCACCCCAGTCCATTAGCAAACGGCCACATCCTTCACGCACATTCCTCAGCCATGTCATCGACAGGAATTTACAGCATGCAAATGAAGCCCGAGACGTGCGCGAGCGGCTCGGAGATGAGATATACATATTTAATGAGATAAAATGAAAGGTGGAAAAAGGAGGTGGTGAAGAAGAAGGGGTTAGGGCTTCCAGATCCTCTCGTTTGCTTGTTTTTATAGACTGCTCCCTTACAAGCAAGCAAATGTCACAGCTGCTGTTAATCCTGCTACATCTGGACTAATGAGGCAGCAATACACATAGCCGTGAGAGTGCGTGGGTTTGCTGGAGGAAAAAAAAAGATGCTAAAGCACTTGTGTATATTTGCACATGACTTTGTGTGTGTGTGTGTGTGTGTGTGTATGTGTGTGTGTTGCTGCCACTGGAAGGTCCCTCATTTCCCTAGGGAGAGACATTCACTGGCTTGGTTTTATTTTATCTGCGGTGAGAGTGATTATAGAGACGGTCTCTTAATGAAACCCTTCCACAAAAGTGTGTTAGGACAGTCATCGTCAGCACAGCAGGGCATTGTCTTAATCAGAGAATGGACCCGACATGGAGATCCCTACAAAATACACTAACTAGATTTCTCTGTACTCGACTCTGTCTCTCGTCGCTACCCCGAATGCAGGTTTTGGCTTATTGATTCATTGTGTTTGCTCATTAAGGGTGCCTGTGTGTGGGAGACGCTGGAGTGTAGTGGATGTGACAGAATGCGTGGCGGATTTGAAATGTATGTTTAGTGACATTTAAATGAACTGTTTGGTGTTTTTGTATGTGTACAATCTGCTTTTAATTGGAATAGTGACTCAACAATTAGAAACATCATCATTGAATGATGATCAAAGTCATCATTCAATGCAAATGTTTATAATTTTTCTGGCATCATAAAAATAGTGAAATTATTACAAAACACACACTTTTTATGTATATATACAGTACGTGGGTTAAAGATGAAAGTTTTTTTGAGTGTTAATATGATGCAAGTGTAATACCTAGGTGTTTATTTACTCCACAATGTACGAGAAAACATCTACCTTTTTGTTTTACGGCAACAAATCAAGTAAAGTATACTGAATCAGTTTGCATATGGATCCATTTCATGCATGTTGTGAAAGACTAATTCTAAACAAAAAATACTTTTTTGTTTGCCCTTTTATAATAAAATCCAAATCATTTTGCTTAAAAAAAATAAATAAATAAACATGACTTCCATTAAAAGTCCCTCAGTATCAAACTATTTTTTTAATCTTGTCAGACATATTTAGAACAAAAATTATATGATAACATATTTACAAGGTTCCAACTATATATATATTCATATAACATTCATTATTATATTCATATAACATTCATTTCTCTCATTTTCTTTTTGGCTTATTCCCTTTATTAATCTGGGGTCGCCACAGCAGAATAAACCGCCAACTTATTCAGCACGTTTTACTCAGGGGATGCCCTTCCAGCTGCAACCCATCTCTGAGAAACATCCATACACACTCATACACTACGGACAATTTAGCCTACCCAATTCATCCCTACCGCATATCTCTGGACAGTGGGGGAAACCGGAGCACCCTAAAGTAAACCCCCGCGAATGAGGGGAGAAAATGCAATCTCCACACAGAAACGCCAACTGACCCAACCAGGGCTCGAACTAGCGACCTTCTTGCTGTGGAGCAACAGCACAACCTACTGTGCCACCGTGTCGCCACTGAACAATTAAGTCTAAATTAAAAAGTCCTAATTAACAATTAATTCCCCAAAATCTCAAGAATTGTGTCTTTACATTCAAGCACTTTCACAGACCAACGTTTGTTTATAAGCACCTTTCCAGGCCTTGGAAAGTACCGAATGTCTGAATTTTAGGTACTTTCATGAAGCGTGGAAACCCTATATCTATATCTATTTCTGTAAATCTTTGTGTATATTAACTTCAAATAAAAACACTTGTACTATTGTATTCAACAATACAAAAAAAGTCATTGTATGATTTTAATAGTAAATTATATAGACCATTTTGATGGATGTTAACAATAACAATGCTCCTAACATATTTCCTGTTTTAAATGTTTTAATTTCTATAGCTTCTGAGAGTCACAAAAGGTCCACATACTGATAAATAATGTTATGATAGCTATTTTAACACCAAGTTATGATTGAATTCCCTCATTTATCAGTTATGAAATAGTTTGACAACAAGCAGGAAAAGTCCATGAGCCAGTGACATCACCAAATTGAAATGGTTGAAATTATAATTATTTATTTTTTGATCTTTAGGAATATATTTACTGGTTTAGCTATACTTGTGAGGGCCAAGCGTGTGTGTTTAATGCATGAATGTTTTTGATAAATAAATTGTCTGCTCCTGCAGTTGGTGTCTCAGTGCAGGTCAGTTTAGTTTACATTGAGTTCTGTGCTGTAATTGTTGGTGTGCTTCAGAGCTGCTAGAATCCTCACAGATGAAGAGAGCCCACACCTGCTACGAGTTTAAATCACTAGAAAATTGCTTCTTGCAAGCTTGATTGTGTTGGTAAATGAAAGCGTCTGCGACTGTGGTGTCCCTGTGTGTATGAGAGTGTGTTTGCGCACAGTTGAAAGCTTTCTTTATTTCCATGGCTATCTGATGAAGTAAAATACCAAAACCACAAGATCCTGAAAGTACTGTGATATGAAATTTTCGAATATAAGTGAATGTCTTTCCTTTTACAAACTTTTATACTGCAATTTCTACATTATAATGTCACATGCTACTAGCTGCAGGTACGCTGTAAAAACATATTTGTACAACTTGTAGATCAACAGTACTAAATACAGATTATGCGAGTATGCTTTTTAAGAAATGATTTCAGATTGTCCATGTTATTGTTTCTAACTTTTACTAGCAATTGTACACCAATTCTTTTTTCAGTAAATCCTCGCAAAATCTCATATAAACCTCAACTCTACACTTTTTTAAAAAAATGCTGGCTCCCACACAACTGATGTCTTGGGACAACATAAAAAAAATTTAATTTACTTATTAGTTTTTTATCGCAAATTGAAGTGGATTGAACATAAAACAATTAAGTCTAAATTAACAAGTCCTAATTAACAATTAATTCCCCAAAACCTCAAAATTGTGTTGTTTCAGCTCATTTTAAATATGTACATCAAACAAAAAATAGACACCATTTTTAAATGTACACTGTAAAAAATGCTGAATTCCAAGAAATTCCTTCATGTTGTCCCAAAACAAATCAGGTTAACAATCATTTTCACAAAGTTAAGTGGATTAAACATAAAACAATTCAATTGTCCTCAAAAGACTCAAGAATTGTGTTGTTTCAACTCATTTTAAATAAGTACTTGAACAAACAGCAAATGCCATTTTTTTGAGTGTACACCAGTGTTAATTTTGTTGCCAAAAAATTTTAATGACAAACAATTTTTTACAGATGACAACTAGATGAAAACTAAATAAATAAATAAAAATTGAGTGATGATGACTACAACTATTAAAAAAAAAGTGACATTTTCATTAACTAATGAAAACGAGATGAGAATGTGGTTGGGGATGTTTTTTTGGAAAATATCCAATCAGAATTAATCTTGGTGTGTGATGCATGACACACACACACACACACACAATGTATTTGACTGATCCACAGTAGACATGAGATGCAATTACATCATCATAGAGTAGATTAAGTCAGCTAAAACCTTATGAAGTTTAGTCAACTAAAACTAAACTAAAACTAAAATGATTCAGAAGATTAAAATTTGAGTAAAACTAAAATTGATTCCGCTGTGCGCCTAATAAATAATTGTAGGGGCGTGATAGGGGTGAAAATACGGGAGTTTTCCGGGAGACATAACAAAATAGGAGGGTGGCAGGAGATCGGTCTGAAATATGAGAGACACCCGGGAAAAACGAGTGTTGGCAAATACGGTTCAGTACAGAAATAGATCTCGTAATTGAAACTGTGTCTTATAACCCGGTGCGCCTTATTGTGTAGAAAATATGGTAATTGTTTTTAAAAAATGTAAGTAGATTGAACATAAAACAATTAAGTTGTCCCAAAAAA
Source organism: Danio rerio (assembly GCF_052040795.2). Lineage (NCBI taxonomy): Eukaryota > Metazoa > Chordata > Actinopteri > Cypriniformes > Danionidae > Danio > Danio rerio. Next base: position 36,249,370 of record NC_141022.1, on the reverse strand, counting down.
ACTCAAGAATTGTGTTGTTTAGGCACATTTTAAATAAGCACTACAAATAGTGAACGTCATTTTTGAGTATCTGAACCCATGCTGATAAACCACTACATTTTAGTAAAGTAGGTTGCATAAAACTAGCAGAATCACACAGCGCTGGGTTTTCCCCATAAATTATTGAGCAGCCTACACATGCCACACAGCAGCAAAATGATAAATCATCCTCGAATCAAATAGAAACATCTCCATATGAGCATAATGAAAAAAAAAACAGGGAGGTAACATTTTCATGGGGCGACGGGACAGAGCTCGTGCTGAGGATGGGGTTCTAGTGCCCTGGGCTGGCGGCATCTTCCCCATTACTCTATTGTGCTGTCCTGGCCTGGCCTGTCTCTGTCAGCATACCATTATTATGAATAGTGAGCATAATGCGTTGCCATGAATAGGATTGTCTGCCTGATTGTGATGTATAGTTTTTCATTACTGCTCCCCAGCCTCTGCCATTAGGCATGTGGAAAACTCTATTTATCCCCTAATTTGTAAAAATCCCCTCCCTGTCTGATAGCAATCAGAGGACTGTAATTGTCTGTGGAGCAGTGACGGCTACGGCTTGATGAAGAGCTATGTGCGCCGAAGAGCAGGCCGCCACCGCTGGCCAGGCCGATCGCCCCTGTACAGCAGGCGCAAACCCCCGCGTACAACCCCGCACCTCATCCCTGCACGCAATTAATAACCATTTGCAAATGGCAGACATGTAACAACCCTCCCGTCTCCATCTTCCTGCATCTTCCGCTCTCTCTCTCTCACAAACAGTCAAAGGCGGACGGGTGAAAAGGTGCGACGGCAATGAACGGACAGGCAGAAGAAATGAAGATGTGGCAGGGTGGCGTGTTAATTAATGCAAATGTAGCATGGAGCGATAACTTCATCCACAGACTGAGCTCTGCTGTTGCTACTGTTTGTCGAAGGTTTGCTCTTTGTGTAGTAAACTCTGTGCTTAATTTCTACTGATGAGACAGAAAAACGAAAGTCATTGTTATAATTTCAGAAGACCACCTCCTCCATGCGCCGCCATTGTGATTCTTCTCATTTGCGGAGAGGTCTTAATATATGCGTGTGCATTATTTTAGGCAAATTTGAGAGTTTTGCATGTTAATCGGGTTATTTTAATTTATGATACACCATTATGCAGATAATACCGAATTACTTCTTGATTGAGGACCACTAGTGAAGCCCCTTCCCCCTCTTAAATAAAAAAATAGTATACACACACAGTAGCTGCACTCCTTGTAGTTAACGATCTTTGTATTTTAGAGGAGCCTTTTTTAAGTAGACGTCCGTCTTGATAAACACTTTATGCATATCAGCTTCCACTTGTGGCCCGGCAGTGAGAATAATGGCTGTCTAATTGACTCATTTAGGGGCCTTTTGCCTACAGGAGGACTTTGCATTAAATGTTTGATCGGCCTAATTTCCAAACACATCATTAGGGCCCATCTCTGGCCTCTTAATAACAACTTTATGAGGCTGCTTTAAAAGTCTTGCTTTTTTTCCTCTCTCTCTCTCTGCTTTTATTTTTGGCCCCTCTCTCGTTTCACCAAGTCGCTGGTCATAATTAAGTCAAATATTTCAAAATATGGTAATGCGGAACCTGTTTGAATAAGTGTCTTCCATTTCCATAATTCTATTATAGTGTAGAGCACACTAATTGGTTGAGAGTGTGGCTATAGCTCGGTGCAAATGTTGCAGTAATTACAATCAGAGTGGTCCACCATGAGTTTATGTAAACACACTACCTCTCTTCTCTTAAGGAGTGGACAAAACCTAAACAGCAAAAAGGATATGATATACTGTAGTGTTTTAGATGGTAAGCATTACACCGGTACACATCACAGTGATACACACTGCTGAATAAAAACACATTTATGGTAGAGAGCCTATGCTATTGACTATAAAAGAAAGGAGCAGAAAACAAAATGAAAAAAAAAAAACACTGAATAAAATTGTGATAACATTTATGTGTGGTTTTAATAATAAACATATTGTAATATGTAATAATAACAGAAAAATAAATTAATTTTTTTGTGCTTTTGTGAATTTATATGTACATCCATTTATTTTATAGTTTCAAAAGTAGAACAGGATGGCAAGGTTGCTCAGTCGTTAGCACTGTTACCTCACAGCAAAAAGGCCGCTGGTTTGAGTCCCAGCTGGGTCAGAAGACATTTCTATGTGGAGTTTGCATGTTCTTCATGTGGGTTTCCTTTGGGTGCTCCAGCTTCCCCCACAGTCCAAAGACAAGCGCTATAAGTAAATTGGATAAACAAAATTGGCCGTAGTGTATGACTTTGTGTGTGAATGGGTGTTTCCGCAGTACTGATATGCTAAAAAACATATGCTGGAATAGTTGGCAGTTCATTCCGCTGTGGCGACCCCTGATAAATAAAGGACTGAGCCGAAGGAAAAAGAATGAATGAATGAATGAATGAATGAATGAATGAAAGTAAAACATTTATATTAAGTTGTATTCTTTTGCACATCACATTTTAAAAAAATAATTTAAAGTTTTTGTCATTTATCTTTGTTTTCAATGACATTTTCTGAATTTTACAAGCACACAAACAAGCACACAGTCACTTCCAGTGTTGCCAGATTGGGTGGTTTCCCAGCCAATTAGATGGTTTTGAATTTGATTGTTTGGGTGAAAAATGGCATAGGCAGGTTGACAAAATTTGGGCGGTTTTAAAACGTAAATTTGATATGCAACTTCATTCATTCATTTTCTTTTCGGCTTAATCCTAGTTTACCACAACAGAATGAACCGCCAACTTTTCCAGCATATGTTTTACACAGCGGATGCTCTTCCAGCTGCAACCCATCACTGGCAACCATACACTCTCATTCACACACATACACTACGGAAATTTGACCTAATTCAACTGTTTCACATGTCTTTGGACTTGTGGGGAAAACCGGAGCACACAGAGGAAACCCATGTGAACGCGGGGAGAACATGCAAACTCCACACAGAAATGCAACTGACCCAGCCGAAGCTCGAACCAGCGACCTTCTTGCTGAGAGGGGACAGCACTACCTACTGCGCCACCACGTCGCCCCTTATAAGCAACTTATTTACAAAACATTTTTAACAATACTCCGTTCAGTTTGTGGTGACCAATGGATACTGCAAACCACATGGCCCTACCCGCAAGAGGCGGTAGGGGATAGTTGTAACAAATCGGACTCCCGAACAAATCTATTTTCTTTTCATGTGCATCATGCAAGCGCTGCAGTTAAACTCACAGCAGTTTATCATGACACTTTTATCGATAATTCTTTCCGCTATAACTTAAAGAACAAACATAGAAGCGTTGTGTGATTGGCAAGCAGCACCTAATTATGTAAAAAAAAATGTAAAACGCCAAATGGGAGGAACTTGTACCCCAATTCCAAAGTAAAACATACTCTAAAAGGTAGTGTAACCTACACAACAAGTGCAGTGGGTGGGTGAAAGGTGGGCAGTGTTTCGATGTGATTCCGTAATGTTGTGGTTCTGTGACAGCTGGTATTGGTTGCTGTATGGTTTAAAAATATGTAACAGTTAAAGTAACCAGGTTAATTTTGATTTAAATACATTAAAATAAAAAAAAATTATCTAATATTTTTGTGCAATTTTTCGTGCGTTTGGGCAGGGTTTGGACAACTTTTGGGTTGGAAAAAGTCAGCTATATCTGGCAACACGGCTCACTTCTGTGTTGATTACAGTGTTTCAGCAGATCATGTTGTTGACATCCTGTCTGCCTTCCGTCCACAATGTCAGTTCATAATGAGGAACTCATAATACTTAAATATGAGTAGGACCGATGTGTGCTCTGAATATTCCATACTGGTGATGTGACAAACTAATTAACAAAAGAATTATAATGTACAACAAATATGTAACAAAATTTTCTTTACAAGCTTAATTTGGTTAGCTATTCCTATGAAATGCATCAGTTGAAGACAAATATACAGTAGCTTGGAAAGTTAATTGAGACGTTTAGATCTTTAATCATTGACAAGAAACAAAGGGTAAAAGTGTATATTTATTTATTTTTTCAAATATTTCTTCAATGATGTTTAACAGAGCATAAAGAAATTCACAGTATTTCCTATATTTTTTCTTCTAGAGAAAGTCTTATTTGTTTTATTTTGGCTAGAATAAAAGCAGTTTTTGATTTTTGAAAACCATTTTAAGGTCAATATTATTAGTTCCCTTAAGCCATATTTGTTTTTGATTGTCTATTTAAAAATATATTGTTAAACAATGATTTTCCTAATTACCTTAACTCGCCTAGTTAACTAAATCAACCTAGTTAAGCCTTTAAATTGCACTTTAAGCTGTATATACAGTAAGTGTCTTAAAACATATCTAGTAAAATAGTATTACCTGTTATCATGCAAAGATAAAAGAAATCAGTTATTAGAAATGAATTATAAAACTATTATGTTCACAAGTGTAACCCAAGCTCTGTCTGAAAATGTACCCTTATATACATTGCTGGAGAGCGCCAAATACGTCCCACGAGATACATTTTTTCCAGTTTTTGTTTTTGAAAATCTGCCAGAGGCCGCTCTGTGTGCTTTTTGAGATCTCAAACTTCTCACGCAAGTGCCATTTGCGCTTGCTATTCTAGCCTAAATCCACCAGAGGCCACTGTCGACTGACTGACTGACCGACCAACTGACCGATCTCCCCATTCCCCCTTCCCTAAACCTAATCAATAGTGTTTTAAAAAGCATCAATTGACAATCGCTAATCCACTTCCCTAAACCTAACAGACAGTTCTAAAAAGCTATTTAGAAAAAGAAAAGCCCTCACCTGATTTTTTTTCATGTTTTCAGATTTTACCATACTATCACCCTGTTATTTACTTGTATATTTTATTTTTTGGCATTTGTTTTTGTCTTGCCTGCCTTCTGGAATCGTTCTTTGCTAGACTTGAACCCCGCTATCACGGTCAAGCTCCTCGGCATCTTAAGTCCGCTTACATACGTGGCGAGCCACTGAACAAACTGGTAACAGCGGAAAAACCATCCATATGGAGGTAAACGGCCAGTTGCTAGCACAAAAAGGAATTGTGTTATACCGCCCTGTATTGTTTGTTTTAAAGATGAAATGCAGCCATTTGTACTTCTGGCTAGAATTTGCGACCTCCAGAATTGTATATAGGTCTATGTTTTCAGAATGAGCCTATGTTGCAACAATCTCACCATTAAACAGAAATCGGTGGAAAAATAGACTATAATAGAGGCTAATAATTCAGGAGGGCTAATAATTCTGACACATAAATGCTACAGATGTTTCTAACCTTCTTTCATTTATCTGTTTATTCCCTTCATTTAATTTTTTAATTTAGTAAGGTTCAGCCAGTCCTCCTAAACATTCTTGTCCATGTTTAGCTGAGGGGGTGTATTTTGTCATCTCTCTTCAGCAGACAGATTGCATTACAGAGAAATATAGGTCTTCCATTTAATCTCTATGCGAGAGGAGAGAAAAGCAGCCAGAAGTCATACCACATTACAATTGAGCGTAATTATAAATCTTCTGCATTCCTGATTTGTCTGTTGTTGTAGTGTAACGGTGTCAAACACTTTAAGTGAGACAGCAAAAAACAGTGAGAAAACATTGTGCACACTTGTGTCTCCAGCATCTGTAATTAACCTTGATGCTTACTGCTGTTGTTTCCATTGATTTTTTTGTTTCACATGTGGGTGAAAATTGCACTTTAAGTTACCCTGAGTGTTTAAATTAATAATGAAACCACAAGAGTGCCCTCCTCTGACTTTCAATTAAAACGATCAAGCTTATCGGATCAATGTGGGAGAGAAGAGGAGAGAAGAGAAGAGGAGAGAAGAGAAGAGAAGAGAAGAGAAGAGAAGAGAAGAGAAGAGAAGAGAAGAGAAGAGAAGAGAAGAGAAGAGAAGAGAAGAGAAGAGAAGAGAAGAGAAAGGATTTCATAAGGGTAAAATGAGAACAGATGAAATAAGATGAGAAAAGAGGAGATGAGAGGAGAGGAGATAAAAGGAGTGGAGAAGAGAGGAGTGGAGACGAGAGGAGGGAAATGACGAGATAAAATGAAAGGAATGGTGAGAAGAGGAAAGATGAAATGAGGGCAGAGGAAAGACGAGATGAGATAAAACCAGATGAGAGTAGAGGAGAAGATGAGATGTGAGAAAATATGAGATGATGTGAAAGCAAAGCAAAGATTAGATGGTATGATAAACAATGAAATGAGATGAGAGGAGAGAAAAGATGAGAGATTATATCAAATTAGATGAATGGAGAGCAGAGAGATAAGAGGAGAGAAGAAAAGATGAGAGGAGAGTCGAGATGAGATGAGAATAGACAAGATGAGATATAATATGAGAAATAGAAAGCAGAGAGGTGAGAGGAGAAAATATGGGATGGAACAAGACGGGACAGGACGCAATGCGACGGGACGTGACGATACGCAACGGGACACGTCAGGACGGGACGAAGAGGCAAAAAGCAAGAGAAAAGGAGAGAACATGAGGAGAGTAAAGACAAGAGGAAAGACTAAAAGCAAAAGAAGATGAAAGCAAAGGAGAGATTACACGAGATAACATGAGATGAGATGAGATGAGATGAGATGACAAAAGACCAGATAAGAGAAGAAAAAAGATGAGATGACAGCATAGGAAAGATGAGATGATATGGAAAAAGATAAGATGAGATGAGAGAAGAGAAGAGAGGAGATATGTGAAAAGATGAGATGAGAGAGAAGAGATGTGATAAAATTAGAGGAATGGAGAGCAGAGAGATAAGAGGAGTGGAGAAAAGATGAGAGGAGAGAAGAGAATAGACAAAAGATGAGATAATGAGAGGAATAAAGAGCAGAGAGATGAGAGGAGAAAAGATGGGATAGGATGGAATGGAGAGCAGAGAGAAAAAAGGAGGAAAGATGAGGAGAGACGAGAGACGAGATGAGATAATGAAAGTAATGGAAAGCAAAGAGAGAAGAGAAGAGAAGAGATATAATGAGAGGAATGGACAGCAAAAGGAGAGAAGAGAAGAGAAGAGATGAGATGAGATGAGATGAGATGAGATGAGATGAGATGAGATGAGATGAGATGAGAAAAAATGATATGGGACGGGATGAGATGAATGGATGGGAAAGATAAAAAAAAAGGATCAGATGAGATGAAAAAAATATGAGGTGAGATAATGTGAGAGCAAAAGAGAGAAGAGAGAAGTGAGGAGATATGAGAAAAGAAGGCATTAGATGAGAGGGGAGAGAGATTCAATTAGATGAATGGAGAGCAGAGAGATTAGATAAGAAGAGAAAAGATGAGGAGAGACGAGACTAGATGATTGTATATAATGAGAGGAATGGCAAGTAGAAAGAAAGGAGAAAGATGAGACAGGATGAAGATGGGATTGAATCAGATGAGATGAGATTAGCTCATATGAGCTGAGAAGAGAAGAGAATAAAGAAAAAAGTAAAAAAAAAAAAAAAAACAGAGGAGAGTAAAGACGAGAGGAGACAGGGGGAGAGGAGACAAGACTAAAAATTATGAGAAATGATGAGAGAATAGATGACAGGAGATAAGATAAAAGGTGATAGGACCTGGGGAACTGATGATGAGTGAGAGCAGTAGGAGACAATTAGAGGAGAGAAGCCTAAAAAGACAAGAGAGACAAGAAACAGAGAAGTGAGGAGCCAAGATCCAGAAAAGTTGAAAAGAAATGAGAGGAGACAAGACAGAGGAGAAATGAAGAGAGGACAAGAGATGATCAGAAAGGAGACAAGAGTAAAGGAGGAGAATTTGAAATAAGCAGAGGTTAGGAAAATACAAAGGATGACCGGAGATAGAACCAGAGGTCCTGAGATGAATCTGAGATGAGAGCACAAAATAGGAAAGGAGAAAATTTGTAAAGAGGTGAGATGAGAGGAGAGGAAGTGAGTGTAATTGCACTGCTGAGCTGGACGTGGTCGGCACGAGACAGCAGGAAGTCAGAAACATAAACAAGCATGTTCCAGAGGAAGCAGGTGCTGTAGGTCTGTATCTGTTGGTGTTTGGAGCTGTAGATCCCCCAATCAGATGCTCATCAGGCAGATGCATCCGGGTCTCATGGTCAACACACCAACAGTCAGCAGTGCCGCCCACATGCTGGCAACACAAACAATCAGGCAAACAGACTGACCCTTCAGGTCACAAAGGTGAGAAGCCAATAGAATGATCACATTTCAGACAACACTGTCTATATGCCTCTGCTTATTACTGGGCTCACAAGACAACTCTGCACTCATATTTCACAAATATACTGGATAATGGTTTGTTACAAACCTCTCGTACTAAAGCAAGATTCCATTTAAATTTGTATGAATGCTTCAAGAAATGTTATGTTATGCTAGTTTGATATTTTCACACTTCTCAAGATTCCATTATGGGAATACAAAATAACACCATACTGAAATATATCACATTAAAAAACTATTTACACATTAAAAACAACATAAAACTATTTTTTAAAATAATAAAAAAAAAAAATTGTAAGATGCATAATTAAATGCATCCTTGCTAATGCAATCTAAAGCCAATTTACCCAATTCATTCTAATGTTAAGATAATAAATCAACCAAATGACTAAACAGCTTGGGTCTAACAGGGTTGTGCTTATTCTCCTAATGAGTTATGGATGTGTTTTGAGCATAATATGCATTTAAGAGTTTCGTCTCACATTCCATTTAAGAGTCAGTTGCGTCGCACCATGGTGGATTTGCTATTTTTATGACGGACTCTGTAAAAATAGAAAAAAGCACCTGAGATGAAGAAGGCAAGGAAGCAGTGTTTTTTTATATATATATTTTTGTAAAACATAATTTTTGTAACATTTTAACCTTTAAATTCTTTCATAAGTAAAGATATTTGTGTATTGCTGAACATCCTGTGTATATTAAACAATGTGTAAGCCTTTGGATCTGCAAGGGCGCAACCAACGCTCTTTGCGCTGGACTTTAGACCAGCTTTTAGTTGGTCAATGGTGCAGTCTATTTCAGTTCCTCAAAATAGCAACAACCTGGGCAAAAGTGTCTGGCTGGCGACTGAGTGCACTGTCATATACAGTGTGCACTTTTAAAAACATTTACCCCTAACCCTACCCCCTCACAGTGACGCCACTTGCTCTATTGAGTGCATGTGTCTGAGAGTACAAGTGCAATTCTGCAGCCAGACGCTATTGGGCCTGGGGCGAGTGATCTCATTGGCAGGCAGGTGAAAGCAAGGGGAGGATCCAGTCAATTGTCAGGCCAATGTCAGAGGGTGAAAGTGCAGTGAGGTGACTCAGCGTTTGCCTAGGTAATGGCTTCCTCTTCCTGCTGTCCCGGTGCGTCCTGCTTCACGAACACACCCACAGTTTGCGCCATGTGGAATCGTGCCTACAAAAACAGCAACAACACGCAGGGAAGGGGAGCAGGTGGGGATGGGGCTACGCAACTCTGCGTCAGAGCTCGTATTGTCTGACTCTCTGACCGCGAAGCCGGAGGATGTTTGTGAGTGAGAAGAGTGTTTCTATCTCCCCTCCGTCTCATTAAAAAATACCCTCATGGGAAAGTCTTTCATACTTAAGTCATTTCCCCTCGGTGAAGTAAATAATGAGAACTGCTTGGAACATTACTGTGATTCAAAATGGTGCAAATCACACTTATCAAGTCATCTTGATTCAAAACAACAAATTGTGGAACACAGCCAGAGGCAGTGGAGGCACGACAACGTGTTCAATTAATGCTAAGTTGATGCAACAGTGAATCTTAACAACAATATTTAGCTTTTCATGGTCCAGAATGTAATGGAATTAATTCATATCCCATTTATTTAGTCTAGCGATCCTCCCCCGATTGCTCAGATACTGACAGAAATCATTGGCACAGGCTTGCTGAGCTGCTTGATTGCTTGGCTTATTTAGTTATGGATGAGTGACACCTGCTGGTGGTTAACTTTAGCAATGCATCAAAAAGCATCTTCAACCGTGGTGAAAAGCAGTAATGCAAGGCCATTAAAACCATTTCAGCGGCTGTGTGCTGAGGATAGCGCTTATGGCACTATGGAAATGCAACAGTCTACTGCAATTCACCATGCAGGGCTCAACAATACAGCAGCTTTCTATACGGGGACCAATTTGAGAGAGTTTTCAAAATATATATTTGCTCGGGATAGAGCAACACACTCTTGTAGTAAATTTCATCCATTTGTCAATAAGATAATGTTGTCAAACTGTCACAAACTTTACCAAATGATTGCACATAGGTATTTTAATCATGTTTTTCTTTTTTTTTTTACTTTTACTTGATTGATTTCAAGAAAGCATATCTTAAATTTTTGTATTTATTTTTTTTTTAAATCATGTTTTGACCCTATACCAATTTTTTTATTTTGATATTACTCTATATCTGTCAAATCAATCCCCAATGAAGTAGTCCAGTAACTGTTTAGCTCATAGTATCAATAAAACAAAAAGAAGGAGCTCTGGCTACAATATTACTCTGCAAGAAGTACACCGTTTTATGGTTTTAAAAGCTAGTCTGTCAAAGGTTACATAATAAAGCTTTAAAATTATAGTTGATTGGAGAAAATAAAAAAATAAATGATAATTAAAAAATAATAATAAAACTTAATTCTAACATATAATTGAGATGTTACAAACACTTCTCACATCTATACATTATTTATATTTATTAAAAAAAAAGTAATTATAAAAACACAATGAAATAAGCAATTACTGTATTTCTACCAAAATATTAAAACTTAACTCCCAATTAAAAAAAGAACTATCAATATATTATTAAAATAGGAAATATGACTATATAATTTTTCATTTTTTTTATTAATAAAAAAGCTTAACTTCTAGCTAGAATGCTCCAGAAGAAAAATATCCTTCCTTTTCAGCTCTACTTTATCACTTGTTAAAGCAGAACTGGATTGGACTGGCAGTTTCAATTTACCAGAACTTCTATGATAAGCTGCTTTGTCACAATTAACATTGTAAAAGTGCTATAGAAATAAAAAGATGAACAGAATTGAATTGAATTGAACATGCTAAACTCAATAACAAAGGAAAAGAAATAAGTCAAACTAAACCTTATTAGATGAACTTTTTCCCATATTTGATATTTGAAAGAGCTAAAATAGACAGCGCCATTGACAATCTGAGAGCAGCTCTTAAGTCCAGCGCAAAGCATGTTAGTTATGCGCATATGTTGGTTGAAACACTTTCACATTGTTTAATACATACAAGATGTACAGCAATACACAAATATCTTTATAATTAAAGGATTTAAATGTTACAAAAATTATTATTTTATAGATTTTTTAAATTTCATTCACGACAATTGGCATTTGTGTAATGTTGTTATTATTATTAGCAGTATTAATTATAGTATGCATATTTATTTATTTTTTAAATAAAAACAAGTTTAGATTTGTCCACATGTCGGGTTTTGGAGATGTATGCATCCCCATATGGGGCATAAGAATAGGACATGTGTTTGGATATAACTCCACTTCCACTTTGTTACTATTGTTAATTAATTTATTTGCTGGAAATAAGAGCTGAATTTAAAAATAGTTTTGAAACAAATCTGTGCTTATCAAACTAAATTAAATATGTAGACCAATAGATGTCTTCAGAGAAGTGAGTTTCCACCGTATCCTTATCCAAGAAATTAAAGGAGTAAAGAATAAATGTAAAGGGAAAGAGAAAGTAAAGAGGCTAAATGGAGGAGGCTCGTTCTTTATCCTCGCGCTGCAGATGGTCTGTTTAAATGTTTTCTCGCTAGTGAAGCATTCAGTTTTTCCACTTACAAAGTCCACCATGTAAATAGCAAATGCGACATGGGGTGACGCAACTGACTCTTAAAGGAAATGGAAGACGAGTTGAGAGATTGGTTAGATGCATGTTATGCTCAAAACACACCCATAACTCATTTATTCATTCATTTATTGTCTTTTCGCCTTGGTCCCTTTATTAATCTGGGGTCACCACAGCGGAACGAAATGCCAACTTGTCCAGCATATGTTTTACGTAGCGGATGCCCTTCCAGCTGAAACCCATCACTGGAAAACATCCACACACAACCATTCATACACATACACTACGGACAATTTAGCTTAGCCAATTCACCTATATCGGATGTATTTGGACTGTGGGGGAAACCGGAGCAACCGGCGGAAACCCACTCAAACATGCAAACTCCACACAAAAAGGCCAATTGACCCAGCCGAGGCTCGAACCAGCGACCTTCTTGCTGTGGGTCAACAGCACTACCTACTGAGCCACCGCATCACCCACCCATAACTCATAAAGAGAAGCACAACCCTGTTAGACCATGCGCCACAGCACTGAGCTCATTTTTCCATCTTTAAGTTAGCAAAGGTGGATTCAAACAGGCCTTTAATGCTTTTGTGCCATGAGCTTTAGACTTTGCGCCAAGATCATTAAAATAGAGTCTTCGAACGAAGGGGAACAAAAGCATATCAAAATTGTGTTTAAATCCCAAAACAAGGCACATCAGAATATATCTGCACATAATTTACTAATTTGTTCTAATCCCTAACGTAAGCAGTGGTGTCCTGAGAGGCAGACGCTGGACGGAGTGTGGCTCTGTAAGAACTTGCGGCGAGTGGATTACACATGCAGCTCTCCTAAGCCCAGACAGCCCAGGCTGCATTAAGTACAGTTAAATATCAGCCACTAAATTAGACCTTTTGCTCTGGGAAAAGGGGGATATAGGTACATACAGGGATGAGACGGTGAACAAAAGCAGGGAGCCCAACGTAAAGGAAAGGGAGGATGGTTTTCCTGGTCACTCCGCCTTTCTGACATACCAGCTGTACACAAATATCATTCATTAACAGTAATCTGCCATTTTAACACTGATGTATGGTCCCTAAACACCAAGCCACTGGTTCACATCCCTGGCTATAAAACACAGAGACAGTTTAAATATGGACCTGCTGGTCCAGGGATGACTGGCTATCTGTCTCTAGCCCCCCTTCTTCCCTTCATCCCTCCAGCAGAGCTCAGGTGCCGCACCATCACCCTACAAATGAACACATTTCCAGAGACCAGCACCTCTGATGGCTCTATGATCTCTGACAGGTCAACAGCTGGAGTAAGAGAAAAGAAAAAAAGCTAGAAAGAGAAATAAAAACCCTTTAAAAATCATCAAGTTGAACTGCTCACTTAAAATAATGGAATGAACATAAAGCAAGAGAATGCATTCACTGATTATATTAAAGGGGCAGTACACCCAAAAATAAAAATCTGACTTTCTTTCTTCTGTTGAACACAAAAGAAGATATTTTGAAGAAAGTTGGAAACATGTAACCACTGACTTTCAAAGTATTTGTTTTTCCTTCTAAGTCAGTTGTTACAGTTTTTGAGCTTTCTTCAAACTATCTTCTTTAGTATAAAGAAACTCAAAGGTTTGGAACCACTTGAGTGTGAGCAAAATAGCAAGTCACTTTTCATTTTTAGGTGAATTATGCCTTTAAGATGTATATTCAATGTTTATATGGAAGATCAAATAGTGGCAAGTGAAATGGTTTGTCTTTATAAATAGAATAGAATAGAATAGAATAGAATAGAATAGAATAGAATAGAATAGAATAGAATAGAATCATTAGGCACACATTTCCAATCATTAGGCACACATTTCCATCTAATTATGGCCCACCAAGAAGACAGTGACTAAACTGGCAGACCTCTGTAATCAGCTCTGTTTAACGCTCAGTTGATTAAAGCCAGTTAATGAACACTGTTACTTGAGTACAAATAACGTGAAAAGAATGAACACAACCGACTTGTTTACACCAAACTTTAAAGTGACTCAACATTTAGACATTAAGCCAGAGCAAAAAGTCTGTTGAAAAGGATGTACAGTGGTCAACATTTTAAGTGGATCAAAATAATTTTTTAAATAGTCCTAAGACATAAGTGGGTTTTTATTAATAGACTTACGACAACCTTGCAAAAAGGTTTTGATCCACTTCAAATGTTGACTAAACTGTATAGGAACATTTACAAACACACTACAAATAAAGCCTCAACAGTAGCATAATATTGTCATGCTAACAATATGTCAGTTGGTGACAACCTGGTGTTAAGGTTGCTTTTTTGAAAATAATAGCCATCTACAATTTTTTTGTAAAAAAAAAAAAAGAATAAATAAATAAAATTGTACAAAAGTAACCTGAGGAAGTTTAAAAATCATTTTAAAGCACCTTGTGACAACATCTCACAGCAAATAAAATTGTGACAGTTTGAAAAAGTTGCTATTGTAATTGTAAGATAAAACAAGATAAAAGCCACAATATAAGGTATAAAGTTCAATCAAACAGTAATAAAATATAAGAAAGAGAAAATAAGCAACAATTTGGAAAAATAATGTTTGTTCAACATATTTCATTATTTAATCAGGGTTTTTAAGAATATTACTCTGTCTTTTGGCTTATTACCTTGGCTTATTTTCTGATTTATCAGGGGTCACCACAGCTCTTAAAAATCCTTAAACCCTAATCTTACCATAAATTTGAAATCCAATTCTTCTAATATTGTCAGAATTGCTATGAAACTTATATGACTAAAAACCTATCAGCACTGACTACGAGCAATGCACTTTAAATAAAGCAATAAGAATTTTGAGCAATCTATCTAATGTACTCTACCCATGTTATGATCTCCTACTCTTCGGCAAAAGATACAAAATTCTTCGATGCAATCAGAATAGATTCAAAAACACTTTTATTCCAGTGTTGATCAGACTGATAAACACTAATCAATCAGTGATGTGTATGTGTAATTTTGTGTGTTTGTGTTTTTTTATTATTCTTTACTGCATCAGGCTACACCTTAAAAAGTGAAAATTTAACAAATTACTTTGACTTGTTGCAATTAAATGGATTAAGTCTGACAAACTTAATTTCTAACAATTTTCAGTAATAAATTAATAGCCAACAATATTGTACTTGCCACAAAATATAAAAGTGTTATTATTATTATTATTATTATTATTATTATGGTTGTATTAACATGGGAAGGCAATTATTTGTACTGTAATAAAGTATTTTTTACTATTATTATTATATTAACAATATTAAATGATTTCTACTGTACTGTATGTACCGTTCCATTCTTGTTTTAACTTATTACACCTAAAAGAGCTAAAAATAATTTATTACTAAAAACTTTCATAAATTAAGTTTGTCCAACTTAATTAATTTAATTGTAACAAGTTGAAGTAATTTGTTAACTTTTTCACTTTTTACAGTGTATGCTGAAATACTCATGAGTCCCTCAAACAAAATGAGGTGACAATTCTAACCACTGAGCCACTGTGCCGCCCTGGGTTTTTAAGAATAATAAAAAACAAATATTTTCATATATGTACAATGAATATGGACAATATTTTAAACTAATTTCAATATTTTCAAATAACTAAAATGGAAACATACCTGCTCATGGAAAATGCTTGTCTGGGGTGTAATTTGGAAATTTGTCTAATTATTCAAATAAATCATAAGATGTAAATGTAAATAGACACCATGAAAGAGCAAGATGTACAATTCTGCTTAAATATATTTAACATCACTGTCTGTGTATGCTTATACATAGAAAGTCAATCCGCATATGTTCTCCTTTGCAGCACAACAGTATCTGCCATTCTAATATTTATCACCTAGAGCTGATAGAATTTGCTAGAACATTCACACTTTCTCCTTTCTGCAAAAGACTTCATGTATCTTACACAACACCAAAAAAAAAAAAAAAGATTAATGCAGCTATTAGTTCATTTTTCCCATTTGAACCTGCATAATAAAGAATTCAAGTTTGCACAGCAAGGACCCTTGTGCTAAAGACGACACCACAGACTGTGAATCACACCAAAACCCAGCGCCAAGCCCTCCTCAACTAATGCAGACATAAAGCTTTCCTCTGCAAATGAATAACTGCATATCTTAATCAAGTTAGCATCCAGTTATTTCAGCTGGCAAATAAATATTTCTATAATGTTATACATGGGGCTCTCTCCCATCAGAGCCAGGCTATTAAAGTGATTACATTAGAGTCCCAGATAGTGTGAGAGATGGACCCGTGGTGACTTTATGTGCCGGTGGGCCACAACATACAATTACAATAGCAAAAAAAAGTCATTTGGAGAGATCGCAGTAATATGAGAATGGACACGGTGAGCTGACCTCTCTGTCCTCTCATTTCAATGCAGCCATTTTGTTTCATGCACTGAGGATCCATGGTGGCTCAGGGGGTAGTTTGTCCTCATTAGAGCGCCTCTGAATGGGTGCGCGGCACAGGCGTGTGTCCGACACAATCTGATAACACAGCCGAGGAGTGGGGAAAATCAATCTGCTGTCGGAGTGACGAAGGGAAGTGTGAGGAGAGATGGTTTCCGTGCCACAACAGCGGAGGACAGGGTCGGAAACTGGGTTTAAGTGAGGGGGGGGGAATTGAGTCATGTTGTTGGCACTTGAAATAGCGATGATGATGATGATTTTGAAGCAGAAATGTGCTGACACTTTAAAGACTTAATGTATAGAGGTTATAGACAGACAGACACACAGAGTGCCACCGCTGGAAAGTCACTGTGATATTTCATCTGAATGTAGAGTGAATAAAGAGGCTGGATGAATTGGAAGCTTTACTGTTAAGCTTTTTATTTTAAGTCATTATGACCCCGTTTTTAAGATGATTTTATGAGTTGTTACCATGAAATGGTTGTTACCACGCACCATGAATTGTGGACTGTTTTACTTGCAGCTCTCATTTTTCTGTTGAAGTTTGTTTTTTGTTTTTTTGTTATTGTTTTTTTATTTTTATATTTTAAGTCATATTGATCAATCTTTTTTGTTCTATATGTCAGGCTTTGGTTTCATACAATCCTTCATAAAAGTGTAATCTACACTAGTTTGGTGCTCAAGAAAATTTTAAATGTTGAAAATCATTGCAGTACTTATTTTGTGGATATTTTATATATATATATATATATATATATATATATATATATATATATATATATATATATATATATATATATATATATATATATATATATATATATATATATATATATGAGCAATATCACACGAGTAGCAGTGGGATATGGCTGTATAGTGCCCCCTCCAGTGCCGATATACAGCCATATCAGTTTGACGGCATAATTGTGTATATACAAAACAAAATCAAACATGGAGAGTCTTAAAAACCCTTTTGTATGAGGAACTACTTTCTTCCACGTTGGATTCAAATAATAAGCTGACAGTTAAACCAAAGAGTTTAGAATGACCAAGAGGCGACACTCTAGTGTAATTTGGAAAACATCCACTAGAGGGCGCGGCGGCCATTATGGAATGAAAACTCCAATAGAACAACAGCATAATAGAAGTCTGTAAAATGAACTATTAAAAGTGCTGATGATTATGATAACAAATGTTGTATTGTCGTCTTTCAGGTTGTATCTCGGCTTTATTGCGCTTTTAAAATAAATAAATAAAAAACAAAGCAGCTGCTTGCCATCGCGACAGTAATTAGATCCAATGGACAGCCGATCGCTTTCACTCAGCCAATCAGAACTGTTGTGTGTGTGTGTGTGTGTATATATATATATATATATATATATATATATATATATATATATATATATATATATATATATATATATATATATATATATATATTGGACATTCTACCAGAAACATACAATTTTTACTTATACAAAATGTGACGGGGTCTGACCTTTAAGCTTGTCGTTCTCAAAAAATCATACAAAACAAGCATAAAATTATACAATTTATTGATTGAAAGCATCTTTGATTACTGTCAGCTTCTCCTCCATCATGTCACTTCCGAGTCAGCCTTAAAAGTGTATTGCACACATTGTGTGTTAAATTTAATGCAAATGTGGCAGGACTGACAAAAACATGGGGAAAATTGTAAATTTATTTGTATTATATACAGTTGAAGTCTGAAGCTTAACAAATTAAAGCTATAGTTTCAATTGAGCTAAAGACAAGGACAATGAGAGGGTTTGTATATTTGTGTTTTTTTAATAAAGAAAAAAACTCTAAGAACCAAATGGATGTCATAATCCTTCACAAAACTACTCAACATTTTTGGGATGATATATTTTTATTCACTGTATTTATGCATTTATTTAAGGGACAGATAGCATACGTTTCTGGTAGAATGTCCCATACAGCTATGGACAATTTTTGGAGACCACTTAAAAATTCTTAGTTCTCTGTATTTTTATTAGACCCATGTTTGTGTAAAATATTAATAGAACTTCTCTGTCCCTACACACCTTTTCGTTCGCTCAGGTCAGCTGACCAGCTCCTCTTGGGTGTACCCAGGATCAGTCAAAAGCTCAGAGGGGATCGAGCTTTTGCAGTGGCTGCACCTAAATTGTGGAATGGGCTGCTTCTGTATATTACAAAAGCCTCTTCCATTTCTGTTTTTAAGTCTTTTCTTAAAACCCACTTGTTTAATTTGGCTTTTAGCATAGCATGAGATGTTTACATTTTATGCTTATTTATTTGTATTTTTAAAGTATGTGCTACGCTTTGTTTTACTCTGTATTGTCAGCACTTTGATCAACTGTGTTGTTTTAAAGTGCAATATAAATTTAATTAAATTATAAAAATGTATATATAACATTCTATAAATTTCTAATAAACTTTCTTCCTAATTAAAAGAAAATGTGCAATTTACAGCATCTATTTAATATTTAAAGCAAAGGAGAATTGGTCAGATTAAGAAATGTTTTAATTTGTTGTGAAAATCAGGGTTAGTCCACAAAATGTTGATTTCACAACAAGTAAAAACAAGGCAAATATGTTATTTTTGAACGAAAAAAAGCTATAATGACCCTTTTTTTTTAATTTCACTAAAATATCATTTTAAAACATATTTTTTTTTTTAAAAATATGCATTTCCTAAATAAAACGATTAATTTCTTTAGAAAAAGACAATGTTAGTGTACAACACAAATCTAATCAGTTGTCTAACAGTAACTGTGCGGTTATTAAACTATTTGCATTTTACTCAAATAAACATGACAGTCATCATATTCAAATATGCCACTGCCACATTTGTTAGCCGTAGGTGCAAATAGTGTCCATGTTAATTCCTGCAAAGCCTGAACCTCTTTGTTCAGATTTTGTCTCCTTCCACATTAAATTTATGAAAATTGTGTTTCTAATATTCCTTGAGCCTGGCCCATAACGGCCTTATTAAATCAATTGGGTATGATTACGCTGGATAAAAAAAGAGGGGGGAAAAATCAATGGCAGCCTGTAATTGCATATTACAACGTTATTTTCCGCATTGATATTGATAATATGTATGTTTACATTTCACATGATTAAAATCAATGTTGTAAAGTGAGTTATGACAGCTCCCGTTGATGAGTCACATTTATGGAGCGTGGTTAATAGGGTAGTTGATGCTTCACATAGAGTGCCATCATTTATCTCCATATAGAAGGCTTCCAGGACCAGAGCGAGGTGCTTCCCCTGTTTCAGGAGCTATAGTAGACTTTCTTGTCTTTTTGCTTTCCATAGATTATTTTTTGATATATTCAATTTTACTTGAAAAATTTACTAAACTGGAAAATGGTGTTAGAATACATACAGTTTTCTAAATGCATTCTTACCCTAGTGTGCTGTTGCGGATGTTTTAACTCCTCTGGAGTGGTTGTGAGTCTTAATTTGACCACAACTTTCTTTGTGTTTCAACAAATGAAATGATTTTTGGTTACAAACCTTATTTTGACATATTTTGGGGAAATGTTTTGGAATTTTCTAAAACTCAGCAATACACTCTGGGCAAATTTACTACCTTATCATTATGTTCGTGGCTGTTTTTGCCCCATTGACTATTGTAACCACATTTTTTGATTGTAAAGCCATGACTCCATATAATAAGTAAAAATTACAAATTTTACTTCTTCCCAACAGGGAAAATAACCAGCAATCAAGAATGCATGCGGTGCTCTAATGGCTTTACAATTAAAAAAATAAATAAAAATAAGTGGTTATAATAGAAGGGACAATGAGACAGAAACAGCTACCAACATACTGAAAGGGTAGTAAATTTGAACAATACACAAGGCTTAAATGTTAAGTGTGTACATACTTTGGTGTCTAAAATGTTTAAAAACAAGATTCTTTTAATTCCAGTATTCACTCTCTTTAGTATTATATACACAATTAAGTTTTGGCCAGCCAGTCGGGTAGAAATTAGACAACTACCAACTGGTAATTAGATTCATAAATCAATGAAATAATAGGATTATTTCAAGTTACAGAGCTGTTTACTTGCATTCAACAGGAAAACAAGGTAAACAGAAAACTCAAAAAGTTATTTACAAAGTAAGTGCATTATCATTTGAAGTGTGGAGTACAATTTTAGAACTGTCCCAATTTAATCTTGAAAATTTCTCCACTTTTGTATATTTGCCTCTGATTCAATCTTCTATTACAGGCCAGAATTTGCACTTCCATTCCTGCTGGAGTGATGTGCCCATCACCCAAATGAGATTGGACTACTCTGAAGGATGGATGCCCCTCTCCAAACTGTTTTCCCCCCTCTAAATAGCTGCGGCACTTTGCGCTGCCACTCGAAGAGCGTTTTGTTGGTGCTCGGCACCTATGACGGCCTCACTCCTAATTGTGTTAGGGGGCTCTTTGGATTATGTCATTTTACTTTGGGATGCACTGTTTGCTGCATGTTCCCCGTATCAGGTGCCTCTCCTGCAGTTTGTGTGTGTAACCAGATCCCCCTCAGGGACGCTCTGCAGTAAAACACAAGACAGATGTGGGGATACGTTTGGGGGACACATACACGCTGTAACATGTACATCCACTTTACTATTTACGCTGGTATCATGACAATGAAAACAGCCAAAAGTCAACAATAAGAAGAGGTGAATTTCTAAATTACTATATTTTCTGGAATACCACATTTTCCTGTGATTAATAGAATTTGATTAGCGTCAAAGGGTGTCACAGTGACGCAGTGGGTTCATAATCTACTCAAAGCAAGAAGGTCGCTGGTTCAAGCCCACACTGGGTCAGTTGGCATTTCTGTGTGGGGTTTGCAAGTTCTCCCCGTGTTTGCGTGATTTTCCTCTGGGTGCTCTGGTTTACCCCACAAGTCCAAAGACATGTGGTATAGGGGAGTTGGGTAGGCTAAATTGTCCGTATAGTGTATGTGTGTGAATGAGTGTGTATGGATGTTTACCAGTGATGGGTTGCAGCTGGAAGGGCATCCACTGCATAAAACACATGCTGGATAAGTTGGCAGTTCATTCAGCTGTGGCGACCCTAGATTAATAAAAGGGACTAAACCAAAAAAATAAATAAATAAATGAATGAATGAATTAGCATCCAAATGTGTGCAAATTACACAAAGCTTCCATTTAGATGAATTGGTGGTTGTTTTTAGTTTTTCTTTGTTGTTGTTTCATTTCAGAAGTTCAACATTAAAATGGTGCAACTTATTGTAATGAACTACCTATTTTCTAGCAAGCGTGCAATATAAATATATTATCTTTTTAAAATGAACAAAGGAATTTTTTTTTAATAGCACTCATTTTATTTAAAATTACATTTAATGAGAATATTTTGGGTTTTTTTAAGTTTACTTTTAGCTCTGATGTAAATTGCATTGCGATAAAATCAAAATAGATTAAATAGAAATAAATTAAATTAAACAGAAATTATACTTGGGAATTAAAACTTGAAAAGTAAATACTTTTAAAGTCATTTTATAAACAGCCTATATTTTCTGAACAGAAAAAGACCAAAAACTTAATTAATTAATTGTTGAAAAAAAAACATGAGCATAAAATCACACTCAAAGAAATATTTTTTGCTGCTTGTTTAAACTACTTGTTTATAACGAGCTGAATAAACACAATTCTTTCGTTTTAGGGGGATAACTTCATTGTTTTATGTTCAATTAACTTAAATTTGTAAAAACAATTAAGTTAACTCAATCGATTTTTGTTGGGACAACATGAAGGAATTGTGTGGAACCCTGCAGACTCACTTTATTTTTAGATGACAGTTCTGTGCAAGGAGGTAAAGCACTTTTGCTGTCAGTCCATTTTTCGCTATTAAAGATTTGTGGTCGATTAGGTAAATTCGTAAGCCATCCACTTTAAAGACCAGGATTGGGACGATGTGAGGAGAAGAGGACCCCACCCCCCAATCCACATCCCCAGGTCTCAGTCTGCTCTGCCGGTGAAGCTTTAACTTTAATTAAAAGTTTCCTCCCTGTAGGTGACCTACATCCTGCTGCAAGGTGACTGACAAAGAGAGAGAACTGATTATAAAAAAGGAAAGTGAGAATAAATGATGGAAGTGTGGCAGAGAGGGAGAAAGCAAGAAGGAAAGTTACGGCACCAGTCAAAATAAAGCAAAATTGAAAACATTTTGAAAATATAGAATACAACACTTTAATATACTATATAATTATGCGTTGTATTTTGCTATGATATTATAAAGACCATGGCGTCACGGTGGCATAGTGGGTAGCACAATTGCCTCACAGCAAGAAGGTCGCTGGTTGGAGCCTCGGCTGGGTCAGTTGGCATTTCTGTGTGGAGTTTGCATGTTCTCCCTGTTCATGTGGGTTTCCTCCAGGTGCTCCAGTTCCCCCCACAGTCCAAAGACATGCGCTACAGGTGAATTGGGTAAGCTAAATTGTCCGTAGTTTATGTGTGTGAATGAATGTATATGGATGTTTCCCATAAATGGGTTGCAGCTGGAAGAGCGTCGGCTGCGTAAAACATATGCTTGGCGGTTCATTACACTGTGGCAGCCCCAGATTAATAAAGGAACTAAGCCGAAAAGAAAAGGAATGAATGAATGAATGAATGAATGAATGAATGAATGAATGAATGAATGAATGAATGAATGAATTATATAGACCATTTCAATGTTTTGATGTCATTGGCCCATGAACATTTTCTGCTTCTTGTCAAACTATTTCATAACAGTAACAAGAGGCAATTCAATAATAACTTAATGTTATAATAGCTATCATAACATTATTTATCAATATGTGGCTCTTTCTGGATTCTCGGAAGCTATGGAATTAAAAAATGTCAAACTAGAAGGACCATTGTTTATGTTTACATCCCTCAAAATAGCCTATACAGTATACCTACACATACAAATCAAGTTTATATCAGTAAGCATAAACAAGGAAAATTTGTTCAAAGATTGCAGTGTCAATATAAACATCCATGTAGTATTACTGGAAAAGTACAACAATCTAGCTATAAATTCTGACAGGTAAAGTTATGCATTTATGCCACCACTGATCTACATAGAAAAGTCAAATTACGACATGAGTCATTGAATTAAAGTTTATAGTCAAGTTGTAAACCCAATACAGTAAAAAATATTTATATAAATGCTTTATAAGTATTAATAAGCTGATAAGAAACTACAGAAAAATATGTGTTTGTTCTTTGTTCAGACTACTTTAAAATGAGCAGAAACAACAATGCTTGAGTGTTTTTTGGGGGGGACAACTTAATTGTTTTATGTCTAATCCACTTAACTGTGTAACAACTGAAAATTGAACTTTATTTGTTCATGTTGTCTCAACACAAATAAATTGTGTGGAATCCACCAAGATTAGTTAAACAAGAACTGGTCCCCTTACCGATTTTTGTTTTTTTTCAAAAGATGTGTTTGAAAGTGCTGATTCATCCCTGAAATTAACGAAGATATTATGGGTGAGTTTTGAACCATCCACTCAAATAATTTTTCAAACAATTTAAATAATTAATAATGATCTAATTTAAATAGTTAATTCAATATGCCTCATCATCAGAACCTCTAGTAAATTACATTTATTTTATTAGTATTATTAATTTGTTTAGTAGTCTATTCAGAATCGTGAAATTCATGATCTCTATTTTTACCTAAATAAAATCTCAATTTATCCAGAATCATGGAGCAGGAAAAACCCAAAAGTGCTTTTTTTCACATCCATCAATCATGCCGATAGACAAAGTTATCTCTAAAGAGAGAGGTTCATTACAGAGGACATCTTTCAGCTATTCTTTTATCAGTAAGTGCCGAACCACTATGTCAGCGCTGATCATAAATCACTGAGTCATGATTACAAGACAGCAAGCATCTGTCTGCGAACACTTCCCCCTGGCAAATGATAATTGAGAATCCGACTCTCAGGACGTGGCACCAGGTTACACCTCCCTGAGCTCACCTTACGAAGAACCCAGATCTACAGGGGCTCCCCTGATCTCCAGCATGGCCCATCGGGAGAAAGAGATGAGAGAGACTGAAGCGCGGGGGGGTCTCGAGGACGAGAGAGCTCTCTGTTTCACTTAGTGTCTGTCTCCTAAGCCGGTTCGCAGCTGAGCCCTCCTCTGACTGGGACTTTATCTGCGTTCAATCACGCCGCAGCTCCAGCAGGCCAGATCGTTGGCCACCCCGGGCTCCCGGACAGTGAAATATGGCCACAATTAGCCCCGGACACAGTTCAATGATGATAAAGAGCATTCGCACCTTTTACGCCATGATTAAAAGGCCTGTCCGCTCAGCCGCTGATAGAGAGAACTAATTTCACATTATTATTATTATTATTAGCATTCCTTGATTGTAATCCACTCACCCGTTCCTCGCTCTCTCTTCCCATCCCTTTCGTTCGTAGCATCCAAGCCTCGGATAGATGCCGAGGGGCTCTTTATCATTTACACATCAGCGCCTGTGCATTGCTCCCCTGTCTGCCCCATTTGTTTCGCCTCTCTTTTCTATGTATACCTATACCACTCTATCTTTATTCACATCTATCAGCGCATACGCGGGGCGGCCCGTCTGCCCGCAGCCGCTTCTCTGGTGCCAAACAAACAAGACACCTGCAGAGAATATTACACAGTTCTGTCAGCGGAGACCCTCCAATGTCATCCGCGCAGATATGAACCCCACTACCACGGAGCGGATACACAGTGGAGGAGAAAAAAGCAGGCGCAAAGTCACTCCTCACCCGAAAAGAGTTGATAAATGGAGGGACCATAATGAAATGGAGACATCAAGGAGCATGAAAAGAGAGGACGAGAGAAAGAAAAGGGAGAGAGGGGGGCGTAATCCTGCAGGAACACAACTGTCTGAGGAGCGAAGGGGAAAAGAACAGGGGAGTGGGAAAGAAAGAGAGAAAGAGAGTAAGAAAGAGGCAGAGGAATAAGAAGGATCGCCTTTCGTCCGTGTTCCATCAAGGGAGAAATTACACATTTACTAAGGTTTTTTCTTAGGACGACGGCCCCCATAGATCAAACCACTGGATGTACGAGCCAATTTTCAACATGAAATATAGACACCAAGAATCAATTTCACCTGTGTTCTCTCCCCCTTCTCCTCACACCAGCGGCCGGACCCATGGATCAGCCCATGGTTTATGTCTTCCTGCTCTCGCGTACACTGTCCAATACACCTCCATTACCAATGTCGAGCGTGTGCAAGATATAAGTATATTAAATAGACTTATTTAAATAAATCATGCTACCTGGCTCTGTAATTGAGTCTGGAATTCTTCCGGAGGTAAAAAACCTTGCTTTTTATCCTTTTACCAGACTGTCATGGGACACTAAATTCCAGTATTATGGGAATAACCAAGCAAAGCAAACGTATGAAAATGAAATGAAGCCAAAACTATAAATCAATAAAAATATATTAAAATTGGGTTTCGTTTAGAATATAAGCTGCATTTGCATAAGCACCAGAATTATATTGTGTTTATAAATAACGTTGCAGTGTCGTATGCGCGTTCCCGAAGGAAAAGTTAATTACGACTCTGCTAGCACATATCCAGATATTATCAAGGGAGAACAAGCTTGTGATTATTCTCATGCTTTGTTGTGAATGCAGCAGTAGATTTTACGAGGTGTGTTAATGTTTTTAACTGTTCACATGCGCACCGAGAGATGCTTACACAACTGTGATTTCTGCACCTGGAGATCAGGAAGTGACTTTTCATTCCACTTCCACTTTGCTAAGGCATCTATCCAGCGGATATTTTGTGTCCACTGGGTTTTTCAATGGCTAATTTAGAACAGAGAATATAACAATAATAATAACAGTAACAAGAAAAAAATATATTTTTTTTTATTAGTAGTATTTTATATAGCACATTTCTCAAGCTGAAAGCACAACAGAACAACTAAAATGAGATTTGTCTGCAAATTAACTAAATAAAGGTGCAGCATGTAAGTTTGACACCCAGTGGTTGAACTAGGTATTGCAAGCCTGGTTCAAAACACATGCAAGCGCAGGTTGCCAGATTGACGACATCAACAGGAGCGAGGTTGACAATCGAGCCTAAAGGCTGATTTAAGTCGTGTTCTAAATAAAAGCAATGGCACGCGATAGAAGAAATATTCTCCATATTAAAAAGTTTTTGTCCTAACCAACACCTGAAATTTATATTTTAGAAACGGCTTCTATTTCTTACAGATAAAAAACAGGAAACTGACAATGATGACCTCAGGTACACCTTATGTGCTTTATTCAGTGTTAAATGCTAAAAATGTGAGTTTGAATGACATTTTAAATGACATTTATTGCCATACTACTGAAAGCAGCAGCAGATAGTTCAACTCATATCTTGAAAATAAATCGTTTGAAATTGAACTTTAGATCTGTGACTGTGCGAGCCAACACACATCAGTAATTCAGCATGTACATTTAATAATGTTAACAAGATTTAATATGTGTAAATTAGATTATAAACCTTACCATTTCATTGGAGTGCAGTAAGTGCATTATTCTGTGCTTCTGATTGGCTTTATTTAAATTTCTGTCGTGTTTCATCTGGTGCAAACAGCCCAATTGCTAATCACTGCGTGACATAGCATGTTGTTAGGACACACGGTTACAACGTAACCTAGTCACCTAATGTTTACATTCATAATATTTATATTATTTGCCAATCAATAACCAATTCATGTGGATCTCTAAATCGGCGTCTCATTTCGGAGTCTGCTACTGTCCAACGGAGGTCCCATTTTGGTTGTGAGCCTTCCAGAATGAATGAATGAAATACATTGTTTTCCACCCAGGCAAGTTAGGGTGCTGAAAAATACTTGGCAAAACTGGCATTGGGTGGGTTAAATGACCAAAACAAAGACAGCCGTAACATTCAAAGCAGAATATCTGACATCAGCATTGTTTTTCAGATAAACAAGAATGTTCACTTAGCATGTTTCTTAAATATCTGCAAACTTATTGGTATTTATATGCTTTAGATGAGTCAAAAACTTACATACAGCACCTTTATATATACATATATATATATACATATATATATATATATATATATATATATATATATATATATATATATATATATATATATATATATATATATATATATATATAAAACTGTGATTATATGTATTAATCCTGGACAAATTCCAGTTTTTAACACAAGTGGACAAAAGAAATTATCTTAATAATTTAAAAAAATTGTTTTGCTTTTGAATATATTTCAAATTCTAATTGATCCATTATGGCAAAGCTGATATTTAATAATTACTTTCTTCAGTAATTACTTTCTTCAGTGTCTCATGAAATTATTCCAACAAGCTTATCTAATGCACAAAAACATTGCATGTTATTTTCAATACTGAAAACAACTCTGCTCAACAAAAAGAAGGAAGGCAAGGGTTTCTCTGTGCATGTGTCAAGTCTTCTGAAAGCTGTCTCCACTGAAGTACACCTACAGTCATTGTCTCTGTCGGAACACAATTACTCCACGTCCAGGAAAGGGGCCCCGGCGATAAGCAGTGGGAGGGTCTTCATGTAAAATTCACTTAGGTGCCATATTTTTCCTCCTGGACAAGATTAATTGTATTATAACTCGTTTCGGGGAAGAATAATGGCAGGGCCGCCGTTCTTCTCAAACACTCCGCTCACGGGTATTTCTTAATCCATCCTGCAGAATTGAGGTTAAGAGGGATCTCCTGGAGGTTATCTGACTCCCCTACAAGAGCCAGCAGAGATTGATGGGCTAAAGAGACTGAGATGCAATGGTCATATTCATATGGTAATGCCCCATTGTCACAAGCAGCACATGGTTTTCTTAATCTCGGCTGTAGTGAAATTGAGCCGCGTGTTTTATCACGCACTGCAATGATGCGGCAGGAGACACTACAAAGCGGCGCGTGTCCCGTATTAGACGCATTTTGTAGAACATGGATTATTTCCAGTGGAAATCCAAGAGGTAAAATGATAACTCAATCTGTGACTCTTTTGGTGTGTATTTTTATCTACAGTATGAATTCCAGTTTGCAAAGAGATTTTCTAACTGAACAAAAAAAAAATAGATATTTTAAAAAGCTGTCTGTCATGGATTATAGATACAGTCCATTGATTCTGTCACATTTTTTTTCTTAAGTCCGTCAACAGCGTTTGTATAACGGAGGAAATGTTATCAGATTCAAGTTCTTGTAATGTATTGTGCAATGCATAAATGACAAACTATTCATTGGATGATCATGACTAATAACGTTGCGTATCAATAACTGGCTTTATCTTCAGTATTCATCTGCTCCACTGCAAGTACAGTATAATGTCCTCTTAATCCTGCCATTGTTAACGTTAAGCAATGAATGCAAAAATACATACAAGCTTTAAGCCAAATTATGCAGCAAAATTATGTTACTGTAATGCAAAAAAATTGTTGCTTAATATTTAAGTCATTCATTCATTCATTCATTCATTCATTCATTTTCTTTTAGGCTTAGTCCCTTTAATAATCCAGGGTCACACACAGGGGAATGAACTACCAACTTATCCAGCATATGATTTACGCAGCGCATGGCCTTCCAGCTGCAACCCATCACTGGGAAACACCTATACATTCTCACATTCACATAATACACTACGGCCAATTTAGCTTACCCAATTAACCTGCAAGAACATGCAAACTCCACACAGAAATGCCAACTGAACCAGCCGAGGCCCAAACCAGTGACCTTCTTGCTGTGAGGCGACAGCACTACCTACTGCCCCACCGCGCTACCATATTTAAGTCAACAAAACTTTCATGGAATAAGAATGGATTTAAGGCACATTAAGGTCTCACTTTGATGGATATATTGTTATATTAAAACATATAATTAATCTTCATAATATTTTATTAAAAATGCATATTAGTCGATGCGATGTGCCCAGTCATGACATATAGTGCAACAGCACTCCGGGTGTTCTGAGTTCAAATGCCAGCTTGTGGACTTTTTTTCAATCCATTTAACCTCTCCCACTTCACTTCCTGCATCCTACTGTCCTGTCAAATAAAGGCAAAATGTCAAAAATAAATCTTTAAAAAAATGCTTACTATTAACAAGGGTTGACAATATACTGGCAGAAATCAGCAAACCGGTAGAGATTTTGAGCTGCTGATTCTATTGCAAATAAGCTGTTTACATTGTTGTACTGTGCAATCATGAACATTTTCATGCATTAATAAGCCTAGTTTAAATACAAGTGAACATTAAGCACAACAAGCATGCACCAAATGAGATGTCTTGCAAGATCTCATATTTATTGGGTTTTAAAGATCAAATACCCTCTTATCAGTCAATAAGCCAACAAATTCAGTTATGATAATGAAAATGAGGGTCACTATATGAGATCTGCACATTCACTCTTACAGTTATAGGATTTTATTAAGCATCAGGAATTTTTTTGTGCATATAGACACTGACTTAATCATTAATTGGTGTTTATTATGGGTTGGGGGTGATTTATAAAGTTTTAATTTTGGGGTTAGATATTTATTTAAAATTTTAATAGCGTTGTTTCTATGTCACTTTTGGCATGTGTTTGGTTGTGAGACGTCACAGATATATACATAGATATCACATACGGACCCTGAGCAAACGTCAATAGCGCTGCCACAATTGTTCAGTGCTTCCAGGACAAAATGAACCACACTAGTTAAGACACTGTTCCTACGTGGAGATGCTGGACTTTAGCGCTGTCTACGGATGTAGTAACGAGCAAACAAAAAAAACAAAGCACAAAGGCAGAACATTTCATAGGTAAGATTTCATTTTTTTACGTTTTAGAACTTTTGTGCTGAACAAGTAACTTAATTGATGATAATACAGTCACTTACTGCATTCACCATAATGCAAATTAGCACAAACTCGCACTAAATACTCGACTTATGCTAGTTTTGTTAAATAAAATCAGCAAACAATGCAAAAGAAATATAACAACAAGATGCTGCGGTGCCAGAAACTTGTATTATCGTCGGCTAGTGAACGAGTCGTTCATAACAGAGATTCATTCACAAATGAATCGCTCCCTCTGTTAGAAATGAGAAGTGAAAGCAGGAGAGGGGGGTTGTTTCAGTACACGGATTAGATCAAGTTTAACAGGGAGGGTGGATAGTACATTTCCATACACGCAAACACAAGCTTTTTGTCAGGAATGCCTGTGCGATCACTCATCCATCAATGTATAAAAGTGTGTAAAATTAGAATTTTCGTAATAAAAAAAAATGGCATACTGACCTTTGGGAAAGCTCCCGATTATAGATATACATGTATATCTCTGGCTCTGGATGGCCAAAGTCCTCCACTGCAGCTTGGTCCCGCATTCATTTCAAAGGAGAGCTACCCTGTACTAAAATGGCGGCTCTATTGATGCATTCCTTCCAATAGACAACAACAAGGTGGGTAACATCTAATGTAAGTATCTATGGTGAGACGTAGTTTGCAGACCAACACAAAGTTGTCAGCAATTCTCCTATTGTAAAGTCATGCAGTGTGAAACCTTCTGTTGTTGATCCATCTTACAGTGTAAAAAAAAAGCAGCGCCAAAACGCTACACACAGTGTGAAAACATCTGCGACATGACCACTTTAAAAATTGTGCAGTCTGAACTCAGCATAACGCGTACGTGGTCAGTCGTACAAAAATTTACGATTTTAAAAAGAAGGCGTGGCACCCAGCCCCACCCTTAAACCCAGCCATCATTAGGGGGTTAGCAAATCATACTAAATTGTATGAATGAGATCGTACAAATAATAGCTTCATATTAGCTTCGAGATCGTATTCGTAATAGCCCCTAAATCAAAAAGCTACGAAGTGCCGTAAGACTGTCTTGGCATTTCTGGCAAAACACAAATGCTACTGCTAATTAGCAGATTTTTTTTAACAGCATACATGCTCTTCAAACTCATGCAGGTGCTTTACGTTTATTTAACTTTTGTACCAATACACCGTCCCATTTCCCAGCCCTCTCCCACCATTATTTCCTCTTCTCCCACTGTCCCTATAAATAAAAGTGGCGAAAGGCCAAAAATAATATTTTGCTCTCTGATTAAGCCGAGTGGATCCGCCGACTGCAGCAAACCATCCGACCAACAGCTTGTTCCCCGCAGTGGCATGCGGACAGATATATCCGTAGGAGGATTTGATTAAGTTGGATGCAGTGTTTTTGACTGCTGGTCACTCTTTCAACATCCATTGGATTTCTGTATCCAAGTGCTTGTGCGTGCATTTTTCTCCATATCATCTGCACACTGCCCAGGTCGCTAATCAATAGGCATATTAATCATTCGGGAGAGAGAGAAAAAAAAAAGTGACAAACCAATTATTAATCTGCCCTGTCAAGTCCAATACAGTAATGAATTTACTAAAAATGGTCTTCACTTCATCCATTCATTAACTGCTGATGGGTGGCAGACTTCACAATGTCACTGGATTTTCTCTAGTATTGATGCCGGCCTGGCAGCTAATTTACAACCTTGCCTCTTGTGCAGAGCCCTAGTCTGCACTAATAAAATGGAGCTTGATAATCGTTAAGGGGCCTGTCGGACAGCAGGTCTGCCTGCACCAAACCCGCCGAGCACAACACAGTCTCCGAAAAACTAACAGGTGTGTACACAAAATGTGGATGCGCCTATTACCAGCTTTGTGTGTGTTCTTGTGTGTGTAGGTTTACTCTCTACAGCGGCAGTAGTTGACAGAAAGGCAGGTTGCACTCTGGGAAGAGAGAGCCACTCACTGTCATTTCTGAAGCAGGGCAGCCATCTCACTGTCTGCTCGCACACACATGCAGTACACATCCACACATACAGCAGCCTATTAAGTTCGCAGCAGACGATACACAACTCTGCGGACCCACAACTGTCACGATAGGAGGCACAGACTTCCCTTAATCATTTACTTACAGTATGTCTTCATCAGCCTTTATTGATGGGTGTTTTACACCCCACTAAACCTATTGACTACTTAGAGATCAAAGACAGATGATGCATTGAGAAATCATTTACTGGGTGCAACTCTTCCTCGTAAGTTCAATTAACGATCATTCCACGAGTCAAGCAGTTTGTGATTCTTTCTCCGCAGATGTAGTGATTGAAAAATTTCTCAAACATGATTTGTTTTAGCTATAGGCGTCAAATTCCGGCCGGCACTGGCACAACGGAGCTCTGGTGGGCACCCGGAATAAGATCATGTACTATTTATACACTTACTGTTGTCGAGAGCTGAACCCTCTTCTCAGTCCCACAACCCCAAATTTGCATACAAATGAAGTTCTAAATGGGCTCAATGACATAATTGACTTGCAATTAGAAATATTCCAGAGCTGGTCACTTTGCAGTGGACAGAGCACGAGCAAAATGAGGGGAAAAAAGGCCTGTTTAGCATATTAATGAAGCTCATTAGCTGTCACTTCACCGCGCTGACAAGAGGACTTATATATATGCAATGGCACCACAGCTTAATTTGAAATGTGAGTTCTCAACACTAATTGTTTTTGAGCATGTTTCTTTAGATCATTGAGGAAATTGTGTCATTTTGGCAGCTGTGGGAGACGACTGCGGGCAATACAGACTGCACGCATCAAATCTAATATCAGAATGTTTCTTTAATTCAATTGGCATTCAAATGCGCAAGACGGGATGTACAAACATGAAGAAATTATGAGGAAAGACAGCTCTTTGTGCCCTGTAGATGTGTGTGTTCAATTGAAGTGGCACAAAATAACAGAATAGAAGGAATTGTGGTAATGCCATGGCATGGTAATAGTAACAGATGGTACTTTTGTACGTATAATCATACTAAATGATTGTTATATTGAAATACCTTAGTATTTATAGAGATATGACTTTTCCGGATTTTTATTTGTACGTTTTAAATGTTAGTAAAACCGTTAAATATTTAGGGCATGTCATTAGTGAGTGATGATAAGGATATGTACAGGGAACGTTGAAGGTTGTATGCTCAAGCATGGTGAGAAAGTGTTATGTGTTTGGTACAGGTTAAGGCAAACCTCTTCAGAACATTTTGCAGTTGTTTATATACAGCTCTTTTGTGGAAGAATTAAAAAAAACAGTCTCAATAAGCTGCATGTTGTGTATAATGATTGAATATTCTGCTTAAAAAAGCTAAATGGTGCAGTGCAAGGGATTCATTCTGTAAAGTAAGAGTTCGATCATTTTCTGCTTTGATGAGAAATTTGATCTTTAAGTTTATTTGTCGATTGGAGAATTCTCAGAATATCATTTCAATGTTGTTGACAAATCCTAGGTATTATCAGTCAAATTTCATAAAGTATTGACATAACTCCTTCATTCATTCATTTTCCTTCGGCTTAGTCCCTTATTTTTCAAAAGACGCCACAGGGGAATAGCATATCTTTTATGCTATTCTAGTGGTCTAGTCATCTAGTGGATGCCCTTTAAGCCGCAACCCAGCACTGGGAAACACCCATACACTTGGGCTCATCCAGATCATATATACTGCATGTCTCTGGACTGTGGAAGGAACTAGAACACCTCTATGTATATTCATGAAATTGAAGTCTACAATTAAGCATATTTATATTTTTATTACTGTGAATTTTCTTAAAATAAACGTGAAGCTATCTTTTCTCAATTTAATTAGCTTAATTGGTTTCTCAAATTAAGCTTAACAATGGCAATGGTTTGCTTTAAAAATAAGTGAAATTTATCTCTTGATTTTATTAGCAAAATCTTCTCAATATTTCATAATAAATCCAGAAAATAATTTTTAAAAGAAAACATGCACATTATTTTTAATGACCACATACATTTTACAAGCCTCAGGATTCATTTTTTACACTGCATATGTATATTTAAGAAACTAAAATCTACAATCTACAATTAAAAGTATTTATATTTCTATATTTATATTTTCTGTACATGTTTATATTTATGAAACTGAAGTCCACAATCCACAATTAAAGGTTTTTATATTTTTATTATTATACTTTCTTTATGTACAGTTGAATTATTAGCCCCCTTTTATTTTTTCCCCTAATTCCTGTTTAAAGGAGAGAAGTTTTTTTTAACACATTTCTAAACATAATAGTTTTAATAACTCATTTTTTTAATAACCGAGTTATTTTATCTTTGTCATGATGACAATAAATAATATTTTACTAGATGTTTCTAGAACTTCTATACAGCTTAATGACATTTAAAGGCTTAACTAGGTTGATTAGGTTAACTAAGCAGGTTATTATTCTAATTATTAATTGATTAGTTTATTAATCTAATCTTAGGTAATCAGGCAAGTTATTGTATAACAATGATTTGATCTGTAGACTACCGAAATACAATATAGCTTAAAAGGTTAATAATTTTGACCTTAAAATGGTTTTAAAGATTAAAAACTACTTTTATTCTAGCCAAAATAAAATAAATAAGACTCTCTCAAAAAAAAGGATTATCAGATAAAATGTGAAAATTTCCTTGATCTGTTAAACATATTTTGGGAAATATTTAAAAAAGAAAAAAACACTCAAAAGGGGGCTAATAATTCTAACTTCAACTGTATATTTGTGAAACTGAAGTCTGCAATCTACAATTAAAGGTATTTATATTTCTTTAATTGATTTTCCGTACATATGTATATTTAGGAAACTGAAGTGTTGTGAAAAACTGACACCAGAGGAATATTTTAAAACATATTAATAAATTATTTTTTACCATATTCTCAATTAAACATGTTGCACACATGAGATACTCCCTATACTATCTATAGAGGGAAAAATACATAGCTAAAAACATAAATTGACTGATATTTCTGTCATAGGACCCCTGAATGCTGAGCAAATAAAATCTAAACCACTGGCACAACAGTAAACAAAAAAATGGTGAGCATTTTGTGTGTGTGTGTGTGTGTGTGTTTGTGTGAGTGCACCAGCATTACCTTACCAGAGTTTTACACAAATGAATCAAAGGGAGAACTGGATAGAGCAGTCAAGATGTAACATCTGTGGTCGAAAGAGCGAGCTTGAAATAGTCTGAGATGCAGAGCCATCTTCGCTCGGTAAGTGACGGGCCACTGCAGCTCTCCACTGTAAGGAAGGGTAGAAGGAATGAAGCCAGGCTGCCTAATTATCCGCTGGTGTAGTTTGTGCCAGCCTCGGCATGTGTGTGTGTGTGTGTGTGCGATGTATGTGTGTGTTTGCGCGTGTGCCGAGGAGGTTGGTGGTTATCGCGTAGACAGCTTTAGCACCCCCACATTGTAAACACGGGCCCCAGTCGCTTCCCCCGGCTTGTTAACATCATCTGCGTCACTCAGCACACCGTTACTGTCAGGTCCTCGCTGCGCCTGCCGCAATCAGCATTAACCATGTCAGCCCCTTAATGGGCCCGCCATAAAACCAGCTGACAGGCCAGCCAGCGTCGATCTGCGCCTAAGACAAACTGCCTTCCCGCCCTGCACACACACACACACACACACACGTACACACACATATACAGTAGACACAAGCCGCGTACACAGTCTAGTTAGCTCA
Organism: Danio rerio; assembly: GCF_052040795.2. NCBI lineage: Eukaryota > Metazoa > Chordata > Actinopteri > Cypriniformes > Danionidae > Danio > Danio rerio. Next base: position 36,213,487 of record NC_141022.1, on the reverse strand, counting down.
AATACACACAGCCACACACACAAATAGTGTCTCATCACTCGCCATCTCCCCAGCCTGCCAGACTCACTAGTGCGATGGAGGTTGTGCTATGAGATTATAATAACAATAACAGGGCCACCCAGATCCATTCTGCTGTCAACAAGTGGAGAAAAGCCACTTGATAACGCTGCTCTTTCTAAGCTGCCATTTTTCTACCATTCACTGACCCTCCACTGGGTCTGTAACTGCACTCTGCAAAATATTACTCTATCATATCTATGAAACTCTGCTCCTTTTTTTGTGAACACACAGCGTTTTCTGTTTTCCCTTTTCTGTGAGCACTAGATGTGCTGTATTGTCGTCGGTACAGCAGTTGATGTCATTATCCTATTGAAACAGAGACGCTCTTGTTGTTTGTTTTACACTTCATGTGAGTGATATGCACTTGTTGGCGTTGTGGAAAATCAAATGGCCTAGTGTTTTACATGACTGAAACCCGCAGTGTGGTTATTATACAAATTGGTGGCTTGTACTTTTGGAAGGCCTTGCGAGGTGAACTGCAAAGCGTACATTTCACATATTGGTCTTGTCTATATATTGGACGCACGCTGGATCAAATAAGACAAAGTGCCTCTTGCAAGGTTAAGCGCAACTTCAGGAAAGATCTGGACAGGGAAGCAAAGTTATTATGCTGTCACAGCTTTTTGAAATTAGACCATAATTTAATGGCAACATAAAGTACAATATTATTACAGTAATAGCAGAGATCATGCTGGATCAACACTCAACAAAATCAACAAAAATGTAATTTGCTGCTTGTTCAATTTAGATAATTAAAATAAGTGCATGCAATGGTTCTTATACATTTCACTACAGGTGATCGATTTATATTTGAAAAATTAATGTCTGCTTCCTCCATTCGTGTACAACTAAGCTATGTTTGCGATTAGCAAAATTACTATAAATAAAAATAATCAATGTTTTGTAAAAATCTGAAAAATCCTATTGTAAATGTATATTATTCTTTTGAATTAATATGGCAAATAACCCAAGCTCAAATCTCACTGAGTGCTTCTTGTTTTCTCCTCACTTAATCCAACATTCATTCATTTATTTTCCTTCAGCTTAGACCCTTTAATCATCTGGGGTTGCCACAGAGGATTGAACCACTAACTTATCCAGCATGTTTTACACAGCGGATGCACAGCCAGCTGCAACCCACTATGGCCAATTTAGTTTATTCAATTCCCCTATAGTGCATGTCTTTGGACTGTGGGGGAAACCAGAGCACCCGGAGGAAACCCATGCGAATGCGGGGAGAACATGCAAACTCCACACAGAAACGCCAACTGACCCAGCTGGGACTCGAAACCAGTGACCTTCTTGTTGTGAGGTGACAGTGCTAACCACTGAGCCACTGTGTCACCATTTTCTCTTCTTAGTAGTCAATTACATTTCTTCAGCAAAAAGACGAACAATTTTTTTTTTTATGCCTTATCCAAAATGTATATGTGAATTAGAGGCACTATGGTTTTGGTCAAGCAATTTCACAAAAAAAAAAAAAAATTGTGTTTGTTGGGGGGATCCATTTCTATCCCTTTATTATTTTTGTTTCTTCCTAAAATATTATTATTATTATTATTATTATTATTATTATTATTATGGTTGAGTGATGTCGACCAATTTGTCATCGTATGATCTCTCATGTGAAACATTGTGATGGACGATGGCATTGGTGAATTAATTACTTATGAATAATTTATTATTCATAACGAATTAATAATTTGTGGCCTACCATTTCAACTACCTGACCCCGCATGGTCTTTGTTTTACCCATAACCAAATCATAAATATATAAAGATAATTTACACATAAATTACCGCCTGTCAATAACTTCTTCTGCAGGACTCTGGCATGAATAAGCAGAGTGACCGGTGTTATTATAATGGCATCGACAAACTTAGTTGGTAAAAAAAGGTGTACTGCCAACAGGAATCAACCAACAGTATCTGAGGTTTTCACTAAAATAACTAAGTACAAGCGTGAAAGCAACTGAGCAATAATCCGTGCAGGGGGCTCCCGCATTTTGCGCTACGCCACTGGGTCTCATGATGTGCATTTTCAGCGGTATAGTGTGGACAGAGGGCTGTTCAAAAATGCTATATGAAACGCCACTGTGGATGTGGATCGTTTTCGTTCTAAAATGCCATTTTAAAACTAAGATGTGTTAGTGTAAACGGGGTCTAAGTGTGTATTATTCGCGAGCGGGTTAGCAGGGTGTAGGAACGCGGTGCCGGCTCAGCATCATGATGTCTATCGGCCATTAGCGATGGCATCGTCTATCGACCCAACACTAGTTGTTATTATTCCTACTAATAAGAAATTCTACTGCATAACATTTCTGTCAAAAAACACATTTATTTTAACTGAGTTTTTCTAAAGTCACTTGATTATTCATGATTATGATAAGTATGTTAAAACAAAATGGTAAAAGATTATTGGGGCCACTCTGGACAAACTTCATTTGGTTATATTAGTACACAAAACCATGCCAATGATTTACAGTTTTTCTCCATTGGTTTGGCTAATTTCTTGAAACAGAAATGACATTCTCTAAACAGCATGGACAAACCTCCAAACCACTTGGCAATTGTTCACAACAGAATTGAACTTATCATTCATTTAATCAAATTGCATATGTCTAAGTACATCTTTGCAAACGATTTAGTACAGATAGCCTACATTGAGCACAATTTCCAAGTGAATAGATCTTGTTGATCTAAACTGATTGTTAATTCTCAGTCCAATGGTTGTTCTCTCCAAAATGTGTCAGCATCATTTCATTGTATATGTCATCACATGCACAATTGTCTGTTCAATTGTGAAAATTATTCAAGACCATAATACTATGATGAATACCATACAGTAGGTGAATCCTTGGAACATTTGATTACAATTTATTAAAGCTATCTATTCTTTTTGCTCTGATATATGCAAGCTAATTTGTGTGTGGTTGATCATTACGATAAAAAAAGAAGTAATCATTTCCTTGGCAGTATGAGTGCAATGTGTGATGTCAAACCTTGGAGGCTACTCTAACCCTAAAATCTTATTATTATTATTATTATTTTATTTTTTTATTTTTTTCAGTTTTATACACAAATGTATTCTGTTAGCTGGACAAAAACAGTACACTAACCATGTCAATAAAGGACTAAGACTGTAAGGTAGACATGAGGGATATTTTAGTATATATTTATATATTTTAGTTTTAATATTTCCTTTTCCATAATGACAAAACAACTAAACATTTTGACTTGCAGTGCTTACACAATGCTAAAGGGACGAAGCATTTTGGGGGCACTGACTGTTTAAATGAGAAGGAAATTTAGTTTTGACACATGAGTGAACTGTTTTGGGAATGGTATGAGCTTTTGCAAGTGAGCTATAGTTTTGTGCTAAACTGTAACACTGTTTTGCCAAATGATCTTAGAATTTTGAGAATGTCATTTCTGTTTCAAGAATTAAGTCGAACCAATGGAGAAAAACTGTAAACAAACTTACAAAACTTGTTTTCCAATAGCTTTTTTAGTTGAATATTCACAGACACTATACAGTAGTCCCCATGACAATTTGATTAGATGTGCATTTTTAAGGCAGGTCTAAACTTTGGCAAATTTCATGACATTACACATAATGCAGTAAATTCCATTTTAAAACCATATTCCTTGATTGCATTAATGATTTGTGCATCTTATATAAAGGTAACTTTATTTGTGCCGATTAGTTTATTGATTTTTGTGCTAACATAATTTATATCTGAACAGGCTGAACAATATCAGCGATCTATGTTAGCAGCTGACAGCATCGGCTCAAAGAGAATGACAGCCCAATAAAAAAAATGAAAAACCATCCAAAAATCACTCGTCTGAATTCAGATGCTTGACATTCAGATTTTCACATGACTTCACTCCAACAAAACTCTGTATCCTGAAGCAAAGCTCCTTCTGCAGATCATTCAGGTTGAAGACGCTCTCACGTACAGTGCCATCCATCGGGACATAAAAGCAAGGGGACGCATGAGCATGTCAGATGCTGGCCTTTACGTAAACGGCTCTTGGGGCACAAAGGCTAACTACCTCTTCGCCCCAAGCCGGCGGCTGCTTTTTCGGACGGCGCTCTGAGACGATGCCTCTCCAGGTAGACCGAAATGGCCACCACTGCGAATGCGCTTGACCTTTCCCTCCCTGCTCTAATCTGATTGTGCCTCCTTTATGTAATCAGCCGCTAAAGGTCACTGAGCTATTTAACATGGGAACCCTTTAGCTATGGAATTTGCCTTGCAGTAAATTACCTTTATTATGTTTCACTCACATGTCACCCATGCAAAAAGCTACTTAACTCCTTGGGTGTCAAGAGTCTTACAAGCGATAATGTTAATGGTTAATCGTTACTGTAACACTGTCCCATTCGAGGGTAAATCATTTGATATATCGGTAAATGGAATTAAGTGACAAGGATTTTACATAAGGGCTACCCTGACTCGCAGGTAAGTGCCAATGACCGGTCGGGCAATTTTAATAGCACCTGGGAACATAATTGTGTGTGTATATATATGTGAAGTACATTCGAGACATACAAAGTAAACTTGTATGCAAGTGCAGAACCTGAAACAACTGAAAATATCAAGTCAAATCAGAACTCAAGCACAGCATGGCTTGATATTTATAACTGTTGCATTGAAGCAAAGTGTAGACGGTCAGCTAATATCAAATTCCTACATGGACAACTGTCAGATATGTAAATATGACAGTTAAAATAATAGGCTCAGTGTGTCATTCAGCACTGGCCGACTGACAACTCTGGAAAAAATGATGGATTTATCATTAATTTAGCAGTTTCCTGAATCGTGTTTTTCAGTTTGACGGTTGTATATGGAGAGTCAATTATATCAGAGATCTATAAAAAATAAAAATAAAAAGCTCCAATACAGGATTTGAGGATGAGAAAATAACATGAAAACGCAGAATGGTCATGTACTGGAGAGGTCTAGAGAAGGTTTTAAACAATTAATAGAATTCATTCAAACTATATTTTTGTATGTTTTATACAGCTGTATACATTCATATTTATATAATATGTGATTATATTTATAGACTAATATATACAAGGATTTAAAACTTTGTTTAAAGAATTTGAACATTTAAACTTAAAAGAACTATGATACTAGTAAACTGGAGTTTGTAGCACTGACTCTGAAAACACCATAATAAATGAAAGAACGGCATAACACCAAATGATTAAACTATCTTTAGGGTGTACATAGCATAGTTTGAAAAAGAAAAAGCAAGTGACCAGTAGTTCTGTGGGCAAAAATACCTATAGTTCTGCTACAAAGCATCTACAAAGACACAACATGTTGAACATTGGAACGGTTTTCGCAGGCTAATTAAATTGGACAATATAAAATTGAAAATATTTTATGTTGACTGGGCTGATGAGTCTCAAAATATGCTGCATTAATATGAAGTACTTTGTCAAATCCATTCCAAAAATTCAGAAGGCAAAAAGGGTCTTTGTATTTGTATGGTCTATAATGGCTTGTGGTGAGTGTGTTTGTGTAAACAAAAATTAGGGTTGAATGATATTGGAAAAATTTGACATTGCAATATTTTTCTCTGCGATTTATTTTGCGATAGAAATACAATTTCACCAGACGACTTAAATAGCTCTATTTAGAAAATCAATCATTTAGATTTATTGAGATGTTTAAACACAATGGAGCAAATATCAAAATGAAACAAACATTGCTTTATGGCTTACTGGGGGGGTCTAACAGTATTCGGGTATAGAAAATTAATAATGGAACGTAAAATAACATTGCATAGTGTTCATCGTATAATATATTCAATTAATGATAATAAATGTGGTTTCTGGTCAAACAATCTCAACTCAGCATTACATGTCTTGCAATGTGACTATTGGCAGCACACATATTGTGAAATTGATGCTCAAACAATATATTGTGCAATAAATATTGTGTAATAAAAATATATACTAATCATGAAAATATTTACATATTCAAAAGTAATTTCACAAACATCAATTTACAACATTGTCTACATGCCTAAAAATTAGTGTTTGCTGTTTGCTCAACCTACTTATTTAAAATGAGCTGCATCAACACAATTCTTGGGGTTTTGGGGAGGACAACTTGATTGATTTATGTTTAATTTACTTACATTTGTAAAAACTAACAAGTTAACTTGATTTCTTCATGTTGTCCTAAGGCAAATCGATTGTGTGGAACCATGCATTTTTTTACAGTGTATGAATCTCAAACATAGCTTCACAGCATGGGTTTTCAGAGAAGTCACAAATAAAGATTTAATTTGTGTCCTTCAGATTTCCTTTCCATTTCCACCACAGGGGAACAAACTCTTCCATTTCCTCCATGTCCTCAAATGAAAGCATGAAACTGTAAGGCTCTTAAACCCCCACACTATAACACAGCATGGTCCTGAAAAGGGTCCAAATGAGATAATTCATGTCTGTTTGCTCTAAATGGGAAAGCATCGTTTTCTAATAGAATCATATTTCACCCAGACTAAAAGCTTCCTCAGGAACAATTAAAGATAACGAATGAGCATTGCCTTATTCAAACTGATCCCTCCACATATGCACCCATAACTCTAGACCAATTGTAAAATTGCCTCTTTGCGAATGTGCTGCTACGTTTAATATGATGTTACAGTCTCTTTCATTAATCAACTGCTAATGAGATTGAAGCCTTACTGTTGACCAGAGCTAAGTCCTGCTTACTCAGGTTGCCATTTTTGCAAAGAAACGCTTTTCATTTACGCAGGCTCTAAAAGACAATGTATACATAAATACTAATTAAAAAAGGCACCGTTTCACATTAAATTGTCAATAATTGCTTCATTTTTGTGATCATTTCAACAGATCTATTCTTTAAACAGATAAGGTTGAGTCAGAACCACATGAGCAACAGACATTAGCAAAGGCAAAGAGCTTTATAGAGAGACTTTTTACCCGTTTCATTTCTTTTAAGCAGGCCCTATTTTATTTAAACAATCAGCTAAAACAGTAAACTACAATAATGCAAAACAAAGCAAGAAACGCAGGTACTACATCTGAATAAAAGCAATAAGAACCCTCTGTGAATCCTTCTGGTAGGTTTCATCGCCTAACTCCTTTTAGTAAACTTCATTAAATACAAGATGAAAGTAGTACAAGGAGATAATTCCCAGTAAGACAAGTGGTACAAATTAGCATTAAAAAGATAATGGGTGTACTTTATCTTATAGCAATATTAGAATACACTCTTTTCCTCTACTGTAATATTCTTAAAACATATTCATGCTTATGCGGTACCAATTACACCCCTCTATCCGATTAAAAGTGATGTAACAGTGCTGAAAATGTCATTCCTCTGCAGTACTTAGAACTATTCTTTCAGAGTTGTGTCAGTTAAATGAAAGACACCCAGTGCTGCAGGGCTGACCAGTCTTATGCTATTACCGAATCTAAGATGTAGTCTATTTTCTGACAGAGTTTGAAATTTGTGTGCAATAAAACTTTAACTTTTCCTGAAAGAAAAAAAACTCTGGGAAAAGTTTAGAAAACTGCTCCTTTCCAGAAGCCAAAAAGCATCCCTAAATGGATTGAGGATATGAAATGATCACTTTAATGTGCCGATTACTTCATCGCAGCCAGGGGTCAGGTAAATACTGTTCAGATCACCTAATGTGACGGTAATATTTTGTAGATCATGTTTCTATTATTTAAATGACATTGTGCGAAGGAGGGAATCACACTGGCACATGGAAAGGGTGAGCAGTAGAGGGAAATGATTTAATGTAATGGGAGGAATAAAGCGTCATTAGTGCAAATTAACTATTGTCAGCCGAGGTGATCTTGTTGGGTGCTAATGCCATTGGCAGCCGCTGAAGGTGGCAATTTATGCACAGGGGGTGGGGTGAAGTGAAGTGCACATCGGCATGCATTTAGCGCCCAATGGCAGCCGCGGTCACAGTCGTTCCATTGGGTTTTGTCTCCCAGAGTTTAAGTAGTGCCAAGATGAAGAATGCCCATGTTTAATTCACGCCGTTTATGTTTAACTTCAGGCCAGGAATGGGTCCGCAGTCCATTAATTAGTACCAAACGACCATTCAAAACAAGATCTGCCTTGTACAGGTCGCCGATTTGCCCAGGTTTGAGAGGCTGTGCTTTTTACCTCCATCACCAGCCAAGCACCTTGACTGTAAAAGTTCTGCACAATTCAAAGTCAGCTTCTGTGAGATTCTTTCTCATATTGCCAAATACTGTTACAAATAAAGATGCACTTTGTATTTTTGTTGTGGTTTGTGCACTTCATGTATCAGAACACACTATTCATATGTAAAATGTTCTAAAAGGTAAAACATTAAAACATTGCAAAAAAGATAATGTATATTCTCCTTTAGGACATCCAAAAACATTTTCTTTAAGAACAGAAGATTTTTTGCTGAAATCATGTTCTTTGTTGCTTCATCCCTGCAGACACAGGACGTCAACATGATGTCATATTAACGTGGCACCCAAACATACCCCAACGTGTTAGGGACGTTGGATTTTCTTAGAACATGAAAATCGGGATGACTTCAGAACCCAATGTCAGGTCGACGTCAATGTCCAATCTAAAAGCAACCTAATATCAACCAAATATCAACGTCTAATCATGTTACATCTTGACACTGTGTGGATGTAACCCCTATGACATCTATCAGACGTTGGATTTTGGTCACTTTTCAACACAGCCTAAAATCAACCAAACATCAGCGTAATTTTACATCATTATTGGACATGAAAATAACGTTGTCCTTGGACGGTCTGCTGGCTAGACACTGAATTTTGGTCACCTGACGTCATGAGCTAAGTCTAAACTAATATAACCGTCTTATGATGTTGTGGATTAAATTAAAGGCAGTGCTCAACAGTATGAGTCCCAGAATAAAAACATATACAGTCAAAATGATTAAGAATTATCCTTAGTGATTTGTTATTCAAGTCAGGTACACAATTTCAAACTGGTAAACTGATTCCCAACTACAGTATAAATCTTCATGCGCCAGATTTTCCACGCAGTCATGAATAAGCTCAGGACCAATAGCTGAGGCTGTGGATTAACATTTAACCAATATTGTAATTGTAAATAAGGTACACAATTTATTGAACAAAATGGTTGTTTTGCTTAATAAAATCTCTACGTATCGTCTAGAAACCAGTTTTTTTTTTCACAATTACAGCTCTACTTACTAACTAAATAAACTATTACCAACAGGCTTTGTCAAGCCAGCCTCAAAGTTTGTCTCGACGAACTTTACTGTCTAGTTGTTGTTGTTTTCGTTTGACTCTCAAAATGCCAGTATTGATTGTCTTTTATTTTATGAATCACCATGTACTGTAGTTTCATTTAAAACTTGGATTTCCTGAACAATTTAAAAGCTTTTCATTTATTGCTGAACTATCTGCATAATGCAAACAAAAATGACACATAGATGTTTTAGGTGAATAAATAAAATGAATACAGACCTCGATATTCAAGACCTGAGACATATCAGCAAACCCTTAACTTACCTGAGACTCAGTGCCAGTTCTGATCAACTTGGTTGTCCAAAAGAACCATTATGACCGCCTCTTTAAAAGAAAACATATACAATTCATTTTAAGACGTTGCCAAATAGCACAAACAACTGAATATGAAACTTCTAAGATTTTTTTTCGTGAACTGCCCTAAGGTGTGTCTGATTATTTCTATAGCCAACTGAATTTTCTAACCGCCCAAATAGGTTAATTACGCGTTGTTCTTCTGCCCATGTTACAATTAATTTTGCGAGAAATGTCAAACTGTCCATTCAAACAAGGGGAAAGTATGACAGCAGTCGAAAGTAATATCATCGTACAGACAAAAATCCGCTTTCTTGCAGAACTAAAGCCAAGTTCATGTATCTTTTGTCATTTTAATAATTAAGATGTGATTGGTTGTGTGTAATTGCAACAAATTTGAGTTCATGCCAAGAAATTGCTGATTAACGTTACCTCATCATGTCCCAAACGCAGTTCAATGTCCGTTTAGAAAATGTCTTCCATAAAATACTTTTTCTACAAGATCAACTGCGCAATGATACAACACAGCCATTTTTTTTACTTATTTGTAATTTGGTGTTAGCTTAAAGGCCGCACTCGACGAAATTTCTTGAATACAAACACTATCGACGTAATATTGCCCTCTTGCGTCATTACGTTGGTTAAATTATTGCGTCGAAGGTTAACCGACAAACACTGTTTTTTTATGTACTTTAATTCCTTTTTAAAATAGACATAAAATTATGTTGCTGATAACTAGTTTAAACAGTGACTACAGGTAAATCTCAAATATATGTCTGTATTATTTAAAATATATTTGGCTACTTTATTTTAAGGTTCTCACGGTTATCTAACTATTAGGTGTGACTTTTAGCTCAGTATTCTTCTAGGTAGGTATTGGGATAGTTGGGTTTAGGTATTGAATTAAGCTTGTTTAAAATAAAGCAAAATATTTTCATATAAGTAATAATAAACAGCCAATATCTTAATAAACGGCAGGTAAATAAGCCACTAGTTGATAGTGAGATTTACTCCCTATACTAAATTGTTGTTAAATATATATATATATATATATATATATATATATATATATATATATATATATATATATATATTTCTAAATATATATCCCATAATGTAAAGTCAGGAGTGAATTAAGTGATTTGGGGGCCCTAAGCAATTCTAGCCATGTGGCCCACAATTTCTAAAATGCACCTTTTGTAGTTTATTGTATATTTTATTTAAATTTGTATTTTTTTTTTTCTTACTGTATTCATACATTTTATCTTGATGCAAAATAATAACACGTAAAGCATCTTGTAACATCTTGTAAAACTTTTTAAATGATTTGTTTTCTTAAAATAAATTCACAACACATCTGTTGTGTAAAACATATGCTGGAATAGTTGGTGGTTCATTCCACTGTGGCAACCTTCGAAATAGAGACTAAGCAAATACAACAAAAAACACCACATGAACTACTTCATGTGTAAATCTAAATCTTTACTTTGACTGCTGGACTTGTCCATAATTGAGGGTGCGCGACACATTTGCGCAGATGTAATATTTATGTTCAAATTAACATTTTTAGACCCTCACCATACAAAATATGATAGAAAATGATGGTATATATAATTCATAGGTATTATTTTATAATTGTAGGTATTTATTTGGGGGCCCTCTTATTTTCTGGGGCCCTAAGCGGATACTTACCTTGCGTATTGATTAAATCCGCCTCTGTGTTAAGTAAAGAGTCCTTGTGGAGTTAATAAAAAGAAAAACAGGCCAAATTCTAAAACATACAATTCTGAAAACTGAAATTCATGTACAGATCATCTTGACCATGTCTACATGCCTAAATCTATTGAGCTGCTGCCATGTGATTGGCTGATTAGAAATTTGCGTTAAGGAGCAGTTGGACAGGTGTACCTAATAAAGTGGCCGGTGAGTGTATATAATTAGGGTGGCAGGGTGGCTCAGAGGTTAGCACTGTCGCCTCAAAGCAAAAAGGTTGCTGGTTCGACTCCCAGCGGAGACAGTTGGTGTTTATGTGTGGAGTTTCCATGTTCTCCCTGTTTTCGTGTAGTTTTTCTCCAGGTCCTTTAGTTTCCCTCATGAATAAACTAAACTGTCTGTAGTGTGTGTGTGTGTGTGTGTGTGTGTGTGTATAAATGTGTGAGTATGGGGGTGTGCCAGTACTGGGTTGTGGCTGGAAGGGGATCCACTGTGTAAAACATGCTGGAATAGTTGATGGTTCATTCCACTGTGGCGACCTCTGAAACAGAGACTATGCCAAATAAATGAGTATATATTATTAAAGATTTCAAATAAAATAATCTCCACTAGTGGTCTGAATCCTGTTGACCAATTGTGTACAGTCGGTTATATACTTAGTAAAAACATGAAGGGTTTATTGTTATTAATAACATTTATATGACTTAGACAAAACATCAGCAAGGAGAAACACCATCATCTCTGCTGTGCAGTGAACAACTAGTCACGTGTGTGGTGGAGGAATAAACCCCCTGCGTGGTAATTAACCCAATGATAAACAGGCTTTTCCCACACAAACACGGCTGTTGTCATGAGTCTCCTGAGTGTTTCTCGCACACGCTGAAGCCCTCACATGGTGTGCGGGAGGGGAACAGCAGCTTAATTCCACCACCATAACAGATATGCTGATAAGTGATGTGTGTCCAGGGGAAATGGTGGTTGTAGAAGTTTCTTTTTTTAAACATCAGGCTGGGGTGATGTTCTGAAGAGGTGGGGCTCATCATCACGGTGACATATCTAAATCTGCTTAGTTGGCGAGGTCTAACAGATTATCAGCCAGATTTGAGTAATAGACTCCTCATTTAGCCTTAATGCGTTTTGCATAGAGAGCAACCTCCTCTCATCATTCTTTAAGATGAATCGTTGTCCCAGGCAAAATTTTAAAGATATTAGTCTACCGGCAACTGCATAAATCATAAGATTTTTACTAATGGGACCAAAGCTAAACACAGTCCCACCCTCTTAAGCACACAAAGAAGATTATTATAATGATGTCAAGGCTGTTGCTCCCCAGGATCCTCTGTTATTTACACGAGGGGTTTTTGCGCGAATATAATAAAAACCTGTTTTGAGATGGAGGCAGAAATTTTTTTAATCAATCTTTATAATTGAAATAAATGTATGCATTTAAAATTCATTTTTCATTCTATGCTTTTTTCTGGATATACGCATTTTCAATGCGATGGCTATGCTGTGAACCCCCTTGTTGAAAATAACAGATTAATAAACTAATTACTGATTAAAAGATGAAAGCAGTACAAAACATGATTAGAACATAGTTCATTGAACAAAATGTCAATGTTTTGTTCTGACACTGCAGAGGACAGACTTGGACCACTGCTTAGAACAGATCTGTAATAGTAGGATAAGGTGCCCACTCAAACGAATGCAATATTGAAGGGTCTCTTGTAATCACAAACAAAAGAGGAGACCAAATTCTGATGCAAATATGGAGAATTTTCTTATCTACACCTATTATACCAAGTTGGACCTCCTTCTGCCCTTAGAGCAGTACCCTACTTGGAGATATTGGCTCATATTGACATCATGCAGTTGCTGCTGATTTTTGTACTGCACATCCATGATGCAAATCCTCAGTTCAATTGTAACCTAAAATTGATCTATTGGGCTGAGATATGTTGATTATGAAGCCCGTATGAGTATACTGAATTCATTGTCATGTTCAAGAAAACAATTTGAGATGATCTAAGCATGAAATGCACATTCAGCAACAATTCTCAAGAATTCTGTTGTGTTTAAACAATGCTCAATTGTGGTTCAAGGTGTGCCAAGAAAATATCCCTCTTACCATTTCACCATTAGCAGCTTGAACTGTTGATCCAAGGCGAGATGGTTTCATGCATTCAAGTAGTTAACACCAAAATTCTCTACTCTACTGTTTGAATTCTGCTGCAGAATATGAGACTTTTTGGATTAAGCAACCTTTCTCCAAACTTTACTGTCTAATATTAAGGAGTCAGTGCAAATCTTAGCCTTAGTTTTTCTGGTTTTAGCTGACAGAAGTAGCATCTGTGTGATCTTCTTCTGCTGCTGTAGTTCATCTGCTTCAAGGTATAACATGTTCAGAGATGCTCTTTTGCAGACCTTTGTTGGAACGAGAGGTTGATCTGAGTTACTGTTGCCTTTATCAAATCAAACCAGGCTGGATATTCACCTCCAACAACCATTACACATTACCTCATGTAAATCACCTTTCAAAATAAATTCTGATGCTTGATATAAACAGATTATGTTGACTACATCTACATGCATGAATACATGGTCAATACTTGCTTTCGTGTGCATTCCATATTTGAATTAATGAGCAGTTTTTATATATACTCTTTTAAATACAAGACCTGTAAATTTACATTTACTGGCCACTTTATTAGGTACACCTGTCTAACTGCTCCTTTAATGCAAATTTCTATTAAGCCAATCACATGGCAGCAACACAATGCATTTAGGCATGTTGACATGGTCAAGAAAATCTGCTGCAGTTCAAACTGAGTTTTAAAATGGGGAAGAAATGTGATTTAAGTGACTTTGAATGTGGCATGGTTGTTGGTGCCAGACGGGCTGGTCTAAGTTCTTTTATAAACTGCAGATCTACTGGGATTTTCACACACAACCTTTTCTAGGGTTTACAGAGAATGGTCCGAAAAAGAATCTATTGAGAAGCAGTTCTGTGGGCTGATTCCAGCATATGGAAAGGAACAGTAACTCAAATAACCTCTCGTTACAACCGAGGTATGCAGAAGAGCATCTCTGAATGCATAACATGTTGAATGAGGCTAACTAAAATTGGACAATAAAAAATTTAAAAACGTTGCCTGGTCTGATGAGTTTAGATTTCTGCTGCGACATTCGAATGGTAGGGTCAGAATTTGGCATCAACAACCATGAAAGTATGGATCCCTCCTGCTGGTATCAATGGATCATGCTGGTGGTGGTGGTGTGTGTGTGTGTGTGTGTGTGTGTGTGTGTGTGTGTGTGTGTGTGTGTGTGTGTGGGTGGGTGGGTGGTGGTGGGGGGGGGGGGGTCTTGGCACATCTTGGGCCCATTGAGTTCACTGTACTCAAATGGCCTCCACAGTCACCAGACCCTATCCAATAGAGCACAGTTGGGATGTGGTGGAACAGAAAATTCACATCATGGATGTGCAGCTGACAAATCTGCAGGAACTATGTAATGCTATCTTGTCAATATGGACCGAAATCTCTGAGGAATATTTCAAGTACCTTGTTAAATCTATGCCACAAAGGATTAAGGCAGTTCTGAAGGCAAAAGAGGATCCAAAACGGTACTAGTAAGGTGCATCTAATAAAGTGGTTAGTAAGTTTATATACATTATACATTTGATATGTGACCTGTGAATATAGAAAACAATTAGCTAAAATCAAGGATTCAAATACATTTGCCGGAATTTTGGGCTGTGTATCTACAAAGTTTCACAATTCAGTGCTCTATATTTCTTTCAAATAATTACCTCTGCATATTGTTACACATGACAATATGCATATACATTTGAAAATGTCAGTAAAGTATAGTTTTCAGGGCCACTCTATATTTCTTACCTTTTCAAAATCCTATAACACCGAATGTTTAACAAAGGGACTTTTGGCTAGGAGAACAAGAGAAGCTGAAGTGTCAGCTGTACAGCAGAATCAAAAGCTCGCTGCTTTGTTTCTGTGCCTCTGTAGAGCTTTTTGTGAGCCCTTGCTTCTGGAGGGCTGTCACACAAGAGTACATCTCTCCCCTTCATTAGACATACTTCCGTCTGCGGCGCCCTATATCAGTCAAATTAAACACACCCCACGCGTGCTCGGGGACCAGTGTCGTCGCACTTTTACACTTTCAATCGTTCAAACTATGCGCCGTTGAGGCACACGCGTGCTCTCGAACCAAGTCCACCTCTAGTGTAGCATGGGTTTGTTTTGTAGATCTAATTCGACAGTGCTTTTAACAGGAGCCCGCTGCTTGTCAGATGCGATGGCTGTGAAGAGCCGGAGATGTTCTCTTGAAGGGGCTCTGTGAAGCGCAGTCACTTTGAACAATCTCGAGCAACCCGAGAGGTGCTGTTCGCACGCTGAGGGCCCCTTTCTCTTGCTTCCCTCTTTCTTCTTCATTTGTCCTCTTTCTCATAAGTGGAAACTTGCAAGGGGGGTTGGAGAGGTCGGTTGCAAGCCTAGTCCGACTGAAAGCCCTTCCCTCTTCTCTGAGTGTCCAATTCCTCAAGTTACACGCCGGGGAAGCTTTTCATGTTTGTCAAAGCGGAGACGACTTTGGTCATGTCTCTCTCGCACTTTCATCCCGAGTGGGAGGGGGGCAGACGCTCAATGTTCCTTTCAGTGGGACGCTTTGCTCATTAGTGGAAGGGACTTGAAGCTCTAACACAACATGTCTCCTCTGAAACAGGTGTGGAGGAAAAGGCCAGCGGGCCGGAATGGCCCCTGCAGGCTTACAGTAAGCACCGCGGGTCGCTGTGCCAAAAAAGCGGGGGAGTGAAGGAGACGGAAGGACAAACATGGGTTGATGTGATGTGTCTGTTTCCTGACACCAGACATCCAAAGCTGCAAAACAAAAGATGACACAAATACAGCGGATGGAAGAGGAAGGAGCAGACAGAGACATCGGCTTATGGTTAACCTCTAAACCCGAGACTTCACATAAAATACAACACTGTTGACACAACCAGCTTCAGGAAGAATGGGTCATAACCCAAGCGTGGGCAACAAGGCTTTAGAATTGACTGGACTGGAAGTACCTTCAATTCCAAAACATCTCAGCTGAGCTTTCAGGGGATGGATGAATTGTTAAAGGGGTAGCTCAACCAAAAATTCAATAAATTGACAGTTCATAGTCACCTTCATGTCAGCACTCTAAGAAATAAAGGAGCAAAAAGCTGTCTCAGGGGTTGTACCTTTCCTAAATGTACACATCTGTACTTGTTAGGTAGCTACTAATATGCATGAATGGGCAGTATTTTTGATACATGTATTTCAAATACGAATCCAAATACAATATAGTATTTTCCATTTGATAAATTTTATTTAAAAAAAGGCTTAATATTTTGTATCAAAACACTTTAGAGTCTTGTATTTTGTATTTTTAAAATACTTTGTAAGTCTACATGATGACAAATGTGGCCTCTGATCGATGCTTTCTCAGTTATTTGCCTAAGCTTGAGAACAGAAGAGAAAATTGATTTAGAATGTGGTGAATGCTTGTAGTGTGGATGGAAATTATGCAACACACATAAAGAAAACAACAGACAAAATGGCATAGGTACAATGCATCAGCATCTTTGTTTATGAAATGAGATGGAATAAAATATTAGTCCTTAAGAACAGTGTATGGAGCCCTCAGCACATAATCATTCTCAGTCTCAGTGCTGCAGGTGGAAATGCAGAGGAACTTGAGAAATAAAAAAAAAACAGCTAAAGACTGTGTACTGGTGTTCACTAAGTGGGTATAATGAGATTCTTCCAGTTAAAGAAGAACTAAAAAAAAAATTGGGAGAATGAGTATACTGTACAAATAATAGTAGTTTTAGATGGGTTGCTGATGTACATGTGAAGAAATAACAACAAAATAAGTCCTACAGTGGCGATTCCTACAATACTTCATTGGCTGTTTCAAATGCCAGTAGATGATCTGCAGATGCAGTGTCAAAGTGGCACAATACAGTATATGAGACACAAATATTTAATAACACTCCAGTCTATACAGACTCCAGACTCCCATTACAGAGCAGCAGCAGGATTGGCTGTATATGCAGAGTTTATTTGCAAAAAGAGAAAGCTACATTTTTAGAGATATCATGTTTTATGTTCAATATCCATTGAAGAGTACTGCAAAAAAAAAAAAAAAAAGATTTATGGAAACGATTTAAGTAGTTTTCAGAAATTGTGTTTTTACGTTAAGTATTGCAGATTTCAATTTAAAAAACTACATTTATTGAACAAAAAATAAAATAACTCTTATATTTTAAAAAGTGATATATGAAGAGGTTAAGAGATTGTTGTAGTTTCACTGGCCACCCAATGGATGGAAACACAATGAAGAAAAATAGGATATTTCTATATTCCAACTCATTATCTGCATTACACGAGGTTTTGCAGTGATTAAGGAGATCATCTTTAACACAAGACTTTCTGCATGGAATTCATACAACCTTTATGCTAAAATGAAAGAGAAAGTCAGTTTTGATTGACCAAATATGACTATTGATAGAAGGTTTGGGAATAAATGTCACATTCCTTTATTTTGTAGTAATTTCAAAATACACATTATATATACATTTTTTTTTTTATGCTTCCTGTGGCTGCTGTGTTTTGTAGTTTATTTTGATACATGTAAAAAATAAAAATAAAAAAAACATGTAAAAACCCCGCTAATATGTATCTTTAATGTACCAATAGTGAGTTACAAATAATATGCAAATGTGTACTTTTTAAAAAGGTACCATGCAGTGACAACTTTTGAATCTTTAGGTCTGAAAGTAAACAAGACATTTTGAAAAGCATTAAATCACTTATTCTCATTTTGTAGATTGTTTTGAAGCATTGATATTTTGGATGAATATACAATCAAACTGATATAAAGAAAATGTCTTTAAATTATATTTTAACAAAGAACATTTTTCTTACTGTTGAGAAATAAATAAAGGTTATTGTTTTTAAAATTCTGGAATAAACTAAACTGATTTACTTTTGAACTCCACAGAATAATAACAATACCCCAAGAGAATAAGTACATTTAAATAGAATTCAAGTTCAAAGCACATCCCACAAGGCTGAACAAAGTGCTTACAGATAAAAAATAGACAAACATAATGGGCATAAAAAACAGTAACCGCAATAGGCACATAATATGACAGAGCAAGAAGGTGTAACATAAAAAAAGCAGAAAAATGATTGTCTAATTAAAAGATACTACCACAGTTGACCACACTGACAAGATTAAGAACAAGACCGTTTTAAAGGCACGTTCATCCCTATGTCAATGTTACTATTTTTATAATTACATATTTACCCACAGGTCTATTGATTTCCTTAACATTTTCAGTATAAACAAATACTTTTTATTTGTATCAAATCAATTGTTAGGGGGCATTTTTGATCATTTTACTCCTATAATCTTAAAAACATCTTCTTGAGCTATCTAATAACTTGCAGTCATGACAAATTTCCCCATTTCCCCTTGGATAAGGGCAACAATATCATATCAGATATTGCTCTTCAGAAACGGAGCATGAACATAACTGAGTGCATGGCGATTGTATATGGCAGTAGATCTCTTAAGCAGTCTATCTCAGTTATCCAAAGGGCAATGCATGTAAAAACAGATGTACGATTTGACATTATACTCAAAGTAAAGGAGGGTGGCAGTCACAAAATCCCAAAACAGATTTAGAAAATTCACAGACATCCCCCTCTGTGATTGATGGCTATTGACTGTAAATGCCAATGCTTCCGGTTATCTTTTAATTCTAGGTTATGCTTCAAAACATGAAATAAATAACAAGAGGGAACAAAATAAAATATATTGCTGAGAGCATAAAGTAGATGCTATTACCAAACAATTCTAGCATGATATCATTGCGAAGAAATCTCAAACATCAGTACATATTATATAAATCTTTCTGTTTAATGTGATATTTTGAGCTTTATCTCTATTTTTGCAAACAGCTAAATGAAAAGATATCCCTGACTGAATGACGGTAAATGAATAAGAATCAGAGAAGTAACATTTAAGCTACAGGGTTTTCGTTTTTGTGTATTAACCAAAGTGCATTCTAAGGGGTTTTGTTAGACATAAAATTAGAGCTTTCTCAGTGATTTACTAGTCTGTTTTGCTAATGGACCTCAGGCTATAGCGCTACTGCTGCTTTGGCTGATTCTGCCATCTGTTGTTCAGGACTGGACAATACACCAAAAACAAGCAGGTCATGGTTGTGCATTTGTGTCTACAGTTGAAGTCAAAATTATTAGCCCTCCTGTGATTTTTTTCAAAGGATGTTTAAGAGAGCAAAACAAAATCACAGTATTTCCTATAATATTTTTTCTTATAGAAAAAGCCTTATTTGTTTTATTTCGGCAAGAATAAAAGCAGTTTTGAGTTTTAAGGTCAATATTATTAGCCCCCCTTCATATTTTTTGATTGTCTACAGAACAAACCATCGTAATAAAATGATTTGCCTAATTACCTCAACCTGCCTAATTAACCTTATTAACCTAGTTAAGCCATTAAATGTCACTTTAAGCTGAATACTAGTTACTTGAAAAATATCTAGTAAAATATTATGTACTGTCTTCATGGCAAACATAAAAGAAATCAGTTAATATGAAATTAGTTATTAAAAAATTATGTTTAGAAAAAATATATTTTTGTTAAACAAAAATTAAGGAAAAAATATACAGTCGGCTAAAATTTCAGGAAGGCTAAGAATTTTGTCTTCAATTGCATATATTTATGTATGCTGTGTATAGAGTGTAGAGTGTGTATAACTGTTAGTTTACCCAAAAATGAAAATTATGTTATTAATTACTCACCCTTATATCGTTTCCAACACTCTGCAACCTTTGTTTGTCTACTGAACACAAACAAAGAAACCTGAGAGCTCCCTCATCCTCCATAGACAGCAAGGTTCCAACTTACTCAGAGTCTTAAAAGGAATCAAAAACATCCTCAAAAGAGTTCTCTAGTAGCTCAGTTAAAATATTTTCATGCTACGTGACTCTTTTGTGCAAAATTAAAATAAAAATAACCATGTTATTCAACCGTTTCTTCTCAGGGTGTGTATTAAATATGGTTTGATGATTTTACCTCAGACACGCACTTGTTTGTTTCAAACAACAGTTTGAGTGTGGGCATCCGGAAGGTACATTACTGCACCAGTGCACCTGTGACAATATTCTGACACTAAGGAAAACAAGGTGTTGAATATATTTATTTTTGTTTTGTGTACACAGAAGTATTCCCGGAGCTTGCTAATTAAACCCCTGAAAGCATGGTCTGTTTTGAAGATATTTTTGGTAACTTTCTCAAACAAGTCGGTACCCTAGTTGTCTATGGAGGATGAGGGAGCTCTCTGATTTCACCTAAAATATCTTAACTTGTATTCTGAGGATGAACAAAGGTATCAAGTGTTTGAAACATAAGGGTGAGTAATTAATAACATCATTTTTTTATTATTGAACTAACACTTTAAGTACATAGATGGCCTGCATAAAAGACTGGCTGCATCCAAAACTGCCTTTGTTACTGTGCATTATAAGTGAAAAATGGCATGTGAAGAAAAATAGTCAAAAAAAAAAACTCGAAGAAGACTAGGCAAAAAGAATATTGATGGCCTACTGTACCTCTAATGATGAAATTCTGAAATGCACAAACACAATTTACCATCCCATAAAGCCACTGCAGAAGATAGTGAAGTGACGCAACTGATGCTCATCCTAGTGATGCAACTGATGCGGATATATGCAACTGACCCTTACTATACATTTACACTTAATCCTTTCCCATGGAAATATTGTAGAATTAAGGGAATTGGAATTAATCAAAGTAACAAAAGAACAAAATGTTAGGGATAGAGGGATAGAGTATAAAGGGATAGAGTATAAAAGAGAATATGACTGTCTGCTTTTGTTGTTTTTGTAAAGAATGAAATATTTTTTTTTAAAAAGTATCTGCTAGTGTTAAAAGGTCAAGGTGATTATTTCATTTAAAAAGCTGAAGGTCTCTTAATGACAAAAATAAATGGTTAGCCACATCTTGAGAAAGACTGGACTCAGCTGACAACACTGACATTATAAGGAATCAAAATCAACAAACCAATATGTATATACTGCTTTGACAAGTCCCATTTTGGTCCAACCTAACACATTACATAGCAAGGTTTTGTTTATTTTTATAAGTATAATAGAAAAGGGACTGTGCTCACTTTCGTACTAAATAGAGCAATTTTTTAAGCAGTCCTAACTCATTGCATGTTGAGTTGAAGTTGAATAGCTAGACTGCATTGGTGTATCGGAATATGGCAAGATCAAGTAGTAAAAAAGGTACCATAGTGAAGGATTATAAAGATGGGTTCTGCCCTAGGTTTTGATTGTATGATTGGCATATTTAAGATAAATTGGCAAAAAAAAATGCTTAGTGATAATAGTTTATGGTTCAATATCCCAAAGAATAATTTCAAAAGTGTTGGTGGAATAGATCTCTTATTATGTTATGATTTTTCAATGTAAAAACTCCCTCTCAAATTATAAGAATTCCATAAGCAGTAACTTACTTTTCATCCTCCTCAACGTTTTTTGTCCCTTTGAGAGTGCAAACGAAACTCTTCTGCCAAACGCCACTATTTGAAGTCATTAATCTCGGCTCGAGTGTACTGTGTGGGCATTCAGATTCCCATAATGTTCGACGGCTGACAGCAGCCATTTTCCATGGACGAGAGGCCTGAAGAGGCCTGCTGACCCCTTTCCACCACAATCTTCCCTCATCACACTGTGCGACTTCATTAACTCTCAGGGCAATTTCAGGACTTTTCACAGTCGTTTTAATTATGCAGTGTGCTGTCAATTGCACATGCCTGCTGCTTAAAAGAAATATATATTTTCAAAAAGCCAAAAGGTCGACTTCTCCTGTTAACCTCAGGCTGGATGTTTTTATTTTTGATCAGAGCGACATATGAGTTGTGAGCAATAACATTAGCTCAGTTTACATCTTGTGCTAAATTATTTTCCATAGCCTAAACGTGCTTCACGTGATAGTAGGTAAAACTTGAGCTAAATACAAGTATAACTTAATACAAAGAACTTAAAGCTATGTCGAATGAAACAACAAAGCCGAAGGCGAAGAGAGACTTGGCGTCTTTGTTAAAAGCACAGCAGGTGAATTACGGAGAAATGCTGCCCTCTACTGGAACTAATGTCCTACAGCGGAATGCAAAAAGCACCTCACAGCAAACATGATGCAACAACAGAATGAAAATAATTTATATAAATGTATTAATTAGGATAAGATAAGACTGAGACTATCAATACAGTGAAAGAATATCGCATCTGTGCATTTTGTGCACAATTTATTGTTTGGAAAGATTACTTTTTTATGATTACACTTCAGTCACTGTTACATATATTTTCTTAATTTATTTTGACAATTAATAATAAATAATTTTGTGTTAACAGAATTTCTAATTATAATAAAAGAATAAATAATAAATAAAATAAATAGCTTTTTTTTATATTTATGACATTTCCATTAAATGTTTAAACTATTTGAAATGGACAACTCATATTTAACATAAACATTGAACAAAAATAGTTGCATATTACATGATTAGTCAACCCAAGGGCCATAAAAACTCTCAAAAAATTCTCAAAGACCATTTCTTCAGTGGTTCAATCCGAAAAATATTAAGCTTATGAGAATCTGTGCGCACATAAAGCAAAATAAAAACTCAAAATCTCCTATAATATCTCATTTGTCAAAGTTGTTCTTGTGAACATGCGCCCTATACTGACACTGAGGAGAACATTTTTTGGAATAAAGTTATTTTTCTTTTGTGTACTAAAACGTATTCTCATATTTGATAATACTAATATCCATAATACTGAACCACTGAAGACATATGTGCTGTTTTAAGGATGTTTTTTTTGGGGGGGTGGTGGGGGTGGGGGGTATGTTTCTGCAGACTTCGTCATCTCAGCTGGTGGTCTGATGTGTGCAGGGATTTCATTCACTCGTTTATTTTATTTTAGGCTTAGTCCTTTTAATAATCAGGGTAGCCACAGTGGAATGAACCGCCAACTTATCCAACATATGTTTTACGCAGTGGATCCCCTTTCAGCTGCAACCTATCACTGGGAAACACCCATACACACTCTCATTCACACACATACACTACAGACAATTTAGCTTAACCCATTCACCTATAGCGCATGTTTTTGGACTTGTGGGGGAAACTGGAGCACTCGGAGGAAACTCACGCGAACACAGGGAGAACAAGCAAACTCTACACAGAAATGCCAACTGACCCTGTCGAGGCTCAAACCACCAACCTTCTTGCTTTGAGGCGACGGTGCTACTCACTGTGCCACCGCGCCACCCCTGCAGAAATTTCGCATATTTATAATTAAATAATCGAATAACACTCTCATTTAATACTTTAAGTTACCCTTTAAACCCATTTTTAAGAGAACATACACTCATTAACGCCAACCCTTTTTGAGCAATCAGAGGAAAAAAAGCTGTTCATTTATGATGTACTTCAATATGCGATATTCTTCTGTCTAAACAGATAAATAAACTCTTCTGTTTCTCTCTTCCCCCTTTGGTGGCTGGAAATGATACATGAAGTGCCACAGACGGCTTTCCAGAGAGACAAATGCCAGTGACTCGCTCTGAAATGTCAGATGTGACAGTCGGAGACACCATGAGAACCTTCACCTGACCAATTTGAAGCCCTCCTGATCACAAACTGGCAAACTGTCAAGACTGACAAAGGCCAATTTTACCTGCCTGGAAGTGAAATATCTCTCTATAACACACATGAGGATAGTGACGGGACTGCATTGCTGGAAAGATCTTCTATAGCATTGGATATAAGATGAAGTCTGTAAATGGGAAGACAAAGCCAGCTGAGAAGAAGGAACTTGAGTTGAAAATACTAAGCAACATCACAATATGAATACAAAGAAGCTTTGTAACTCAATGGAGGCATTTGTTGCTGTACTGAGTGACCAGTCTGTTGTCCAAGCAGTTCCAGCTTCTGGGTTGAACGACGCATTTCTATATCCTGACCTTTTGTTATAACTGTGCAGTATATGTATTTTGTTCTTTTTGTTGGTTTGTTGTTCAAAAGCATCTTCATTTAAACCCCTAAATAGAAAAATACTATATTTTAGTTAGTAGGTTTGTTCAACAGATGCAGTATAACATTGCTATAGTTGAAAGCAGCCAATAGTCCACATATAAACTTCTAGCCAATGGCTAATTTACTGCCATGGTCCCTATTTAGACTTTTTATACACTAAAACAGTACAAATATTGTTATATTACACACTCACCTGCCACTTTATTAGGTGCACGTGTAACGAAGGCCAGCTAGTAAGTGCTGTGCAGGTAAAAACTCCTCTGACCTCTAAAGCTGCTCTAGTACTAGAGGCCACTGTCTTTAGCCTCCTTGTTAGAGCAATCGTCTCGCATGTGAAGATTGCCGGTTCGATCCTAGCTCGGAGCGGATTGGGTGGTGTAGGACCGGCGGGGGTTACACACCTTACTAGTACAAGGTTGGACCCCCTTTTGCGTTCAGAACTGCCTTCATCCTTCGTGGCATAGATTCAACAAGGTACTGGAAATATATTTGAGATGTTGGTCGATATTGACATGAATGCATCACACAGTTGCTGCAGATTTGTCAGCTGCACATCCATGATGCGAATCTCCCGTTCCCAAAGGTGCTCTATTGGATTGAGAGATCAGGTGACTGTGGAGGCCATTTGAGCATGGTGAACTCATTGTCATATTCAAGAAATCAGTTTGAGATGATTTGCACTTTATGAAATGGTGCGTAATCCTGCTGTAAGTAGCCATTAGAAGATGGGTATATTGATGGACATGATCGGCAACAATACTAAGGTAGGCTGTTGCGTTGACAAGGCTCAATTGGTACTAATGGGCCTAAAGTGTGCCATGAAAACATCCTCCACACCATTACACCCCCACCACCAGCTTGAAGCATTGATACAAGGCAGGATAGATCCATGCTTTCATGTTGTGGACGCCAAATTCTGACACTATGATCCGAATGTCGCAGCAGACATCGAGACTCATCAGACCAGGCAATGTTTTTCCAATCTTCTATTTTCCAATTTTAGTTAGCCTGTGCGAATTGTAGCCTCAGTTTTCTGTTCTTAGCTGACAGGAGTGGCACCCGGTGTGGTCTTCTGCTGCTGTAGCCCATCTGCCTTAAGGTTGGACATGTTATGTGTGATGCAGTATGCTTTTCTGCATACCTCGGTTGTAACGAGTGGTTATTTGAGTTATTGTTGCCTTGTGAGTTACTTGTTGCAAAATTCCTACATGACGGGAATAGTTTTAATAAGGTGTTTACATGTTTGTACTGCCCTTCAATAATGTGACTATAATCGGCATACTCCACATGTCTTAATTCGATTTCTGTTTAGTTCGATTAGGACTTTTGTCAGATTAAATTAATTAAAAATTGCTATTTACATGGAAGACTCTTAATTGGTGTGTTGTCTTATAATAAAATCGGATAGTTGGTGTCCATGTAAACGTACTCACTGTTGACCAAAGGGAGATAGAAGCCTGGAATATTTGTGGGAAACAGCGGAAATATGCTGTACATCTTTAGACAATCTATGGTTATGACCAGACCTATAAGCTAACCTAAGCAGCTTGTGCAGTCGGTCACAGCTTTTCCACAACCAAGTCAACCGTGCCGCTCACCTTCAACACTGACTTCCCTTTGGAAAAGTTGACTTTGATTCAGTTTAGTTAACAGAAGCTTTTATTCAAGGAAGGCACATCAGTCAAATATATTAATTTATTCATTCACAATGTCTAGACAACAAAAAATTACTCGTACACAATATCTAAAAATCTCAATGTTACAAATCAACAACTCCCTAATTTACAAATCATTTCACAGCATAAGACAAAAATACTTCGGAGATAAGTTGTTGTAGACCCCTGTTAAAAACCTCATGTACGGCTTGAGATAAGTTGATTATATTAAACAGCAGTGCTTTTATTTCACAAATAGGGTAGTTTGTACACGATAAAAAAAGTGTACAGCGAGTATATTAATGAGCCAGTCATGAACTGCATAATTAGTGATGCTTTTTCATCAAGATCTCCTCTGAAGTAGTCATGCAGTGGCTCAGAAACGTCCTGCATCTATTAGAATAGTCCTCGGGACAGTCTCTGAACAGGCTCACGTGTGCAGGGGTGATGAAATCAAAACTTTCAACCATCAGCCCTTTCTCCTGCAACCCTTTCACCATCTTCTCCACGTCCCTGTAGCGGATCACGCGGTCTGCTCTGGAATAGAGATACATCTGAGGCCACGGCGCTGGATGCTCCATCATAGCATCATAGTGGTTCCTGTGAAAATACTTGGTCAAGGGATACAAAACAATCCTGAGGAGGAAAACCGCAACAGCAAACAGTGCCAGGAGGAAGTACTGCAGTAGCACGTTCACTTTGGGCCCTAAAGTGGTTTTGAGTGCTCTGAGGGCCCCTACGACGTTTTGGCTGCCCGGAGCACTGTCCACAACTGTGCCCACCACACACAGAGTGCTGAACTGCTTGTGACTGTGCAGCAACTCAACCATGTAGCGGTAAAGCATGAAGCCCCCGTTGCTGAACACATGGAAGAAGATCGGGTTGTTTTCCACCTCGTAGTCATACAGAAGTTCGAGTAGTTTGTGTGCAGTGCTTCTTAGCTCCTTGTAGCCCAATGATTCTGAAATAAAAACCGTCTTTAAAGGAGCCGTGTAGCGTAGAGTCGTACAACCCTGTGGAGAAATGATAAGATGTTATAATCATATTACAAACTTTGACCTTGACGGGATTGACTTCTTTTATAACATACAGGGTATATGCACAGCTAGTGTTTCTTCCCCTACTAATAAACTTCCGGTGAACGGTTAATGTGACTTTTTTCAATTTTATACAGTTCCTTTTACAGCCCCAACATTGTAATTTAAGTGAAGTGTATTTATAAACTAATTTCGAGCAGATCACGTGCTTATGATTGAACATAGCTGGTAAAGCATGCGCTGACACACGTTGCACCAATCAGATGATTCCTAACTCACTATAAATAACCAGAGTTAATACCCCCCTCCCCCCTCCATCCCTACTCTTCCTCCTTTTTCCTAGATAGGGCAGCAAGGTGCCCCATTGGTTAGCACTGTTGCCTCACAGCAAGAAAGTCACTGGTTCAAGTCCTTACCAGACCAGTCAACATTATTGTGCAAAGTCTACATGCTTGCGTGGGTTTACCCAGTTTCCTCCCACCATCAGCTAATTGTGAATTAAAATATAATCAGTTAAATAGTCTTAAGCATATAAGTGTAAAACAAGATGAAAATTTGTTTGCGCCATTAGGTTCAGCAGGCTAGCACAAATCTAGAGGTTATCTAACAAAACAACTTACGATAACGGTCCAAAAACTAGTACACCCAAATGTATGCTATAGAAAAATATTCAATACAAATAAAAAAAGGAAAAATCAAGAGAAGCAAAACAATTTAAATATTTTGTTGAAATTTTGTAGGTTGCAAATTTTTAGCAATATTTTGCTTGAATTTAATTGTATCGTCTTTCAATTTCTAAATATGTTTTGTGACTAAAAAGTTAATTTAATAAATATATCTGTTTAATAAATCTGTTTTGTTAAATGCACTAAAATACATTCCCTATATTCACTGAGAAATGGATTCAAATATTCATTTTCAAAATGGGGTGCACTTTATTATGCTGAGCACTGCATGTTTTAAAGACATGTCGAGAAAATAATTTAATGCAGTGCTTTTTGTACATTCTGAAACCCACTTTCTATTGTACATCAATCAGGCAGTAAAGATCATTGGTTTTTAAAAAAAACAGACCTTAAACGTGGCGATTTTGTAAGGGCATAGAGTTCACCGGAAACGGTATAACTTGGTTACTGAAATTAAGTCTTTCTGCATATACCCTATTGTATCTATTAAGAATGGAAGGCAGGGAGAAGAAGTGTATTTGCATTTAAAGAGATATGATTTTGATTATGGTATTATAGAAAATATGTGTGAGGTATTTTGAGCTGAAACTTAACAGGCATATTTTGCACACTTGTGAAACGTATATAACTTTTTCTACATCATAAAACAAAATAAAAAAATGGTGGGTTTAAAATAAACAAGAGGCTGATTGGCGGTCAATGTTTTTAACATTCATTATTAGATTTTAAAAAAAAGTTCCTAAAGTGATATAATTCCTTTGAGTCATCGGGTCATCATTACAGCAGTTATAGTGGGGTGTACTTTCCTACTACTGTCCTAGTTGTTAAAAGAGTGAAACATTTAATTACAATTATCATTGCATAAAACTTTTTTAAACAGCAAGTCAGTCCAAGGTACTCGATAAATGTGGAAAAAATGTTAAAAGCCTTTATTGACATGAATAGCTTTTAAAAAAAAATTCCCCACATTTTTCGAGTGCCTTGGACTTTGGTGTTTATTTTATTGAAAACCTTACCCAAAAAGCACCGACACATTATTTAAGCTACCCATGAGCACTTATTGTTAAACGTTTTGACATCACAGTTCTAATAAAGCTTTCTCAGTTATAATTTAATACTTTGCAAAGTTATAAAACATTAGAAAGATGAAACTTGCTTACAAGTAAAAGCAAAGAAGCAAAAAGTTTTTTTTCACTGCAATTACACCTTTTAGTAGAAAGTTTTTCAAAGAATCCTATTTTTGTAACTGAGGCAAAGTTGGTTTTATATTACCATATTCGTTCATTTAACGGATTCCCTATATTGTTTATCAAGTTAATTTGAATAATGGGTCTGAAATTGCATGCAAGTATGACTTCAAAACAACATTAGCACTATTTAATTGACTGTGAACAATGTTGTACTCTGATGGTCACTGGCTGATAATAGGATTTCCTTATTTAGAATTTTCAGATAATACTTAACTGAAATATTATTAAGAAGAAATTCTGAATGTGCGAATATAAAAAAACTACTTTACCTTAATATTTTAGTAGACTGAAGAAAATTTTCATAATCTAAAAAACCTTTACATTTTGTGGAATGAAAATGTTTTTCATCGAGTCATTTGTCAATATGCCTTTATTTTTTAAAAACAGTGTATGAGATAGATAGATAGATAGATAGATAGATAGATAGATAGATAATGCGTTTAAGAGTCAGTTTACTTTCTCTTTCAAGGGTAGAGGTTCAAAATGATCGATAACTGAAAAGAAAAACACTAACATATTTATATTTTGAAAAATTTTAATAAACTATTTCACCTGTTCGTTGTAAATAGAGCTGTATTTGGCGAGGTGCTTGTCTCTGCTGCCCGCCCAGCCCAGCAGAATAACGACTGGCTCCTTCGATCCACGCCAGTGTTTCTCTGTCAAGACATGAATAATGTGTCCAAACAACATGAATCCACTGATAATCACACCAAAAGTATTGTTACAGCTCTCCAATATAGCGACTTCAGTTCTACCAAGGTTATAATCATCGATTGCAGGCTTCCATGCATTTACTGTCAAACAAGATAAACCAGTGCTGCTGTCATTCTCACCTGAGATCAGTGCCTCTGAAAAAACTATGTTGTAGTCTAAGTCATCATCCCCCATATTGGCAATTATTTCCACAATCGTCTGTCTGCCATTAATAATTCACTTCAAATGAGTGTCGTGTTTCACTCTGGTTGCGCTGCTGAGAGGACAGACACACACAGCACACACGATAATACTGCACGAATGAACAAGACAACATCAGCGTCTCATTGTTACATACAACATCCGGGTCACGATTTACAAGTGACAGACGAATTCAAAATAAAAGTCAATCAAAGGCGCCTTCAACAATAGATTTACTAAAAGTTGATCATGCAAGAAATGAAATAATATTTAACATTTCTGCGACAATATCTATGAAATGTTATTTTTTTATAATGGAATGAAGCTCATACATTTTAAATGTGCTTTTGTCAGTATAGAAATATGTACAAAGAAAGACAGTAAGAAATTAAACAATTAATGTGAAAACGGAACATTATGAAAAACATCAGAAATGAAGCAAGGTTACTCATGATATATTTGTGTGCTGTTTTATTTAAATAAATATTATGTCAAACATTTACATACATTAATCAAACTATTGAAATACAAACAAGAATTTTTAAATATTTGAAATACATCTAGATTATTCCGATTTTATTGCATAGAAACAAATAAACAAATTTATACATTTGATGAAAGAAAAATCCTACACTAATTGAAAAAAAACTACCAAGTTACAAGATAAGCCCAGGTCAAATCACACATTTTTTTATTAATCAGGGGTCACCACAGCGGAATGAACCGCCAAATTATCCAGCATATGTTTTACGCAACGGATGCCCTTCCAGCTGCAACCAATCACTGGGAAACACCCATACACTCTCATTCACACACATATACACTACAGGAGGAACATGCAAACTCCACACAGAAATGCCAACTGACCCAGCGGGTGCTTAAACCAGTAACCATCTTGCTGTGAGGCGATTGTGCTACCCACTGCGCCACCGTGACACCCCATTAGCAAATATGTGATACAATCACAGTAAAGCCTTCATTAAATCCTTATTTTCCTCAGAGTGAAACAAATCATCCACCCGTATAGTTGAGTAGTGGAGAGCACAAACAAAAATATAATTTGTATATTTTTCTTGAAAAAAAAATCTTTTTGAAACTAATTTCGTTTGCTATAATTTTAATGTTTTTAATAATCTTTTGTCGGTCAGTTATCTATAAACAAGAATAACAAATGACATCTGAGGTGAAGCGCTTCAAAACATGAATTGCCGTGATATTGTGTTGGTTTGTTAAATAAAATAATAATCTAGCCTAAATAAAATTAAAGTGAAATATTCACAGTTTTAGAGAAACCTATATTAAACTGTTTTCACTGTTAATGACAAATTTGAATAAGCAGGAAATGCTTTTACAATGTATTCGCAGATAAACATGTTTCCAGATTACCTCGGAAGAACAAAGTTTGTTGGAAGGATGAGAGAACTCAGAAACTCGTTGTGAGAATGAAGAAGTCTGCATAATTGTGCCAGTTTGTCAGATAAAATTGCTTAAAACACCTTAATATTTTAGAAAAGGTAGTTAACGTTTGCATAACCAATAACGATTGATCTTATCCACCCGTGACCCACTCATAAGTAAATATGCAGTCTATTTTTTGATTACCTTATCGGCGCATTAACGGCAGCACCCACTGATATAAACAAGAAATGATGTGGTCTTATTGCAGTGTCATCTACGTGACAGAACTCGTCATAAAGAATGAGAAAAAATTAAACATGCTAGACTTTCTGTGTTGTAAGGCGTTGCAGGCATGTATCAGTTGTCGTGAACTATGCAACATTACGCAAGAGAAACGGTTAAATCTTGAGTCACAACGCCTATTTGTCATTTAGAATCCCCACGAGACCCTACATCAAGGAAGTCGCAACAATTTTGTGTGATCTGACCAGGGCTTTACTTACAACGTGCAGAGTGAAGAAAAATATAAGATTATATATTCAGAATCAAAAATAATAGTACTACTATTAATAGTACTACTGTTTCTACTACTAAGGAAATTAGAATCAAACGAAGTGCAGTATCATTTCTTTAGTTCCCTCCAAGCAAAGCCTTCCCATCAGACAGAGATTCCCCGTCTGCTGCATCCGTTTCAAAAGTAATAGACGGCACTGGTACACTTATAACTTTGTGTGCCCTCTCAGATTTCTGCCCACTAGCATTGCTAACACTTGATCCAGATGAGAGAATGACAGTATCTGTAGAGATTTCTGTGGAAACACGACGACCGAAGGTCAGGGAACTGACACTGGAACCATCGGCCTCACTCTCAGTCCAGCAAGAATCACTATCAGAGGCAGAAGACAATCGCGTCTTCCCCCAGCGGCCATTAGCTCGTGCAGCATTGCCCATGCTAACCCCCAAAGAGCACTGACTGGTGAGGGTTGGACGACGAGAACTAACACTGCCAGAGCTAAAAGAGGAACGAAGGTCCTTCTCTTTCACACGCAAGATGGGACGAAGTACCGGAATGTAACGGGCGATAGCCACACGATACTTTGGATGCGTAATGGCGTAGATGATTGGATTATGGATGGCTGAAGCCTTGGCAATCACAGCAGGTACTGAATTCATATAGGGAGTCAGGAAATGGGAATAACCAGCCGTAGCGGTGAGAGCCACCACAGAATAGGGCGACCAGGATATAATAAAAAGCACAATGACTACAAGAGCGACTTTCGCCATCTTCCATTCGTTCTGCATGCGTTCATACACCTTGTGCGTTTCCCCGCAATCCAGCTCTCGAATTTCCTTCCCCGCTGCTCGGATTGTTTGAAAAATTGCGAAGTAGCAGCTGCCTATAATGCCTAGTGGGATGAAGAATACAAAAACAAAGAGGAGGATGGTGTACGCACGCACTGATGGGGTGAAGGTCATGTAATCCCAAGAACAAGACGTCTGAAGCCCCTCAGGGACATAAGCACTCCAGCCAAAGAAAGGCGGAAGGCTCCAACCCAGGGAGTAGAGCCACACAACGACCAACACAGCTCCAGCTTTGCGTCGGCTAACTCTGCTTACTAGGGCGAGAGGCTGAGTTATGGCGAGACAACGATCAGCAGCGATAGCGGTCAAAGTCATCATGGAGCAGATTCCAAAGAGGGCACCGCAGAAGGCGTAGAGCTCGCAAGGGCGCTCGCCAAATACCCAGCGCCTGTGTAAACTGGCTGCAAAGAACACAGGAGACTGGGTGACGGACATTAAGAAATCAGCCACAGCTAGGTTCACTATAAACATGTTTCCAGCGGTGCGAAGAGTACGGCTCCGGCAGAATACATAGACCACCAGTGCATTTCCAATCACTCCGGTGATGCCGACTATTAAGATAACAGAGCCGATGATGTAGTGGGCATGATCCGGAACATCCACGGTGGGGAAAGGGTGTGGAGGATCATGGTGGTGGCTGTGGGTTGGCCCATGGACAGGCACATGGAGCAACTTGTAGTTTCTGCTTCCCAAAGATTCCTTAAAGCCTGCGGTGCAGTTGATGTCTCCAGGGGCACAGTGATGCCCTCTCCATGAAGAGTGATGGCTCATGCTGAGCAGGTTGATGTTTTCGTGTTGTATATCTGTTGTGTACAAAAAGTAAAGATAAATCTTTTAAGAGAAGTGGAACAAAGGGATTAAATAACAAACAGTTCTGTTATGCTCTCTGTGACAGTCTGTGAATGTCAGCTCACTGCATTAGCTTTTTATATACTAATCAATACACCACAAAGTTATTATTGATCAGTAAGTACTCTAAAGCTTGGCCTATTGTAGTGATCAAAAACTGTCACTTGGCCTATGATAATGATAAAAATGCTCAAATAAATTAAAATTAAAATGCTTGAATTAAAAATGATCAAAATTTTGATCTTGTTGAAATCATTTGGATATTAAATATTACATATATTGCTAACCCATTTACATTTAATCATCTGGCAGACACTTTTATCTGAAGTGACTCACAAATGAGGGCAATGGAGGTCAACAAAACAACAAAAGAACATGTAAAATACCCAGTTTTTCAAGAAATTGTTTTAGTAAACTTTATATGTTTTGTTTTATTAGGATCATTCTGCTTTATTATAAAATTGATCAGTTGCATGCTAATATTGCCCTGTAATACTTGGCATATCAGATATTTATTCATTCATTTTCCTTCAGCTTAGGCCCTTTTTTATCAGTGGTCGCCACAGCGAAATGAACCGACAACTATTCCGGCATAGTTGCATAGTTGTTGCTTTACACAGCAGATGCCCTTCAATCCAAAACCCAGTATTGGGAAACACACATACACTCTTGCATTCACACTCAAGAGCACCCGGAGGAGAACCCACACGAACTTGGGGAGAACATGCAAACTTCACACAGAATTGCTGACTGGCCCAGCCAGGACTTGAACTAGTGACTTTTTTGCTGTGAGGCAACAGTGCTAACCACTAAGTCATACAAATTTATATGTATAGCAATTTTCAATTCCAAAACTAAAGTGCAAAGTGCAGTACAATAAAAAAACATCAATATAACACCAAGCATTTTCTAAAAACAATAATGTAACATAATATTAAAGATATTGAAGAACACCTTTTTAAAACACAACGAATATGCATTGAATGTTTATTAAGTGAAAATAAGTAATAGGATTATTATGACATAACAAAAAAATCTAATATTTTAATAAGAAATATTTATAAGAATAGGAAAATAAAAATATTTAAGGCTTTTTCTATGAGCTTTGAGTATTTTTTGAGTAAAATTTGATTGTGTACAAAATTATGAATCCTATAAAGAATAAACAGCACTGAGAATGAAATGTCCTCATATGTCAATATAAATGCCCCATATTCATAATTAGAAGTTAGATTGTTTATTTTGTAATGTTAGATAACCCTATGCGGAGTAAAGAGGTCACCAGTAGAAAATGTAGAGCGTGAAAGCTATTTCGATTTTTGGAACTCATTAGCTACAAAAATGCTTCCACTCTGTTGTTTAGAAAAGTAAATTAGGGTATTTGTTGGTGAGGGAAAAAAGTTTTTTGACCAAAAACAAGGGTGTATAGATTGTCTGAGTGGATGCAGTGAGCCAAATCAATTTATGCAATGCAAAAGTGGAGCACAATGACTCTTCCAATAAGGACTGATTAACATCCCTCATCATGGGAACTGCTCACTGACCTGAACGTGGACTGCAATGATTCTCTCTGTTCCAGTTAAATAATGATCAGCCTATAGCTTTCAATGTGTTTCACTACAGGGACTTGACCTACTTAAAAAAAAAAACAGTTGCGTTTATCTCTCCAGTCATTATTAAAACTCAATTTAGTTTATTTTAATCTCTAATTGAGTTTTACTGAAATTATAATGGCAATAAATGGCAAAAAGTATGCAAACATTGTCTCTTCTAATTAACCAGATGTAAATTCCAAGCAGGAACATTTACAATACAATAACATTCTTCAAAATAGTGTGCCTCGAAAGTTGGCAACAACAATTTGGAAAGGGCTTTTTCACCATACAGCATCATAATGTCCCTATTGTGCATAAATTGAGGCCTATAAATTAATTAATCACTGAGAAAAAGGCTTGACAGGCCTACACAAAAGCCTAGATCCGAACCCCACTGAACACCTGTGGGATAAACTAGAACAGCAAATTCAAGTCAGGCCCAATCATCCAACATCAGTCTTGATCAGAGCATCTGAATGAGAGCATATTCCCATTTTTATAGCCTTAAAAAAAGAGTGGAACCCGTTAGTGCCAAAAGATTTGATATTTAACATTCACCAAGCATATATCGTGTGGTGTTTGAATGTAAACATACTTAGCCATAGAGTAAAACTTTATTTTTCAATTCATAAACAGTAATTATACTGTTCAAGATATCACTTATTAACTAAATTATTTGAGTTATTTGTAAATGCCAGTTGTTGTCAAACAGATTTTTGCTCGCACATGTCTGAGAAAACTTGTTTTTTAAAGTTTATGTTTTCAGGACACTAGTTATTGTGTAAATGAATCTGCAAAACGCATTAAAAAGTGTTCTCTTTTTATGTCAAAATGGTTTTGTGTAAATTTACCCTTAGTGTAAAAAAATTACTTAGAGCTAGTTCTTTTTTTATTAACATTGCAGATATCATCACTTAAAATATTTATCATGTACATAATATAATTTAATATTCATTCATTAATTTTCCTTCAGCTTAGTCCCTTTATTCATCAGGGGTCGCCACAGCGAAATGAACCACCATAATAAAAAAACAAAATAAAATAAAATATAATGGACCCTTTACACAAGACTGTTATGACGCATTTAACAGTCATTGTAATCTTAAATCCTTGAAATTTTTTTATATTTCAATTTTTTTTAAATGTATCAACATTTATATGCATTTATGAATGTATTATATCATCTTTGCGTCAAATTACAGAAACCAATTACAGCTTGCAAGGTGTTTCTAATTCAGCGTCCATGAGGCTGAGAATACATTTGATATTATTCTCTCCTCTAGCTGCCATCATCAATCTCACACAATTTTTTTCCTTTTTTCTAAAACTCCTGATAACATCATCGTAGCATTTTCCTTTTATTTTTTCAGCAAATATGATTGTAAAATAGTTATTTGTTGTACAGTTTCACTGCTCTCTAAGTTTATCCAACTAAGACGCCTTCCACTACTGAGAAGCCCGGAAATGTGAAAAGGGTCTATATGATATGATATAATATAATATAATATAATATAATATAATATAATATAATATAATATAATATAATATAATATAATATAATATAATATAATATAATATAATATAGGCGAAGCAGTGGCGCAGTAGGTAGTGCTGTCGCCTCACAGCAAGAAGGTCGCTGGTTCGAGCCTCGGCTCGGTTGGCATTTTTGTGTGGAGTTTGCATGTTCTCCCTGCATTCACGTGGGTTTCCGCCGGGTGTTCCGGTTTCCCCCACAGTCCAAAGACATGCGGTACAGGTGAATTGGGTAGGCTAAATTGTCCGTAGTGTATGAGTGTGTGCATGTGAATGTGTGTGTGGATGTTTTCCAGAGATGGGTTGTGGCTGGAAGGGCATCCACTGCGTAAAAACTTGCTGGAAAAGTTGGCGGTTCATTCCGCTGTGGCGACCCCGGATTAATAAAGGGACTAAGCCGACAAGAAAATGAATGAATGAATGAATGAATGAATGAATGGATGAATGAATGAATGATATAATATAATATAATATAATATAATATAATATAATATAATATAATATAATATAATATAATATAATATAATATAAAATAATATAATATAATATAATATAATATAATATAATATAATATAATATAATATAATATAATATAATATAAAATGGCAGCCTGATGGCGAAATGGGTAGCGCTGTCGCCTCACAGCAAGAAGGTGACTGGATCGAGCCTCGGCTGGGTCTGCATGTTCTCCATGTGTTCATGTGGGTTTCCCCCCACAAGTCTAAATACATGCACTTTTGGTGAATTGGGTAAGCTAAATTGTCCGTATTGTATGTGTGTGAACAGGAATGCATGAATGTTTGCCATTGATAGGTTGCAGCTGAAAGGGCATCCGCTGTGTAAAACATGTGCTGGTTACGTTGGCAGTTCATTCTGCTGTGGTGACCCCAGATTAATAAAGGGATCAAGCCGAAAAGAAAATGAATAATATAATATAATATAATATAATATAATATAATATAATATAATATAATATAATATAATATAATATAATATAATATAATATAATATCTAGAAAGATTGTTTTTTAATAAAAACATTCTAAAAAGGCTTAATTAAAAAAAATCATATTTTTATTATTTATTCATATACTATTTTTGAAGTCTTTCAAACTAGAAAGCAGTAATTACTTGGTCAAGTGCTTTATGTCATTCCAGGATGTCTGTCTCACAGGCTTGTAGGTGGAGGTAGGTCATGTTGCTGGTAATCTGTGATTTTTTCGGTTGACGCTCTCTGTTGTTACTTTCAGCGGCATCAGGACTCCCGAAGCTCTTTCCAGGCTTGTGCACAGTTTCCTTCACATATCTGATCCCATTTTGAATTCTTGTCCCAGTCCATATCTGGGACTCAATGTCAGATCTAGATGTGCTGAAAAAACAAACAAAGAAACATACATAGTACAGACACATTTATTTCGATTCATTCCATGTTTATCTCACACATGGAAAACAACATAACAGAGGACAAAGATGAGGATGATCTATGAGATTCTCACCTGTGCTTTGAAGATAATTTTGCTTCTTCTGCTAGTAAATATGGATCAAAAATAACGGTTTCTGTGTTGGCCAAACAAAACCCATTTGCCCTTCTGACATCTGTAAAAAAGTTAAGTCAGGCACATAATATATTATTTATACAGCTGAAGTCAAAAATCTTTTTAAAATATTTCACAAATGATGTTTAACATAGCAGGAAATTTTCACAGTATTTCCAATAATACTTTATTCTTCTAGACTTGTTCTATTTAGCTGGAATAAAAGGAGTTTTTATTTTCTTTAAACTATTTTAAAGTCAACATTAGCCCATTTAAGCAACATTTATTTTCAATTGTCTACAGAACGAACTATTGTAATACAATAATTTGCCTAAGCGCCTATTCTTCTTAAGGCAACTTAAGAAGAACCAGCTTTTATCAGCCGTCTTGGTGAACTTCTACCGCTGCACAATAGGAAGCATCTTGACCAACTGCGTCACAGTCTGGTATGGAAGCTGCTCTGTTGCTGAGCGTAAGGCACTGCAGCGGGTGGTGAAAACTGCCCAACGCATCACATAGATATATACACTAGATATCGCATAGGGACCCTGAGCATGCGTCAATAGCGCCGCCACATTGGTACAGTGCTCCCAGGACAAATGTCATTCAACCGCACTAGTCAAGAGTGTTATTACGTGAAGATGCAGGACTTTAGCGCTGTCTACGGGTGTAGTAACGAGCAAACAAAGAACACAAAGCACAACGGCAGAACATTTCATAGTTAAGTTTTTTTCTGTTTTTGTATGTTCTGAACTTTTGTGCTAAACAGGTAACGTTATTTATGATAACAGTCACTTACTGCATTCACCATACGGCAAAGCAGCTCCAACTCGCACTAAACTCTCGGCTTATGCTAGTTTTGTTAAATAACATCAGTAAACAATACAAAAGAAATATGACAACGAGATGCTGCGCTGCCAGAAACTTGTATTATTGTCGGCTAACGTTAGTAAAAGAGTCGTTCGGGGG
Source organism: Danio rerio (assembly GCF_052040795.2). Lineage (NCBI taxonomy): Eukaryota > Metazoa > Chordata > Actinopteri > Cypriniformes > Danionidae > Danio > Danio rerio. The sequence continues at coordinate 36,174,163 of NC_141022.1, read as the reverse complement.
ATTCTTTCACAAACGAATCGCTCCCTCCGTCAGTATGAGAAGTGAAAGCAAGAGAGGAGCTGTGTTTTAGGACATGATTAGATCAAATTTAACAGGGAGGGTGAATAGTACATTTCTGTACACACAAACACAAGCTTTTTGTTAGGAATGCCCGTGCGGTCACTGATCCATCAATGTAGAAAAGTGATGTAAAATTATAATTTTCGTAATTGAAAAAAAAATTACATACTGACATCCAGGAAAACTCACGATCATAGATGTATATATCTATGAATGCATCACAGGGACCACACTGCCAGCCATAGAGGACATCCAGAAGAAACACTGTCTGCACCGAGCACGCAGTATTCTTGAGGACACCTCTCACCCTGCTCACAGACTGTTTTCACTCCTGCCTTCTGGCAGGTGCTTCAGGCTCCCCCAGACAAAACCCAGCAGACTGAGGAATAGCTTTTTCCACAGAGCTGTCTCCCTCTTGAACTCTGCCCCTCACTGACTCCCCCCAACAACCCCCCCCCCCCCCCCCCCATATTGATTGCACTGATTTACTTATTTGAACTGTACATACCCACTGCACATGTACATCTGTAATACACACCCACTGCACATACATTTTTAATTTATATTTATCTGCACACTACTGATTATTAATAGCAACCTGTACATATATTCATTTATTGTAAATCTCTGGTCATAGTTAATAAAACCTGTATATAATGTTGATAGAACATCCATCTGTAAATATTACCATAGTTTTTCAATAACTGCACTTTATAACTTATACCTGTATCCTGCACTTGCTCCTATTGCACTGCTGGTTAGACCTAAACTGCATTTTGTTGCATTGTACTTGTACATGTGTAATGACAATAAAGTTGAATCTAATCTAATCTAATCTAATCTAATCTAAAGTACCCTAACTTGCCTACTTAACATAGTCAAGCCTTTAAATGTCTCTTTAAGCTTAATACTAGTGTCCTGAAAAAATATCTAGTTAAAATTTGGTGTTCCATCATCAGGGCAAAGATAAAAGAAATCAATCATTAGAAATTGGTTATTGAAACCAATATCTTTAAAAATTAGTTGAAAAAAATCTTTCCGTTAAACAGAATTTGGGGAAAAAATATACAAGTGGGCTAATAATGCAGGATGGCTAATATTTCTGAGCATTCATTAGCCTAAAAGTTTAAGATCAAATATCAGTTTTCATATATAAAATATATAATTATAAAAATACAAAGACGAAGAAGAAAAAATAGACAGACCAGTCACAGTGACAGCGCTCTGGCGGAGAGGATGGACTGGTTGATACATAGTTTTCAAAGTGTAGTCAAGAGGAGAAGTCTTGAAAAATGTAACAACTGCCTCAGACTGAGAGAACTGTGAAGTAAATTACTTGTGTGAGGATTGTACATACAACAGGGAATCAATACAATTATCATTGGTATAGTGTGTGTAGTCTACTCTAGAAGTACCTTTTTGGGCATTTTGATTATGTTTCTCAATAATTTTCCCACTCCATTTAGTCTTGTTTCAACATTACTGCTTTCTTCTGATTCCTTTATCCTGTGTAGAGCTGATAAAAGCAAACACAATCAATAGTTAAGTGTACAATCCGTTCAGTCATTTAAAATGACATAAATGTGCATAAATGTCGTACCCTCGATCATCAATGATTGAGACAAACGTCCTGTGTCGTCTGGAAATGATTTGCTTAAATTCTTAAAAAGTTTCACAATATCTTGATATCGCCTTCTCAAGTATGTAATGCTTTTGTCCGACCATTCAGTCCTAATCTCGAAAAACTCTTCTTCTTCTCCAGCAGGACCAACAGCAAAGCGCTCGAGCCCAACAACCCAACAGTCACTAATGCTCAGGTGAGGAGAGATCTCCTTATCGGCACCTGCCATAACTGAATCGTGTCATAAGCACATTAAACACAATGAATTACTCCTAAACTAAATTTCCAAACGAATAAATGAAGAGATGTCGTCCTCTGCGAAGAAAAGCGTCAAATTATCTATCAAAACGAGCACTTCAAAGCGTGGGCTAAGTTTGCGTCTCTTCTGACACAAGTTGTACAAACTTCAGGTCCCTCCCATGTTCTCTTCGCCCGCAGATAATGAGCTCTAAAAGCTCGATGTGTGTGCTTTCTCCCGAAATCATGAGGTTCTTAAGTGAGAGCTTTCACACGGCGATTAAATCGATGAAGGTCATCGAGTCCGTTATTCCTGTTGGATGCTAGTAGGCGTTACAATTCTGCCGAAGTATCCAAATGTATGAGGCGGTTGTTCACAAACTGCGATCTCATTGGTTGTCGCCGGATCGTGCTGGTCCTCGTTTGAAAAAAGATAAACTGGCAGTAAAAGTAAATCGCTAACTGTTACTGTAAAAAGAACTTCGTAAGACCCATTATTAGCGAGGTATTTTCTCACCATTTCCTTCTAATTGAAGAAAAAATATTGGTGTTAAACAAAAAAACACGTTAAAATAAACTTCCCTAAAATATTTGTTCAAAACAAAACCAGAGGATGATAAAACTAGCTCCTAGTTCTCGGCAATAGTGTTAAATTTGGCTGTGTGGAGCAACAGGTGGTATAATCCAGTTTCTATTGGATTGGTAGTGGGATTTGCTTGTGGTTTTAAGCACAGTGTTACACTTGCTGCATCATGGGTCAATCCTTTAATCACCTACTATTTTAAAACTATAATTAACTAGCCCCTGAAATAGAGTAAATCACATTCACCTATTCAAACAAACTTTTCAAGTCATGACCTGACTTAACTCTGATCTCTTAACTTAACCTGCTCTTATTTACAACCATGCCTTTGCTTTTTTTTGTATAAAATAACCAAGGACGTGTTCACACTTAGAGAAGACTATTTTGTGATGAAACATACTAAACACCCAAAATAATAATGTCCTGCTGAGCTGTATACATTCATTGTGTACATGTGATGGTATTTATCGGCTGAACTGCCTATTTTGGTTCACACTGACAGTAATCACACCAGTTCATTTAAATAGAAATAAACCTGCCATGTGTGAACACACCCTTAGTGTCCAAATGAGAAAACTCCACAGAACAAGCAATACAATAATTACAAAAACCATTTTTTATTACATTCATTAATATCATTTGGATGTCCGCGCGCTCTTTGTGAAGCTGCTGTTCAACAGCCTGAACTGTTTTGTTCACCAGTGTGATGTTTCCTCATGTGTCGCACCAGCAGCTGGCGGTCTGGTGTGGAGTACTGGCACAGGTGACATGGAAATGACTCTCCCGTGTGATGACGGCGTGAATGGAGGTCTAAGCACTTCTTCTGGATGCTGAAGCGAAACACAGAGCAGTATTCTTAGTTACAGAGGCAGTATGAAACAAGTGTAGACTGTCGACTTTGACAAGCGAGTGCATGTACCTGCTGTATGGACAGTACTGGCAGCAATAAGGCTTTTCTTGCGTGTGCGTCCTTGAGTGTCGGCGCAGAGAGCTTCTGTCAATAGAAGCATAGGAGCACTGCAAACACTTGTATGGTTTCTCACCTAAAGCGAGAAGAAAAACACATTGTTGCAGTTCTTACACTCAGGCAGTGTAATGTCATGGCAACTGCTCCATGAGAACCAGTCTTTTGAAAAGAATTCCGCAAAGCTCTAAATCTCTGCATGGCAGCATGAGCCGTTTATTTTCTTCTATCCATATATCAGATACATTTCTAATTAAAGTACAATGGGAAAGACATTTAATAGGACAGCTTTGATCATAATTCTTGTTTAGTGGCCTAAGCTAATAAAGGCAGTGGAGAACATGTGTGATTGTCACTGCAAAGTAATGCTCTATTGCCACTATAAGACATCTACATATAAAAAAGATTGGTTAATATTAAATATTAAACTACAAAATCTACAATGTGTTTGCAAATGCACCTGTGTGGATGCGTAGGTGTTGGATGAGCGAGGCTTTGAGACGAGTGCAGTAATGACAGTGTGGACACTTAAATGGCTTATCTCCTTGATGAATTCCCATGTGACGCCGCATAGTCAACTTAGTAGAAAATTTCCTGCACAGAGACAGCAATAAATTATAGAAAAACAATACTTAACAGTTCTCTCTCTCAAAAAAAGAAAATGGTTGTGTTCTAGATAAAAAAAAAATATTCTAAAAGATATAAATTAATTCAGTGCATTTCTACTACAAAATTACAATGCAATTAAAAAGTTAAATTAATCAAGGACACATTTAATTATGTGTAAATAAAAAATGAGAGTAAAGATAAAAAAGTTTCTGTCAAATAAATCCAGTTCTTTCTTTATGGCAAAAAAATACTGAGAAAAAAATCATAAAGGTTTTAGCTAAATTATTTACCCTGTTTTTCCATTGATAACAAGACATGTTTCTTAATCGCAAAATCGGCATATTAGAATGATTTCTGAAATGAAATCACACACTGAAGACTGCAGAAATTACTACTGAAAGTTCATCTTAGCCATCCGATGAATTAATTCCATTAAAAAAAAACAATATATTTAAAAAATAATGTAATAATATTTACATTTATTACAATTTCTGTTGTTTCTATAAGTCATCTTTCAAAACTATTTTAACAGAATATTATCAGCCCAATTTACATGAATACTGTATACACTCAGCGGCCACTTTAATAGGTACACCTTACTAGTACCGGGTTTTGCCTTCAGAACTGCTTTAATCCTCCGTGACATAGATTCGAGATAGCATTACGCAGTTGCTGCAGATTTGTCAACTGCGCATGCATGATGCAAATCAGTTCCATCACATCCCATTCCCAAATATGCTCTATTGGATTGAGCTCTGGTGACTGTGGAGGCCATTTGTATAGTGAACTCATTGTCATGTTCAAGAAACCAGTCTGAGATGATTCATGCTTTATGACATGACGTGTTATCCTGCTGGAAGTAGCCATCAGAAGATGGGTACACTGTGGTCATAAGAGGGATGGACATGGTCAGCAACAATACTCAGGTAGGCTGTGGCATTGACACCATGCTCAATTGGTTCTAATGGAGCCAAAGTGTACCAAGTTAATATCTTTTTTTTTAATAGAGTTTTTGCAATCTTCTATTGTCCAATTTTGGACTGATAGGAGTGGCACCCGGTGTGGTCTACTGCTGCAGTAGGTTCAATAAGTTGTGTGTTCAGTGATGCTCTTTTACATACCTTGATTTTAACGAGTGGTTATTTGAGTTACTGTTGCCTTTCTATCAGCTCAAACCAGTCTGGCCATTCTCCTCTGAAATCACCAAGGCATTTGTGGCCACAGAACTGTCGCTTGCTGGATATTTTTTCTGTTTCTGACCATTCTCTTTAAACCCTAGTAATGGTTCTGCGTAAAAAATCCCAGTAGATTAGCAGTTTCTGAAATACTCAGACCAGCCCATCTGGCACCAACAACCATGCCACGTTCAAAATAACTTAAATCACCTTTCTGCCCCATTCTAATGCTTAGTTTGAACTGCAGCAGATCATCTTGACCATGTCTACATGCCTACATTCATTGAGTTGCTACCATGTGATTGGCTGATTTGAAGTTTGAGTTAAGCAGTTGGATGGGTGTACCTTATAAAGTGGCCTGTAACTGTAGATGCAACCACACACATCTATTAAAGTTGTTCAAAATAATACAGCTCTTATGGGTAAAGATATCGACAACCAAACAATGATTCTCATACTTATCACAGAGGTTGCAGCAGAACTCTTTCCGTCTGGTAACAGTGAGTCCAACAGATGTCTCAGCCTTTAGGTGTTTCACTCTGTCCTTCCCCCCTTCATTGCTCTTTTCCTTGCCCACAGCTCTGTTTTTCACCTTCTTCTTCCTAATCTGAGACCACAACTCCGGCTGCATCCTTCTGAGGCATTCTGGGTACTTGGCGGATGAGGAAAGTTGCTGAATATCTCTAAATGCAGACAAACAAAAAGTAAATTAATAATGGCTTCAGCAATCCAACATCAATCATCTCACCAAATACTTTTTAAAGCCTTCTACATCTCAGCAATCAAAAAAAAAATAATTACTAATCAAACTGTGTGCAGCATGGATATGATTAACTTGTGAATGACACAGACTGTACAGCATTAACACCTATTGAATGATAATTGAAACTATGATGTAAGAAAATGCCATCAGCATTCGCTAGTGGTAAACAAATAGAGCAGGATAAATTGTGCTTTGATGATGCCCAGAGGACAGCTACAGCTTATTGTCCTTACTAGAACCCCATATAACAGTATTTTTTAGCCTCTTTCCCTTCCATGGTATTTACATTATAGCTACATGTTGTGTTGATCAATTTCTCATTTTATGTTGTATTTTAATTGACTAGTATGTTAAAGCATGTCAGGCATATAGCAATAGTTCTTAAAAAATCCACAAAAATAATTGAATTGTTTTAATGTATGGATGCTAATGTTTTCTGTGAATTGTGCTTATGCTTTCTGTGTCAGGATGGCAAAAGTTTTAAAGGGCATAATGTACCCACTTTTGTCCCGCACAAATGTATTTATATAATTTAAAAGTCATTTGTTATTTACTTGAAAAGGCCTAATTTTGAGGATTTTTTAAAATAAATATTTTAGCAGCATAATATATTTTTACTACCAGATAAAATAATCAATATCTTAGCGTAACTAGAAAAAAATGTATATTCATCATATAAATATAAATGTTATTTTCTAATGTTATAAAGCCATTACTACTATTTTTGACTTTTACAGTTCAAAAACAATCATACCTTTAAAATAGGTTTACCATGAATATCTTTTTTTCAAAACTGGGAATCCTGGTTCTTACTGTAAAAAAACTGATTAAATTAAAATTGCAACAAAATCAGTCATTGGAAAGATGAATTAAAATCAATTTAGCGATTTGCAAGCCTGTTTGTCTCTTTTTAAATTATTTGAAGTCATTGTTTGGGCCTATTATTAATTTGCTGATGCCCCCCTAAAGGGCGGCTGTCTCACATGCTGAGAATCATTTATTTAAACTGAAAGTTCACCCAAAAATAAAAATTCTGCTATTATTTACTCACCTTTTACTTGTTCCAAACAAGTCTGAGCTTTTTTTCTTCTTTTGAACACAATAGAAGATGTTTTAAAGAATGTCGGAATCCAGTAACCATTAGCTTTCAAAGTATTTGTTTTTCCTACGAAACATGCCAATGGTTAGGGGTTTCTCAAACTAGTTTGGAACAAATCAAGGATGAGTAAACTGTGGCAGAATTTTAATTTTTGGGTAAACTTTCTCATTTTGAATAAAAAAAATATATATTTATTTCCACAAAATACACCTACCTACTGTGAGCAATCTGATTGTCCTGATTTGCTTCAGCCTGTTTGTGTTGAGTGTGGATATGTTTCAGAGTCTTCTTCCATGTCTTTTCTTAAAGAAAGATATACAAAGTTATAAATCCAAAATGCACATTTTGAATTGAATATATATATATATATATATATATATATATATATATATATATATATATATATATATATATATATATATATATATAAATAAATAGTTAATATCAGATTTATTCGCGCTCCTTTGATTTTTTTTCTTTTTATTTCTTTTTTTTTCTAAATGATGTTTAACAGAGCAAGGAAATTTTCACAGTATGTCTGATTATATTTTTTCTTCTGGAGAAAGTCTTATTTGTTTTATTTTGGCTAGAATAAAAGCAGTTTTTAATTAAAAAAACATTTTAAGGTTTAAATTATTAAGCTATATTTTTTTCAACAGTCTACAGAACAAACCATCGATATACGAATGACTAACCCTTTAAATGTCACTTTAAGCTGTATAGAAGTTTCTTGAAAAAATCTAGTAAAATATTATTTACTGTCATCATGGTAAAGATAAAATAAATCAGTTATTAGAAATGAGTCATTAAAACTATTATAATTAGAAATGTGTTGAAAAAAATCTTCTCTCCATTTAACAGAAATTGGGGGGAAAAACAAACAGGGGGGGCTAATAATTCTGATTATGTGTGTGTGTATATATTTATTACATAATACTCTATAACATAGAGGCTTTCACAAATGTAACTGGCGTATTCATTAATATAAATTTCAATCTGTATATCCTGTCCATTCATACACATAACTAAATAATACTTTTGATCACAAAATTGGCAAGCCAACACACTGTACATATGTATACGTTAATTCAGTTAAACACAAAAAAACTTTGAAATACCTTTGAAATCACAGTGCAAACATTTGAATCCTCCTTGAACATGACAATGTTGGTGTATCTCCCACTCCTTCCCTGAGTGACACCATTCCAGGCAGAAAGAACATTGCACTGGCTCTCCAGACTCAGAGCGCCTGTGATGCCGTTGATGATTATGCCTTTCTTCGTGTGCATCTCGGGAATCAGCTCTCCTGAACGACCTAGGACAAACACTGCATCTATGTCTCTTTGTGCCTTTTCTTTTTCCATGTAACCTCCAGTGATGTTCCATATCGGCCCACTCCTCTGATTCCCAACCACAGCGAGGGCACCTGAACCCTTGCTCTCCACTATGGCATTTCAGGTGCACATCTAGCATAACACGACTGGATGCGACTGTTTGGCAGAGGATGCAAGCCAATCCGCCATCCTCCTCAGTTTTCTGCATTACAGCATCCATACTGGCATCTCCAGCATCCTGCTCACCTTCTGGAAGGGACTTTGCTGAAGTTGCAGATGAAGGTTGACCCTTAGTGCTAGAGATTCTGCACAAACCGAGAGTCATGAGATGAGCTGACTGGGCCATCTCCTCATCCTGGACCTCTGTGTCCATGCCACTATTCAAAGGGACGGTCAGATCTGTGCTAGCATCTTCCAGCTGAAAGACACGCTCCTCATCGCTGTTATCATCATGTCTATCTTCCTCAAAAAGTGTGCTCACCTGCACAAAACAAAATTTACATAAATAAAGACATTATTTCATACTCCGAGTGTATTCGGGAATAAGAGAGTGGAATTCAATGACTTTTAAGACTCTTTCCATATATTTTAAGACCTTAGAACAGGTTTGGGTTTCAACCAAAAACACTGGCGAGATTTTAACTTACAGTACATTTACTAAATATTAATGTAAGAAACTATTCCAAAACTTGAAAATCTATTAAATCAAGCTAATACAGCAGATTGGTGCCTATAGAACTGCAGAAATAATGGTGTTGCCTTGGTTTCTGCAGTAAACATAGAAGCATGATGTCAAATCTATCAGGATTTTGTTTATTTCATAAACTACATAGCATCCTGATACTCGCAGATTTAATTCAGGCAAACTTTAGCATACAACCATACATTGCATAATCAAAAATTATTTAAAATGTAATACCTTGCAAAACAGCTTTTAAGACTTTTTAACACTTTTTAAGGGCTCTGAACTTCTCTACATTGATTGATCAAGCTTTCATCCTTTTTAGGATCCCGCAGACACCCTGATATTGCAAATGTAGTGTCTGAATCTAATTTATTCCTTACAAAAGACGATCCTAAACAAAATTCTAGCTAAGAAATATAGTCAAGGGAGGATTCTGGTTTCTTTATTTAATTTTGGTATTAGATAAAGACAATCCAACACATAAACTAGTGAAAAAGTTTGACCAAAAATTAAATACAGCCATCATTTTCTTGCAGTGATGTTGTTTAAAACATCTATGACTTTTGTTTGTGGTTCAGGAACGTGTTTTGAAGAATAATGGTAATTTGCATTGCCAAACGTACAAACAAATGAAGTCAATGGAATTCAAAATTGTATAGTTAAAAACTTTTTCCAAAATATCTTAACAAAAGAATAAAAAGCTATGCAGGATTGAAAATCTTGATGACAATTTTAATTTTTGGGTAACCCACTGCTTTAAAGGGATGATTTACCCAAAAAGGAAAATTCTGAGATTAATTTCCTATGCTTGGCTTGTTCCTGACCAGTTTGAGTTTTTGTTCTGTTGGACACTTTGTTCTGTTTGAAAAATGTTAAAATCTTTTAAACATTGGCTTGCATTGTGTTTGTTTTTTCTACTATATTTGTGTCACTGTTTACGGATTTCCAACATTCAAAACAGAACAAAAATCTCAAACTGTTTTCTAACAAGTCAAGGGAGAGTAAATAATGCAGAATTTTCATTTTTATGGATGAATTTTCCCTTTAACATCAAAAAAAATCTCTCCAATTACCTCACAGGTTTGTGCCACATGCAAGTTACCATCAGAGCTGGAACCCAGGCCAATATCACATGACCTTGGGCTTATGTTTTGAAACATGCCATACATTGGAAGAAGGAAAGAAATGCGCTCCATGTCCATTTGATCCTCATTGCTCTTTGAGCCAGATTGGAGGTCGCTCTCTAGATCGTATGGAGAACTGTTGTGTTCGACTTCCTCTTCATCATTAACCCTCATTTCTACACACAAACTCTCTTCATCCTCTTTCTCCAGACACGGCAGATGTGGACATGGAGACACTGGATCATGTCTTTCCATAACATGATGGCTAATCTTGGCTTTGTGGCTGCTAGTGAATTGACATATTCTACATCTGTATACTTCAACTAAGAAAGCTTCAACTAAAGTGGACACATGAGCTTCAATGCCCACAGCCGAGTTGCAGTAGAGACTAGAGGTGACGTTTTCTTCTGCAAGTCGAAGAGTTACTGGTTGAACGTCTTGGTATGTATCTTTAAACCCACCCATTTTTGGAAATACTAGAGAAGGAGGAAAATACATTAGTCATTATACACACTTCAATAATAAAGACAAATGTACATGTATTCACATACTGATAGCTAATTAATTTAGTTTTACAGGAAGTTACTGCATGCTACTAGACAATATGGTGTAACGTTAACGTTAGCAAAATAAAAACATTTAGCCATAACAACGACACTAACGTTACTTGTTATTCTGAATTAGCTATTAGGTAGCATTCACTACAGTAATGAGAAGTCAATTAGAAAGAAAGCTACATTTGACATTTAAATCATTCAGTTTAAATTGTGAGTATTTATGTGCGTACCTTCATCAAACAGAGTGGTATATTTACATTACGTAGTTTTCGCTGTGCCGTAGACGCCGGTGGTGTGCTGTTTAGGGACCACAGCGTAATTACCATCCACAGATACAACGTAAAATGTTATATTTTTGCTGTATTGTTCTCTATACTGACAAAAGTAAACACTATAATCATGTGTAAACACAATGTATAACTGTCGAAAACTAAGTGCGTTGACAAAAGAAGTGAACACTAAATTTAAGACAACGGTTTGCAGACTGTTTATCTTTATGATCCCTGCCTCGTTCGTCGCGTCATACACACTGCACATGCGTGGTTTGAAAAAGCTCCAAACGAATGATTCACCCCAATGAACTAAAGCTACTGTGTATCGACTCAGTGATTCAATCAATTCAGATTTCAATATTCAATTCGCGTATAGGTACAGTACAGTAACAAATACTGAGAAGAAAGTGCGACAACATTTCAAACAATTATTTGGACGCCAGTTTCACAATTTATTTTAAGCAAATTTAAGTATCACCCCCAGACTGAATTTTGAATCGACTCTTCGTCAAGCGACTCGGCACACCAGGAAAAATCAAGATGGCGAACATGGACGCGTTAGCCAAAACAATAGCGAAGGATTATGTGTAAGTAATACTTTACGGACTTTATGTCGTATTATTGTGCTAATTAGAAATATACACATTGAGTTACAGGTACTAAAGGTGAACAGTTTTGCTTAAAACTAATCTGATTTGCAGTTTTCTGTCAATATCTGTAAACACGTTTCTGTCTGTGGTCAACGTGAATCATCTGTAACGTTGTTTTTTTTCTTCTTTTTTTGTATGTAGCGATTCTTCAAACAAAACAAAAATCAAAAACAAAATGTTATTTCACATCTCGTATACTGTGGTAGCTTATCTTCATATTTTTGTCGTGCTGGTCGGAAGTAATATTAATATTGCTCTATTGGTCTCTACTTTTTATTGATCTGTTTTTAATAGAGATGATATGGAGAGCTCCGACAGTGTGGATGAAAATGAATGTGTACCTGGTGAAGATGGAGCTAAAAAAGCAGATAACATGGACTTTGCCAGGGTGGAAAAACACAAGAAAAGAAAACACAAACATCGAAGCAAGCACAAAAAGCATAAACATTCCTCACCAGATGAGAGAGACCAAAAGCACAAATACAAACACAAACATAAGCGGAAACACAGAGACTCTTTCCGCGATGATAGAGAATGTTCTACTAGCTATGAAGGTGCAGCCGACTCACCAAAGCGATTCAGACTTGATGACCTTGCTGCTCTGGAGGATCTGGAGAAACAGAGGGCCATGATTCAGGCAGAGCTTGATAATGAGCTGATGGAAGGGTCTGTGCAGTCAGGTATGGGGCTGATATTACAGGGTTATAACTCTGATTCAGAGGACGGGGAGGTCCAGGAGGCTGTTCGAAATGGTGAGCAACAGAGAAAAGATCTCGATGAGCTTGTAACGGTTAAGGGGAATGGCAGAAAATTGCAACAGGATTATGTAAACGATGAACAATTTTATTCTGTGCTTGAAGGCAGAACCATGTCTGAGGAGGTGACAGTCCAGAGCCATAAATCTGAAAAAAGAGAGAGTATGACTGGGTTAGGTATTAAAATCAGCGAGAGACCTAGTGGTCCCAGTGAAACGAAGGAAAGGAGACGATCAAGGAGCACTGACAGATCCAAAGATAGAAGTCGTAGGTCCAAATCTCCTGTGAAATCTAAAGAAGTGCCATCGTCATCAGCCACAAGCAACAGAAAATCAAATACACGGCCTGAAGAGCAAGCTGTAGACCACAGATCCTCATCAAGAAGCAGCAAATCTGGTTCTAAAGAAAGAAGCACCAGCTTGCCAGAAGTTGACAGAGACAAGAAACCAGTAAAGGCCCCCTTAAAAGAAGTCTCTTCTGGGAAAGAGAATCGATCTCCTAGCAGAAAACAAGGTCCAGATCGACTTAGCCCAACTGTGCAGCCCAGGAGCCACCGCTCACCTGAACGCCTACCTGTTGTTCAGAACACAGACAGGGCATCCAGACAGGACAGATCTACGTGCCACAATAGATCCCCTCCGAGGAGAGGCAGATCTCGGTCAGTTGAGAGGAGACGGAGAGAAGAAGAGCGCCAGAGACTCTCTAGTGACAGGTTACTTTCTGTTTTAGCACTTGATTACTAGAAACATTGTGTAATTGCTCTAATTCATATTCATCTAATTAATCTAATTCATAATTCAAAATAGCTAGCAAAAAACATTTTTATAACTGAAAAGAATTTATTTATAATAAACAATTTCAGCATTTTTTTATTTAGTTTAACTTTATAAATGTAAAATAAAGAAATAAAAAGTTATATAAACTATTAATGAAAATTACAGTTGTATCAGTGATACAAATTAAAAATGTTAATTTAAAATTCATCAGTGTTATTGTTAACTACAACAAACAAAACAATTTTTGGGCAAATGGCTACAATATCGCTAAATATAGATATTGTGAAATATAAATTAACAAGAGAGACTTCTAGCTAAAAAAATAAATACTGAAATAAAGCTAAATATATATAGATGGAAAAAACTTTGACTTAAAAAACCTCAACATAAATGAGAAATTTTGACTGTAACTAATTGAAATAAAGTAAAAGATTAAAACAACACACACAAAAAAAACTAAAAGCGAAATATATTTAAAAAACTACAATTATACATAAAGTGACTCAAAATAAACAGACAATAATAAATAAAGGCTATTTAAAAGTAGTAGCAAATAATATATATATAACTCATTATTTGCATATTATGTGTGTATGTTCTAGTCAAATTATGTAAAATAAAATGTATTATTACCAATTATCATATAAACATGCCTTGTTGCTAAAAAATTAAGTCACTTTCATGCTGTTTTGTTGTGCTAACAGGATGCGATCTCGTGATATGGCAGGAGCCCATAGAGAAGACAGTCCTTCTATAAGCTCTAGACGAAGGTTGAACCACTCGCCTCTCAGACGAAGGTCCCGTTCTCCCAGGAGGCGGAGCAGCAGGTCTCCTCTCAGACACAGGTGACTCCTTAGCTGTAACTGTAAATGGTGTCAACTCTTTATACATTAGAGTATTCACCTGTCCAAGAGCATCACAATTACAGTGCTCAGCATATATAAGTAGACCCTTCACAAATCTAACTTTTAAATGTATATTTTTAATAGGAAGATATACAATATTATATTTGTACATCTACATTAGATTAGTCAGTACTAGGGTTGTAACGGTATGAATTTTTCACGGTATGATAATCGTCTAAAACAATACCACGGTTTGACTGTTTCGCGGTATACGGTATGTTACAAATGTTACAAAATAACAGAACAGTGAAGCAAATTTGACTTTTTCCAAATAATATATTTTTAGTTACTATAAACAACACCACTTACAATGAACAAATAAAAATAAGAAAATAATAAATAATGTGTCAAAGTCCAAATAAAGTCCAAATAAACATGGTGCAAATCCTCAGTAAAAAATAGATATAAATATTTACTATACTATAAATAGTTACATAACGAAACTAGATTCAGTATGGAACATCCTTAGGTTTTATGTGCCAGCATGGATATGGTTGTCTATGGATATGGATTTGGAAATGGTTGTCTGCAATGCAGATAAACAGCTGCATCTTCATTTGCGTCTTTTGAAAACAGCAAGAGCAGCAGTTCGTCTTTGCTGTGTCACTGTTTTGTCATGTTTCTATGCTGCTGTGCATGCAAAAGTACTTAGTATGAGAATTATTTCATGCAAAACTTTTTTTTTTGGCGTTTTATTTAGCCACGCATAAATGTATGCCTTTCTCTCATTCCGTGTTGTTCAAAAAGCTTGGTCCACAAACAAAAGCGAAACCTATGCTTATTGGTTGTGATATAGCGAGTTTGAACCAATCTGGGCATGGAGGAGGGATAATGCATCAATGTATCATGTCTGATTTGTCCGGAGACACAGTGACGAGCGTTTCTTTGTCAAATCAGCGTTGTCAAATGTTGATGACGTAACCGCACTGATTCCGGAGCCTCTGAAAGTCCGCGAATGTTATGTGATACAGCACTGGAAAGCTGAGATTCTCTTCTTTATGCCAATCTTTGAATTGTATGAATCGGATCAGCGGATCAAAAGTTATTAAACATTTAAGAGCAATACTTATTTTTAGCCGCGGGCGGCTGTCTCGGTCTTTAAGGGTTAAAACCGTTGATATGCAATTGGTATGATAATCGTGCACGTTCAAATCGTGGTAAACCGTCATACCGGTATATTGTTACAACCCTAGTCAGTACTGAAGCCAAATCTGGAGCTTGTCTAACAAAATAACTTACGATAACGGTCCAAAAATTAGTAAACCTAAATGTATATACTATAGAGAAATATTAAATACAAATTTTAAAAAAGGAAAAGAGAAGCAAAAAAATAAATAAAAATGAAAAATTTTGTAGTTTGTAATTGTTTTTGCAATATTTTGCTTTAATTTAATTGTATTATCTCTCAATTTCTAAATATATTCGGTGACTTAAATATTATTTTAATAAATATATTTGTTTCAGTTTTTTTTTTCAAATGCAACAAAATACATTGCCTATATTCACTGAGAAATGGATAAAAAAATATTCATTTTCAAAATGGGCTGTACTCAATTATGCTGAGCACTGTACGTATAATTCTTTCATTACAACTAGGCTTTTCAGTGACACTTCTGGGATGTCATATTATTTACATTTGTATTATATTCTGAATGTTAAATAGATTAAAAATAGGTGTGAGTCATTTTATCATCTCCCATTGTAATTAAACTTGCATTAATGGTGTGCACATCTAGGGAACGTGACAGGATGGATCGCAGGCAGCCGGTGCGTTCGAGATCGCAGGAGAGGCGGAGAAGAAGGAGCAAGGAAAGAGAGGACATGTTTAAAGGCAGTCTGTCTGAAGGAATGAAGGCTGAGCAGGAGGACTCGGATGAGGAAGTGTGAGTATCAAGGAAAGCTGTTTTGCTTTTTATGTTGTGGATGATATTTAGATTGATCATGAATGCTTATCTTTGTCCAGGCTGGAGGATTATGACGTAGATGAAGAGGACGAGGAGGCTTTGATAGAGCAGAGGAGACTTCAGCGCTTGGCCATAATGCAGGTCAGAATACTTCTAATTCCTGCAGTGGCTTCTACTTTGTTTTAAGCATAAACTAGTGTTCAGTTTGGATTGGGTAAAAACATTGTTATTCAGTTTATACAAAGTGACAGAGATTTGTAATGCTAGAAAAGATTTTAGTATCAAACAAATTATCTATTTTATTTCATAATACTAAGCAGCACAAGTGTTTCTTATTTCTTTAGCACCAAATCAGCACACTAGAAGGATTTCTGAAGGCATACTAAAATCTGGAGTAATGGCTGCTGAAAATTCATTTGATAATGGGAATAAAATAGCTTTTTCCCAGTATTACTGTTTTTATGTGTGTTTTTTTTATCAAATAATGCGGCCTAAATATGATGTTAAAAATATTTTACAACCACCTGATCTTTGAGTATTGTTTGATTGTATTTGCATTGTGTCTTGTACAGAAATATAAGCCAGTGAATGAGGACAGCAATATGTCAGGACTCTCAGATCACGGCAGTCCTCAGAGTAGCACTCACAGCCGGTCCCCATCCCCTGATGACATTCTTGAGCGTGTGGCTGCTGATGTCAAAGCCTATGAGCAAGAGAACCTGGACACATTTGAGGATAATGTGAAGGCCAAGTATAGTCTCGTCTCCCAAGAAAAAAATGGTATGTCATCTGGAAAGAAAATTGAATTGCATTATAATTAATGTCCAGAGCTGCATGAGCTTTTTTCTTTTGAACATCATATAAGACATTTTAAAGCAGTGGTCTTAAAATAAATTCCTGGAGGGTCGCAGTTCTGCATGGTTTAGCTCCAACCACCTCCAATTCACACCTAATATTTCATAGTAGTCTTGAACACTTTGATTAGTTGGATCAGTTGTGTTTGATTAGGGTTGGAGCAAAACTGCAGAGCTGCGGCCCTCCTGTAATCCAGTTACAGACCTATATTTTAAAGAATGTGGGTAAGCATTAAATCAGCTCTTTGACTTGATTAAAAAAAGAAAAGAAAAGTGGAACCATTTACCGTTTTGTTACAAACATTATGCAAAATATCTTTATTTTTCAGCAGAAGAAAAGAAACTCATATAGGCTTGAAACAAGTATAGGTTGAATTCTGCTCATTCACAAGCACTTAAAAATGGGTGTTGTTTGTGCTACCCAATAATCACAATGAAAAGTGCATTATTTAACCCTGTATTATTTCAGGGAAACTTTTCTTAAGTATATGACAAATAAAACGGTGATCTATTTTGTCTCTCGCTAAGAAAGAAATGCATATGAATAGAATTTAAAAAATCTAAATCCTGGGACAAATATTAATCTAATCGGTCAAAAAAAATTCTATTTGTAATATGGTTACATTCATATAACGTGAAACTATAATGTAGTTTGTATTAGATTTCATTGATCTAGTTTGTGTGAGGGGAAAAAGAGAAAAAACACAATGGTCAGTGTTGAAAAGAAAATGTTTTATGGAGGTCTAAAGGTTGATGTTTGCTGGATTAAATAATTTAATGATTCAATTTAAAACAAGCACACTTGTGAAATAATTTGATTCAATGCTGTTTCTTTTTATATAGACAAGCTCAATTGGTTAGTTTCTGTGACAGCAAACTTCTGCTTTCTGCTACATTCCAGCAGGTGTCAGTATGAGATTTAAGTCAACACCCATATCAGTTGTGTGGAAAGTTGAAACAAGTTATTGATGTTTGAGACATGAAAAATTCTCTTTCTGGTGTAATGCAAGAAAAGATGTTCTGATATTAGGGCTGCACTATATTGGAAAAATTGTCATTGTGATATTTTGTTTTGCTGCATTATATGTTGCGATATGAATACAATTTCACCAGTTAGCTTTATTAGCTCTTTTTAAAAATAATTCATTAATTTAGACTTCTTGGGAGTATTCTGGATTATTAGGAAGATAGAAGTGAAATAGTTTGTATCACATTATTTAGGTACACAAATTGAATAATCAAATCTAAATAAGAAAAATCACTGTATAGTCTTTTAGGGCTAGGAGATTTGACCTAAAATCTAAATCTAAATTGATTGAACATTTTGACTCAATTACGATTAATGAATGATTTATTAATTTATTTATTTTTTGCACTCATAGTTCACTCACTGGTTTTGTACAGTGAATGTGCTCACATATTACAAGTGAGAGATTTTTGCTTGATTTTAAAATAATTATAGGAAACACACACTATCTACTATCTATGATTATTTGTTGAACATCAGCGCTGAACAAATGAAATTAAAACACGCATTGCCTAAAATAAACAGTTAGTTTTTTCCTTACAAAAAACTGAAAATGAATAACTTGCACTATTAAAAACAAAATAAATTATTTTCAGTTTTTATTATTAGATGTATTAAAAATAAGCAGAATCTCTTCTAAATAAATTAACTCTTGAATATCATGTATATAAAATTTTAAACAGTGCATTACTTACATCTTCTGTAAAGAAATATTCTAATGTAAATAAGGCATGTCTGGCGCAGCTTCCAACCATTGTCAATGAAGTGCGAAGTAAGGCTCAAGAATAAGTCCATCATCTTACTTGACCAGAGATCAGATGTGGCTGCAAAGTGTGGCTAACAGAGCGGGGTCACCTGACCACATACGATAAGAAAAGTAATTAAAAAAATCGACCTGGAAAAATTTTATCGATTATAGATTCTGAATGTCGATTTCGATTAATCACCCAGCCATGCTTCATCGTATAAATAATTCTATAAATACACCTGTAATAGATTTACTAACAGTACACATTTGTGTATTTGATTACTTTAAACTTACACCGTCAAGCTTTAAAATGATAAACATTCACTCCAATATGGTTAAACCCTTTAGTGACTTCAAAAATCTACTTTGTTCAGCATTGCACTTCCTGTGATGTGACTATTGCAGATGTGCACATTGCGATATCGATGCTGAAATGATGTATTGTGCAGCCATATTTGATGCACATAAAGTCTATGTTTCATTGCATATTTGTTCTTCTTTAGGTGCTAATTCAAAAAAGCCTCCAGCCCCTGATATGTTCACAGAGTCAGATGACATGTTTGCTGCATACTTTGATGTGAGTAGCCAGTTCCTGCTTCCCTTTGCATAGGTCAGTGGCTTTGCAAGCCCCAGAATTTGATTTGATTTTGTTCATGTAAGGGGATCTCAACAGGTAGAGTTGCATAGTCCTCTGCAGGCTGTTGTTTCTGTACTGGAAACTTTGTTCAAAGCTTCTTTTTTTTCCCAAGTGGGTAATCTGACTCTATGGTGCTCACTGGATCTAGAGGCCCATGAGACTTTCAAATGGTGTCAGTCACTCGTTTGTGAATGAACGTTTTAATCAACTCAATCAATTCAATCATGTTGACAATGACACATCAACATCTAATCTCTACACAGAGTGCCAGGTTACGGGCCGCAGGCATCGGGAAGGACTTTAAGGAAAACCCGAGTCTCAGAGATAACTGGACAGATGCTGAGGGATATTACCGTAAGTCTGTTTTCTTGTAAACAATTCTGTATGTCTATCTATATTTAGAATTTAGAATATAAGACCTTACATTATATAAGCTTGACATTTTCAAATGGTTTTGTGTTTAAGAAGTCAAAAATGTGATTGTTGCCTTAATGTAATCAGGTGTGAACATTGGTGAGGTGTTGGACAAACGGTACGCGGTGTACGGCTACACTGGACAGGGCGTCTTCAGTAACGTGATCCGAGCAAGAGACTTGGCTCGAGCCAATCAGGAAGTGGCAGTGAAAATAATACGCAACAATGAGATGATGTAAGAGACTACCCCTAAAAACTCAACGTTATGCTTTTAAACACTGTCTTATACAGTTGGATTTCTTATTAAACCACAGAAGTGGTTTTGGTTATGTCTAAAATAATGATGTTCTCAATAAATTATGTTGTAGGGATTGATTTATTTAGATCAGGGGTCACCAAACTTGTTCCTGGTGGGTCGGTGTCAGTTCCCGCCCTTCGGGTTGAGGTGCCCTAGGCGAGATTAAAAAAAATGTGGCCCGCTGGTGTAAAAACAGTAAGAAAGCATTGTGTATGCATTTTTATTAACTGTAACATTTAACCTGTAATACATATTTAAATATATTTACTTAGATTTAAACAAATAAGTTTGCAAGTACTGTAAAATACTACTACATCATGTACTATAGCAGAACATACCTTTACTTTTTAGCTTGCTTTTCTTCCTCTGCTTTTTTTTTCATCCTTTTTTTTTTAGCTCTGGATAGATGACATTTGGATACAGTTTCATTTCAAAATAAAATTTGATTAAGATTGATTAAAAGTAGCAACAGCATTTATAACGTAAATTCCTTAAGACTTTAATATACTTTTTTCGGGTTTATATCGAACGGGAGCAATTTGGAGAGATATGTGGAATCTGTAGGAATACGTTATGTCATTCTAGTTGTCATTCAATTTCGCCCAATAGCCGATCGTGGGTGCTGTTATGCAAAATAGAGTGTGGTGCTGCTGGGTATGTTTCTTATATTTTCTGCTTTTATTCATTCTGTTGTGTATTTATTATCGTTTTCAGCTATTTGTCATATATGAACTATACAGAGCTATTTTTTTTTTTTTTTATGAAATGTGGAGTTTTTTTCATCGTCGGTGTGAATTGTATTGCATTTAATGGGGTTTGGGGCTTTTGCGCAAATGCACATTGTTCATGATTTATAAGTATGCGCTCATCCTCACACTTACATTTACAGTAAATATACAAGAGCAGCGTTTGTGGGGCCCTAGGCAACCTCCTTTATTGACTGTTGGATGGGCTGGCACTGGTTGGTGTCCTCCAAATTTTAGCTTCAACCCTAATCAAACACACCTGAATAAGCTAATCAAGGTCCTATATATTAGTGTTTCCCAACATTGTTCCTGAAGGCACACCAGTAGTACACACTGGCTGTTTCTCAATTTCGAGAACGGACTTGAAAATGGTTTAAACATTACAGCATTCATACAACAATTTATTGTTTTTCCCTTTTTAATATAGACCTTATAAATATACGTTGCACAATACAAATAAAACTAATGCAAATAAACACCCTTAATGCGTTTATGCATTTATAAAGATTTTCATGGTAATGTTTACTTTCACAATTTCGTTTAGGGAAAGTCCTGAGATAAATAAGTTATATCTCTGAACTTTAATAATAAGTCTATATAAAATGCTGCGCTTCCTACCTCCTTTCACATGTCCTTTTTTCTTGCAGTCTGAAGTTTTGGAACTGAACTTTGGCAGTTGATTATGACGTTACACGAGGACACAAGCTCGCTGAAGAACGCATATTGAGAATCAGCCAGTTTTAACCTCTACCTAACCAAACACACCTGAATAAACTCAGCAGAACATGAGAAAAGACTCCATGTTTAAAAGTTAATGGGTCAGATAAGGCCAAAATCCAAAATATGTACTAGTGGTGTGCCTCCAGGAACAGGGTTGGGAAACAATGCTATATAGTACAATTGTAGCTTTCAGGCAGGTGTGTTAAGGCAAGATCAAGCTAAAATCTGCAGGAACACCAGCCCTCCAAGATTGGTGACCCCTGAATTAGACAGACGATAAGATTTAGAGTGGATGTGTGCTTCACTTGGCTTTGTTTTGTCCCACAGGCAAAAGACAGGCCTCAAGGAGTTGGAGTTTCTGAAGAAACTGAACGACGCTGATGCTGATGATAAATTCCACTGCTTGCGCCTTTTTAGACACTTTTATCATAAGCAGCATTTGTGTCTGGTATTCGAACCACTCAGGTACATTACAGTCAACAGATTTCACATCAATATTAGTGGAGTTCTTCTGTTTAAGCTGCTTTCTTGTTTTCTGGTTTAGCATGAACCTGCGGGAGGTGTTGAGGAAGTATGGCAAGGACGTTGGGCTACACATCAAGGCTGTGCGCTCATACAGCCAACAGCTATTCCTGGCACTCAAACACCTCAAGCGATGCAACATCCTGCATGCTGACATCAAACCTGACAACATTCTGGTGAGGTTTCTTGCCTTAAATACTGCACACTGGCTTCAATTTTGATCTCTAATGCGTCATGTAATTGGCTTTCCCTAAAGGTCAACGAACCCAAAACCATCCTCAAGCTGTGTGACTTTGGTTCAGCGTCACATGTGGCAGACAATGACATAACTCCATACCTGGTCAGCCGCTTCTACAGGGCACCTGAGATCAGTAAGTGTGCTGTGAAATGAACAAATAAAGCAGATGTGCTTCATTTATAGATTTGAAGAGACGGTTTACCCTCAAGTAGTCTAACACAAACCTCTTTTTCGGTAGAACGTTATCGAAGGTATTTTTTCTTTAGCTGAATAACAGTTGTGGCCATTGGTGATTAATAATGAAAGTCTGTGGCTAACGGCTCCTTGAGAGAAAAAAACAAGCATAACAAAATCATTACCAGTGGTTCTTGATAATACATTGACTTCCATTAAGATGAAACTCCTTTTGCATATTGAGAATTAAGAGTTTCAGGTAACCCAACCTGATTGTTGGTGAAACTTGATTTTAAGTTTTTCTTCTCCTTTTTTGCAGTCATTGGAAAGTCATATGATTACGGAATCGATATGTGGTCTGTGGGCTGCACTCTCTATGAACTATACACAGGAAAAATCCTTTTCCCCGGCAAGACCAATAATCACATGCTGAAGCTCAACATGGACCTCAAAGGAAAATTGCCTAATAAGGTAAGTGCATCAGGTATGAAGAATTTGAATTAAACTATGACATAATTTAGTAAAATATAACCTTCAAATATACCAAATAATCTTTATTCACAGATGATCAGGAAGGGTCTGTTCAAGGACCAGCACTTTGACCAAAACTTGAACTTTTTGTACACTGAGGTTGATAAAGTCACTGAAAGGGTAAGGGTTACATATTTCATTCACTTTAAATGTAATAGCAAACTTACTCATACACTATTTTGAAACAACTTATTTTCCTGAGGATTTCGCGAATGCTTATTGCTATTGTCATAAAGTTGAAGAACCCAGCCCAGGAGACTTGGTACAAGCAAAATTCTTTGAGGTGTGTTGGTTCTGGAACAAACAGCATCTTCAAGAAATCCACATGACTCTTAGCACAAGTCTAACAAGTCGCGCGTCTAAAACAAGTCTAATTTGTGGATAAATGTTATGAGTAGGCGGCTAAACCGTATGTAAATGTGGTAGATAGTTCCAGAACCTGTCCAGACAAGTTTATCAACAAAAGAGTTTCATCGACCTGAATGGATCCACAAAGACCAAGCTATTGGGTATTGGTAAAGACCAGGGGCCTCATGTATCAACGCTGCGTACGCACAAAAACTTTGCGTACGCCAGGTTTCACGCTCAGAATCGCTCACGTTTGGATTTAGCTTCATGGCAGCTTTCTGGCTGGCGTATGCACATTTTTTGTGCGTGTCTGTTTTGTGTCTGTTTTATTTCCATTGGCGACTCCTAGAGGCAGTTGTGTTAAATTCCTCTCTACAAAGCGTCTGAGCCTTGCAATGGCAGCTGTATGAGACGGGTTCAGCAGGTATATAAGGTTTCCATATCATACATTTGACCAGCTAAACATTAAAGCACAATTTGCAGCAGTCGCCTGTTTTCCCAATGTAATCTGAGCGATCTACCGCACGCACATTGCTATAAAGACACTATCTGAAGATGAATTTGCATGCGTGAATCAGAAACATTTCCATTCAATAAATGTGCAAATAAAATATGATGCTTATTGATATGAACTTATTGATGATTCCTACTTGTCTTTCTCGTGATAAATAGTTTGCAAAATCTGATATGTAGCGGGGGAAAAAACAAGAAAGAGTTCATCAGACGCTGAATTCGAGCTGAGTTCATGCTCGAATGTATCAATTCATGATCACATGCGTCTTACGAGTAGCGCCACTGAGACTGTTAAGCGTCCTGCAACATTTTACAGATATAAACCACACTATTTCTTTTTTTTAATGCACTCAGTGCGATGTTCAGACCCAACTGTGTTGACCGCATCAGCTAAACTCTCCCACTCTATTTTTTTCTTTTGTTGTTAATTCCGGAGAACAAACTTGCAAATAACACCGCTTTTCTCCGGTCTACCTCCGAAAGCAGCACCTCCAATTCACATTCTGTTCAAAGTTTCTCTTTTTGCTTGCTTTTGCCATTGCTTTTTCGTTGGGTTTTGCCATTAGCATAGTCATTAGCATATTCATACGGGGGAGGAGGCAGGGAGGAGTTTTGTGCTCGTGCATGTTGCGCTCAGTTTCACGTTCATTCAGATGTACAAAAGAATATGCGTGAGATTCGGCGTACGCAGTGTTTCATACATCTGAATTTTTTACAGCTTTGTGCGTACGCAATGTTTTAGTAAGATTTCCACACAAGTCTTCGTACATGAGGCCCCAGGTACTGGTATACAGTCATTGGGACCCTGCCTTTTAGCTTTTGCATCAATTTTGCTCAGCCAGTGCTCGGGAAGCAAAAGATTAATGTCTCACACCCTGGCTTCTAGTGTTTTGAGTTAAATGATATAATTCAAAACCAAAGAATATAACTTTTTAGTTATATGTTATTGTCAATTTGGAACTATATTATAATTTGTTTTATTTCAACACTATATTCCAATTAATTTAGCAGCTGTAAAAATATTTATAACACTTGAAGGAGGTGTGCATGTTTTTCCTTGACTTTTTATTTTTTTGTCATTTTCTGCAGGAAAAGATCACAGTCATGAGCACCATTAACCCAACTAAGGACCTGTCGATGGACATGGTGGGTCGCCAGGCTTTACCAGAGGACCAGCGAAAGAAGGTTGGTCAGCTGAAAGATCTGTTGGACCAGATCCTGATGCTGGACCCAGCCAAACGGATCACCATCAACCAGGCTTTACAGCATCCTTTCATCCAAGAGAGAATATGACCACCAGCAACATACCTCAGAGACTCATGATGGTTTTGTATCTGCAAATATGACGCAGAAAACAAAAGATGTTTGCATATTTTATTGCCATGCTGTTTTATTTTTTATTTCAGATTGTAATAATTTTCAGACCAGAACACACTCAATATTTCTTCAATTATTTTTTATTATTATTATTAGATGATCTACAAGACACCCTATATGATGTAAAGAGATAATGCTTTCAAGATAATCTATATTGTTCAGACTGCATGCTTTATACACAGCTTCTTGTAGCAGCTAAAATGATATTAAATGTCAGATATATTTGATATTACACTTCAGAATGTAAGAAAACCCAGTTGATATACCTTATAGTTTATGCACAGTTCTAGAATTTGATGTAAAGCAAATCACCAAGGACTGTTTAGAGTGTGACGTGAGTCAGGCCAGCATAAATGCTGTCTATATCCGCCCTCCCTTAGGTGTGAGATTGAGAACGCAACCTGGCGTGCAGGTCGACGGCATGCCCCTTGCCCTAGGTGTGTTTCTGCTGAATCTGAGGTCTTGGGTCCTGCTTGACCTGGTCTGCAGGGAAACCTCATCTGTAAAGGCAGGTTGTACACCTCTGTCGGTACACTGAAGGTAAGCTAACCCTTCAAAACAAATAGCACCATCAGTTTGCATTCTTTACAAATCCAAAATCGTATTTGGCTTCCTTTGCATGTTTACAAAATGTCATTTATAAAAATGGACATATTGAAACCCTGTTGCTCTGTTCCAAAACATCGTGAGGCACTATAAACATTCATATACTATATGCAATAATTGTTTTAACTATACTGCACTGCAGAACACTATTCAAAGGGTAGCTTTTGGTGAGATTCAGTAATGTTTTTCCATTTATTTGTTCAAAAATAAAGTAAAAACAGGAATCCTGGTCAAATTGAAAAATGTTTTGTGATGGCAAAGCATAATTTTTAGCAGCTGTTAACAATAGAAAGTTGATAAGAACTGCAAATATTTGATCATAAAATTTACAACAGCACAAATGTCTTTAATCTCAGTTTTGTGTATACATATGTATTGAAGGGTTCAGATGCAAAAGCCCATAAGTCCCATCAGAAATATTAGTTGAAAACTATAAGTTAATTCTGTGTGAAGCTTCAGTAATTTTCCTCTTTTGGCGATGAGTAGTTTATTTTAATAACTGAACATAGGCTGAGAAAAGTGCATATTTTAGAATACAACTACAACAACAGACAAGGCTTTTCCATCTGAACTCTTCATATATAAATAAAGTAATATAGCTGAGTAATTATGTTTTGGAGCAGAGCTTTCATTGTGGTGTTTCTCACAGAGCCAAAACAGTCAGTTTGACTGAAAAGAGTCACTATCTCTAAAACGGAAGGAACTGGTTACACGTAATGTTGAGGGTAAGAAGTATTTGCAATGAACCAAGCACCTTCAGTGTACTGCCTTTTAGTCATACCTCACCTTTTTCAGAGTTGTCACACTCTTATATGTAGTTTTTTTTTGTACAACCAACTTCAATATGCATGAGAATATATCAAATGTATGGCTTCCAATGCACTACTGTACAATCCCTCTGGGTGTGTTTTTCGCTATGCGTAGACAATTTAGATGTCTTTTTTTGTGACTGTTCTCGTGTTTGTGACCATGTTGTCTTTTGATACAGGGGTTTTCCTGCTCTGATCAATGAATCTGCTTGTTACAAGCGGTAATTGCTTCTTTATTTATATCTCAATTCCTTGTGTTTCAAATACACCTGTTAAAAAGCATAGCTCATTCTGGAAGAATAATCTGCCTGTTATCTTTTGCAAAGCCCTTTCCTGCATGAAAGTGGAATAATTTACTGTAAATTTACATTATTTGTTATCATTAAACAATATAAAATAAAGCTGTTTTGTGGTGAAAAATACAAAAAACAAGAATTTAGACTTCCTACAAGTTGTCTGTCTTTCACACATTTCATGCAATTAAATACATACACTGCAAGAACATAATTCAGCTTCTTAGGAACCTTATGGTGGATTTTGTTTCATAAACACTAACTGCTGTTTGTGCTATTTCTCCCACTGTTTCTTTGTGTTCGAGTATATTCTCTGGCCAAAGGAGACATGTCTGTCCATCATCCTCCTGCCTGCCTCTGCTTTCAAAGGGACGAGAGCTCTTCAAGGCCCTTTAATCCAGGTCACTCCTAAAGGCATGTTTAGATCCAACACAAAGCAAAGCTCTAATCTGAAATGAACAGGGCTGATGCTTAGGGGATTTGTTCCCATTTTATCTGTAGCAACACAAAATGTCCTAAATATTTTTTTAAAGGGTTCTCCATGAAATAAAAATCCTGACGTCATTTACTCACCCTCACATTTCAAAACCATGTGTTTATCTTTGCAACGGAAATGAAGATATTAGTAATAAAATCAAAAAGATTCCTGTTCCTCATATAAAAGTCCAAAAACTCTGATTCTTAAAATGAGGAAAGTGTTTAATTAAAGTGGTCTGAACAAGATTATTTTATAAAATAAACAGATCAATTGTTGGCTTTTATTCATGTGTAAACCTCACTCTAAACATTGTTAGATTCTCACATTTATTAATGGAAGCTCAAGCATGCTTGCTTGACGTGAGAACCAATGAAGTTCATTCTTGGCTCATACTAGGGCTGGGCGATATGGCAAAAATGCAATCTCTATAATTATTTTCCATATCGACCGATAACGATATATATTCCAATAAATTGTTAATGCTTCCAGATGTAAAAGACTACCCCAACAATGACTGAAGCCACAAAAATTAGAGGGTCCATTAAATGACAACATATTTTCGACCGATAAATTTTTAGTGGCTGAAAATTCAATATATCTCTAATATTAACACACTTTTAGATTCCCATTGTTGCACATTTCTGTTGTGTGATTGGCTCTTAGATCAATATAGAGTAAAAATAGGTCCAGAACTTATCATTGTTATTAACATAAATGTTATCGCAATTCGATATAGTATCGTTTATTGGTCCAACCCTAGCTCATACATCATGCGAACCACTTAATTCATATGTAATTAATGTTTTGAAGCATCAGTAATTGTGCCTAAATAGAGTTTGAATGGAGTGACAGATTATAACAGTTCTAATAAATATACACTACCGGTCAAAAGTTTGGGGTCAGTAGGATTTTTAAATGTTTTAAAATAAGCTTTTCCTGATCACCAAGGCTGCAAAATACAGTACAAATAGTAAAATGTTATTTCACTATAAAATAACTGTTCAAGAATAATTTAGAATTTATTTAAATGATTTTATTCCAGTGATTTTAAATTTGAATTTTCAGCTTCATTACTCCACGTTCTTTTAGAAATCACTCTAATATTAATTATTATTATTAATGGTAATAGAAAAAGAATAATTACTGTATTAATTAATTACTGGAGTAACAGTAGCAATTAAAACTAAATACAATAAAAAAGCAGTTATTTAAAATGTTAATAAATAGATTTTTTAAAATTACATTTAATAAATGCCGCCTTGATTAATAGAATTGTTTTATTAAAAAAAAAATAACATGATTTTTTTTTTTTTAATGACTTCAAACTTTTGACCAGTAGTGTATATCTTTATTTGTGATCCGAAGATAAACAAAAGTTTTATATTTGGAATGGCATGATGGGTTAGTAAATGACGACAGAACTTTCTTTTTGGTGTGAACAACATTTTCGGAATATGAGCTGTATGTTTTCTACAATCATATTAAAAAAAACATAACAGTACAATGGGTTATTAACTGCCAGGGACTGCCATCCAATACACTGCAACTGTATTGGTGTATCAATTACCATTGATTTTGGTGATGTGTTAACCAAAACTACTGTTATTAATTAGCCTTAAAATGACAATTTATTACTTTTTTTTTTTTCTCCTTTATTTATTTATGCCAGCATTACAATTGGTTTGATCACAGAATAATCTGCCCATATTTAGTTTGGTAAAAACCTTGCTTTAATTATTGATGCAAACCACTGAGGTTTATTCTTGGCCAGTTTCATATTCAAGTCTTAAAAGGATTAATTTAGTCATCCTGCATATCCACTGATGATTGTGTATTTACCCAGGATATTTCTAGAACGTGTGTTTTCTGTGTTGTACCACGATACTGGTATATTTATTCTCTTTATTGTAGGTGCTGTCTGTTAAAGAAGACTCTTAAAGGATATCTCTTCTGGCAAAAAAAGGTTTCTGTTTTAGCGAGAGCTCTTCATAAGAACTATTCTGTTGTTTTTTCTCAACTCACGATTGAATTACTTTTAGACTTTCAAGTATTTTAAAGTTACAGATTTAAATTTTTTTTTTTCAACCAATCATTTAGCCAAATCCAAAATTATAGAAGTAGTATAATTCTTTTTTTTTTTTTTTTGCCTTAACCCTTCTTACGTTTAGCAATACAAACGTTGTTTAATCTTTTATGCAAACATTTAAGAATTAACAAAAAAATTGCTAATTGGTGTGGCTCATTCTAAATATATCAGCCAAAAGGTAATGCTTTTCCTATTTATAACAAACAAGTTAATTGTCATCCACAAAGAAATTTTTACTTTAACCACAACTGACTGTTTTCAATTTTGTTTTCAGGGTAAGTGCTAAAATTTATCCTCTTCTCATGGCCACATGTGACTCCAAGTGTGAAAGAGAGATCCTGATGGCCAGCTGCTCTCCTACTCCATTATTCAAGTGCCTTTCAGGAGCTCATCTGCTTATCCAAATTTGGGGGAAATTACCAACATCTGTGCACAGCAAAACAGTGTATATTTTGACATTTCAAAGCAAAAACTGATGAATTTTTATATTTAAAACATGAATGTTGTCTAGTTTGATGTCAGTTTTACATAGAACACTGAAGATGGTGTTACATTTGGTTTTGCTAGTCATGGTTAATCGTCTGTATGATATTGCATTCAAAAATAAAAAGATGCTGAATAAATGTTTTGAGTTGCTGGATTTTTTTTTCTCTTTTCATAACCGTGGGATAATTCAACATTATTTTTCAATGGTAATTGACAGCATACCTAAAACGTTGAAAGAGCTCAACTTCATTCAATTAAATATAGTAACATGGGCTGTTAATAACACACTGTCAGTCCTCATGGTTAAAACCATTAAAATAATTATATTAGGTTTTCCTGAATGGAGCTTTAGCAGGAGCGCTACTCCTTTCAGAGGAAGTCTTCTGAGGCTTTGGTATGGCTTTCTTTGAGGGTTTGCATCCCTTGGAGCTTTCTGGACTATTGCATTTTGGTGACTTGTTTACATGAGCAACATCATCTTGAACAATGGCTTCAGTTTTCTTTACTCTGACCACACCAGAGTTTGGCTTCTTAGCTAATGCTAGTGGTTGCTGAAATCCAATCCACACCTTCCCAGCATTTGGCGAGAGTTGATTAATGTTTATAGACTTCAAATGAGAGTTTGAAGAAAGTGTGAGTTCGGTGATTTCCTCTAGAACTGCCTGAGAACCAGGGTTTTGCAGCTGCCTCACCCGATTGCCACTTTTCACTGAAGAGGTTGTTGGACGAGATCCAACTGCTTTTCCTTGTTCTTTCTGTATGGTTACAGTCTGGAGTTTCTCCAGCTTTATCATACGGGCTGCCAAAGCTGCGAGACAAGGGTCTGTTGAGCACTGAGTATGCTGGCTCTCCAAATCCTCTGCTTTGGATATCAGCTGACTTAATTCAAAATCTTTAAGTGAAAACGGGAGAACTTCAGGATACACTTGCTGTCTTTCTTCAGCCTCTGTTGGTTCTAGATCTCTATGAAATAAGTCCGGCCTCAGATACAATTCTATAGTAGCATCCCATTTTATTAATGGAATACTGTCTTTCTCTTGGTCAGAGAGGTCACTGTTTTCACACTCTACTGACGGTGCAGATGCATTTCCTTTAAGATTGATTGCCTTTGTCTCATCTGGACTTTCAC
Organism: Danio rerio; assembly: GCF_052040795.2. Taxonomy (NCBI): domain Eukaryota; kingdom Metazoa; phylum Chordata; class Actinopteri; order Cypriniformes; family Danionidae; genus Danio; species Danio rerio. The sequence goes on along the minus strand of NC_141022.1, from coordinate 36,143,056 downwards.
TCTTTGGAGAAAGCATGCTGTTAACCTTTATTGGGTGGATTTCCAGTGCTGGCCTGCTTTCTGTATGTTCAGCAATGTCGTCTTGTGTCTCCCAGAGGCCTGGAGGCTGAAGACCAAGCCTCTGCCATCTGTGTGACAGCATCCTCAACTGGGTTTTATGATGTTTCTTCGAGCTGAAGAAAATTAGCACATCATTAATTGTTGGAGAAATATTTCTGCAGGTTCCATTTAACCTCTTCAATTGATATCCAAGCACTGTAGCATAACGTATCAGTTCCAGGTTGGCAAAGTGTGAGAAGTCTAGTGTTGCAGCATGATACAAAGCTACATTCAGTTCAACAAAAGGTTAAGATTCCTGGCAAACACAGCAAGTCACTGTGCCAAGATCTGCAATTTAATAAATTGATTTTTACTTGAAATGCAATGTGCAGTATGTACTTTAAACAAACAGGTGGGTGATACGACACCTGTTGCATATAGTACTACCACTGTCAGTGTATTTTGGACTGATAGTTTAAAAGCTTCACACTTGGATGACCCTGTCAAACTGATGATTGTCATCTGGCTGGCGATGCCTGATGAGTCAAGAAGTCAGTATCTACTTACACTTCGGATGATTTTGTTTGGCTGCAACAGGTGGTTGGTTCATGTGCCGTATACACGTTAGAAATGCAGGCTGCTAAAGACGGCTGAAAAATAAAATGCATTGCAATCTCAATTATTATCATCAAATTATGCAATGTCTTATCACAAAATTGTTTTATATTTATTATTTTACTGTCAAAATATCAAACAAATTTTTCTTTAGCTTTTTTTAAACAGCTGGTTTCATAATATATTTTATGAAGGATAAATAAATTACAGTTGCAGTTAATTATATTAACTATGAACATTTTGTTACATTCGTTTTCACCAGTATACAGTGCTCAGCATAATTGAGTACACCCCATTTTGAAGACGTATATTTTTATCCATTTCTCAGTGAATATAGGCAATGTATTTTGACTAAAACAGATTTGTTAAACATATTTATTAAAATAATATTTTAGTCACCAAACATATTTAAAAATTGAAAGATAATACAATTAAATTTAGGAAAAATATTGCAAAAACAATTTCAGCCTAAAAAACCTCAACAAAATATTTACTTTTTTTTTCCTTGATTTTTTTTCCTTTTTTTTTTTTTTACATTTGTATTTAATATTTTTTCCTATAACGTTGGGTGTACTAGTTTGTGTACTATTACTGTTAGTTATTTTGTTATATAAGCTCCATATTTGGCTTCAGTACTTACCAATGTATATGCACAAATATAATATTGTAAAGCTTCCAATTAAAAATGTAAATTTAAAAGATAGATTTGTGAGGGGTCTACTTGTATGAGCAATCTGTTTGTTGTGTAATTTCTGATGTAACTTACTGCAATTTTAAATGTGTCCAAATAGTTTTAAACATGACATTAACCACAAGTTTCAACAACAAGTTTAGTATTGTGACATATTTCCAACCGAGAATATTAAATAGGTGTACTGACATTTTATTCTACCCATCAGATTATGCTATCAGTACTGTATTGGAATGTTCTAAGGTTAGGGTTAGGGATTGGGGTAGTTTAGGGTGATGTTACAGCCTTAAATTATATTGCTCCTTTTGAAATCGGATAAGTAGCATATTTCATCATCAGGATGTGCTACCTACTTTTTGAATGAGCAGCAGAACTAATCGACAGAACATGAGGGTTTATTTAGACTAAATATTTTTCAGTCACAATTTTTCAGAATTTAAATTAACTCTAAAAAGTAGATAAAAACAGAATAATATACACTGGCAATTGGTCTGACCGGCAGCTCAAGTAACTTCATAAAGAGGAAACACTACCTGTTGTGTGTTCACTACCGCAGACATGTGTAGACTTTCAAGTCGATATACTAAGTGAGTAATGTAGATGTCCTGTTAACACAAAATATTCAGACAAGAGTGTCAACAGACAAAGGATATGTCATATAATGTTACCTCACTGAGCACTCTGTCTAGTACATGTAATATAAAAACATTTACTTGCAGTAATAAAATTGTTTGTTAATATTTTCAGCTTTTTGTTGGAGTTTAGACGTTTAAAACAAAAGACATATGCAAAACCTCCAAAATGGCATACACTTTGATTACATAATATATTCATCAAAGGTTATCATTTTGGGGGTCCCATTAAGAGTCATTTTAATATGAATTAAAGCTTTACCTTGTTATATTCTGTCATCAAAGAGGTACCTGGAGTGAAACAAACTGTCAAGATAAAACATCTCTGAAAATGTGTTCTGCAACTAGTGTGTAACATAAATGTGAACTCACCTTCAGGAAAGCTGCTCTGGACCTGCCAGTTACACTACAAGAATACAAAAGCAAAAACCACATGACAGGTAGTCCGAGTTGTCAAAGCACTGTTGAAATTTGCAATTCTTTTCATAACTCTCTATGAAGTCGAAAAGCAGTTGTCGATAACCGTTGAAACGTTTTCAATACATTTGAAAGCCTCCCGCTGACACTTTCAATCCGCTTCGCAGGTAAGTCATGATGTCACTAATAAATTTGCATACTGTAATGTGATTGGTTTTATAGTTTCTCTATTTAAATATAAAATTATGACCGTTTGCTTTTTAAAATCCGATTAAACAGCACATTTCACAATTTCACTTACAGTACGCGGGGTGGAGCTCAGGTAAATGGCAGGTGTGCAGCGAGCCACACTATCAGTCTGCGTCTTCCAGCTGTCTCCATCCCTCGTGCTTTCCATTGAAACTTTCTGTCGCATAAGAGCACGTGGAATACGTATTTGCATGCCAATAACAATGAAGACGACAGACATCACGTCACATCTTGAAACCTAAACGGTAATTTTCTTCCTCAGATGAAAATGACTTAGTACGTTTTTCGAAAAATAGCAGAGATACTATACATGACGAGATTTTTTTTACATTTCAGTAAGGTACAACTCAAAGTACACAATGCTTGCTGAGTTTTGATGGGTTCATTTCTTTAATATGTTACCAAATGTTTTGGTCTTGTTAGTTCCGACGACTTCCTTCTCCAACACAAATAATGGAGTGCAGAAACCATGACAACCTTTCACGCACTGCTCCAAAGGCTATAGAAAAGACTGACTGGTCTCCACTAGCACACTTTAAAATTATTTAGAGTATGGAAGTTCGTTTAATCTAGAAAGTACTCATTTCTATTATATATTTTTACCTTTACTGTGTTACATTTATTATTATATATGGTGTATTATTTACTTGCATTTTCTGGGTGAAATACACATCTGTTACCTAGAAGACCATGAAGAATCTGTTATGTGCCTCCAGAAAAAATAGTTAAACGTGAGAGCTATGAAAAAAGTAGTTTTACACTAGGGGTTTATTCTTCTTGACTTTCATTTTAATCTAAATTTGTTTGAAATAATAAATAATTTTTCTACTAGTTCTGATTTGAGTTATATAACACGTAATAGCTTAGCTTAGCATAAATCATTGAATCGAATTAGGCCATTAGCATCTTGCTCAAAAAAAAAAAAGATTTTTGATAATTTTCCTATTTAACGCTTTACTTTTCTGTAGTAAATAATAAGTAGTTAATTTCAGCCTCGTTCACACTAGCGACTCGCATTGGCAAAGCAACAAGCTACCGTTCATTTCAACCAGGTGGGCGTGTCAAACGATGCAACAAAGTGAGAATCCTTCAACTTTATGCAAATGAAGAGTGCTTGTATTCTCCGTGTTGTAGACCTACACAGGCCTGTGTTTGCAGCAGATCGCCACCCAGAGCAACAGGCAGCTACAAAGTCACTGCTAGTGTAAATGAGGCATAATTCTGGCGTAATAATCAAGAGATTGACTTTGCTGCTGTACCACGGCTGTAGTAGGTGCAATGATAATATGCCATGCTGCTGTTACCCACTTAGTTGGGGACTATTCTCAGGTGCTGTTATATTATGCGCCTGCTGCAGACATGGTATGGCAGTAAAGTTTCTTGATCATTACACCAGAATGAGAGTATAGGGCCCAATCCCTTAGCTCTACCCCTGTTTTTGGTCGTTCACGTGAAGAGGTAGAGGTGTCCCAATTCTCTTTAGCTTGAAGACGCAGGCTTAAGGGGAAGGGCTAGATACCCGTCAAAACAGATTTTTCAGGACCAGACTCCTATTACTTAGGAGTAAATTTTGAAGCTATTCCCCTTCACACTTTCAAGGGCCAAGGGGAAGGTGTAGGGGTAGATCCTAGACATATCAGCCTGGAAAATAGCATTTCATTTTCCATCGGTCTTAGTACACAATGGAACTAGAGAAGAGTCAAGCTTTAAGTAAGAACATTATTAAATTATTTTTTATTATTTTTAAGCTAGATTCTAATGGTCTACTCCGCTAAAAGTGTTAAACTCAACTGCTTAGGTGACTCAAAATAGGCCTATGCTTTTAAAACAATAATGTTTCCTTAAAACAATAACTTTTTAGCCTATTCTTTGAGAACTTGATGAACATCTAGTCTACATTTTGTCCTCTTTTTGTTTTGTTTTTTTAGGTGTTACTGTTCTGTGTGGCATATTTAAGATGAACTGCACAAGAGTTTTTAGGATATGGACTGGGACTTACCATTTAGTTGCCTCTGCCCACTTATTTGGGACTCATCAAGGTTTGTTTGACAGTATTTACTTTAAAGTATTTATTTTTGAATAAATAAAAAATTGAGAATATGTGAACATTCATCACTAGGGGGAGTTACTGTATATAGACAAAACTAATATTTTATAAACAAACAGTGCCATGCCAAAATTAATAGTTTTTGATTTACATTTTTTAAATGATACGTTTAACATCAGATGCACTGATGCACAAGCCTTTGTCTGTTACATGTACCTTCTGCACAGAACACAAATTGGAAAGAACATACGTTGGCTTCTCACCCACTTCCTGTCGTGAGAAGAGCAAGCAAACAGATTTAAGGTGTGTTTGTGTTTGTGGGTTTTTCGACCCTTTTTGCACCTCACAAATATGTTTAACAGCAGAGAAACTAAATGTTTGATCTAAGGCATGTATTGCAATGTCTTTTACAACTACATTTTATTCAACAATTTTTTGGAACCCTTTTTAGTACCTAGCAATGTTTTTTTTTTAGATGATTTAAAATCTGTAGGCATTTTAAGCACTGCAAAATTACAATAGAACACAGTTTGCATCTTTTTGTATGTGATATTATTTGAAAATTGATCAGAATGAGCTTTATTCTCCAAGTGTGTGTAGATACAGAAGGAATTATTTGTGGTTTTCAGGAGGTCTGGTGCATTGCATACACACATGTATACATACATACATACATACATACATACATACATACACGCATACATGCACACATACATCCACGCATACATACATACATGCATGCATACATACATACATACATACATACATACATACACGCATACATGCATACATACATACACGCATACATGCACACATACATACATCCACGCATACATACATGCATATATACATACATGCATACATACATACATACATACATACACGCATACATGCATACATACATACACGCATACATGCACACATACATACATCCACGCATACATACATGCATATATACATACACGCACACATACATACATACATACATACATACACGCATACATACATACATGCATACATACATGCAAGCATACATACATGTATGCATACATACATGCATGCATGCATATACATACGTACATACATACATACAAGTATACATACATACATGCATACATACACGCATACATACACACATACATACATGCAAGCATACATACATGTATGCATACATACATGCATACATGCAAGCATACATGCATGCATATACATACGTACATACATAATAATTAATAATAATAATTCATTTTATTTATAAATGGCGCCTTTCTGGACACCCAAGGTCGCCTTACAGTAAGCATCAGCAGACATGCTAAACAACTTAAACATTACTAAAAACAATCATTGACCAGACAAGTTAAAACGCAATAACAAATATAAAAGAACATAAAAAAAACATACAAGTACATACATACATACAAGTATACATACATACATACATACATACATACAAGCATACATACACACATAAATACATGCACACATACATGCAAGCATACATACATGTATGCATACATACATGCATACATGCAAGCATACATGCATGCATATACATACGTACATACATACATGCCAGTATACATACATACATACATGCATACATACACACATACATACACGCAAACATACATGCATGCATACACACATACATACATACACGCATACATGCATACATACACACATACATACAAACAAACATACACGCATACATGCATGCATACTTACATGCATGCATACATACATACATGCATGCACATATAACAACACAAAAAGTCAGAGGGACATTTATGTATAAATGGATAAATAAAAAAAATAAAGTAAACAGTAAAAGTTCTTGTTAATTTGTTAATAATGAAAGTTAGTTTATGTCCTGTCCTATGGTCCGTTGAATTCAGGGTACTTTTTGAGCCAGCTGTGTGGTGATTTTCAAAGCGCTTGTGAATGATGTTTGTGCAAACACGTGTCTGTTTACTAGTGAGTGCGCCTGTGTCTTCCCACAAGACCCACAGTGAGTACACCAGACAGACATTGTGCGTCATAACCTTAACGGTTCAAGCCACTAGACACTGGTGGCAGTCTGCCAGATTCAAATGACAATTTGAACATCTTACTCTATCAGAAAGGTGTGAAATTATAGGTTTTCAGTGGTAGAGTACCCTCGAAGGTACACAGTAGCTTATATTTAGGGGTAAATAAGGACGAAGAGGTGACATGGTGGCTCAGTGGTTAGCACTGTCACCTCACAGCAAGAAGGTCACTGATTCGAGTCCCGGATGTGTCAGTTGGCTTTTCTGTGTGGAGTTTGCATGTTCTCCCTGTGTTCGCATGGGTTTCCACAGTCATAAATTGGTCATAGTGTAAGTGTGTGAATGAGTGTATATGGATGTTTCCCAGTACTGGGTTGCAGCTGGAAGGGCGTACTCTGTGTAAAACATATGCTGGATAAGTTGGCGGTTCATTCCGCTTTGACGACCCCTGATGAATAAAGGGAATAAGCCGAAGGAAATTGGCCATAGTGTGTGAATGCAAGAGTGTATGAATAAGGGCAAAGATGTATTGTTAGTGGTACTGTCTTTCTACCTTTTAACTATCAATGAATGATAGAAATAATGGGCATGTTTGAATGAGAGAAAGGAAATAAGAGAGAAACTAAAGTGTTATTGACATTTTATATTTAATATATTTTATTTTTAATGTACAAAATGAGCAGCAAATATTTATAAACATTGTGTATTTGGAATGATGTGAAAACACAAGAGAAAAACCCTGAATGTATACAACTGGCTTTAAACACAAATATAATACTCACAGTTAAAATTTGCAGCAATAAGATGAAAATAACATTGTAAAAACACATAGTAACGACAATATTCAGTGCTGTACATGATGAATGAGTGCGACACAACATTTAGATAAACTGAAAATATTAATGCTGAACAAAATATGGATAATATTGTTACAGATAAGTTGGAAAATCAGTAACCACACACTCTCCCTGCCACAACACTGTTCATACTGTTCATACAGTACGCATGATTTGATCAGTATTTGACATTCATATCAATGGCTCAGTCAAACAGAGAGAGAACTCTTATTATGCAATATTAAACATTGCAGCCATTTCATTGTGGTCAGCAGGTTACTTCACTGCCAGTCGGCGAGTATTCAAGCATACAAAGTTCACTTATAGAACCTCAATCTTTTGTTTTGAAACTTCAAAACACCTGCAGCCAAGCAGAAGCTTTAGCATAGCGAGTCTGTGTTTTCACACTGTTTACAATGAGAGTGCATTGGTGGTGTCTGTGTCCGACATAACAGAGGAGCGGTGAGGGATTCCAGCAAGCTTGGAGTTTTTGAGGTTTGAAACACAGCCTATGTTTTGGAAAATTCGAATAACATCTTTTCGGAAACGCACTCCCACAAAAGCATAAAGAAAAGGGTTTAGGCAGCTGTGCATGTAAGCGATACTCTTCATTACTTGGCCAGCGATGTCAAAGCGTATGGACTCAGTGCAGTTTGTGACGGTCATATTGGCTGCCTGAGTGGCTTCAAATACCAACATGCCATTGTACGGAAGCTGAGAGAGGACAAACACAGCCACAACTGCCAGAATAACCCGAAGTGCCTTGTGCTTCTGGAAGTTTCTTGTCTTGAGCAAGGTGCGGATGATGTTGGTATAGCAGAAGATCATCACTACTAGAGGAATGCAGAAGCCCATGCATATCTGGAGAGCAAGGACCAGTATTTTAGTACGATTATTTTCATTGTTCCAGTAGACCATGGTGCAAAAGGTATTGCTCTCATCGTCTTCTTTGGATCGAGCGAATAGACACTCTGGAATGGACATCAGGGCTGCCAGCAGCCAGACTAACACACAGATGAGCTTACTGTACAGGAGACGACTTCTCTTGGAGTTCTGCGCCTTGGTAGTCTGGACAATCACTATATAGCGGTCAACGCTGATGCAGGTGAGCAGAAACATGCTGCTGAAGAAGTTGATTTTGTAGACAGCAGAAACAACTTTGCAGAGCCCCGAACCAAAGGCCCAGCCGTAGATGGAATCAGCAGCCCAGAAGGGAAGAGTGCAAAGGAAGAACAGGTCTGCTAAAGCCAGGTTCAGTAGATAAACATCCGTCATGGCCTTCAGACGGTTTTTGAAGTGTGTGTATATCCAGACCACCAGAGTGTTACCAATGGCTCCCAGAATCACAATCATCCAATAGAGCATAGGCTCGTAGTACATTCGAAACTCTCGAACCTTTGATTTGGGACAGAACCCATCATCAGTATCACCATAATCACTCGTTGTGGAGAAGTCACCATATTCCTCCTAAAAAAGGAAGAGGATTACTTTGCTTTAATCTTGTTAAACTTTATATTGCACATATAACATTAGTAAAAACATACACAGAGAGCATTCAGAATTAAATTAGTATAAATATTCTTAATCACTTACATATTCTGATGTTTGAGGAGTGAGTGAGGTTATAAGCTCGGTTACATTCATCATGGATCCTCTCAGTTCTTAAATAAAAAAAATACAAATACATATAAATACTTCATTTTCATCACACTGAAGTACATTCAATCTTATTTTTACAAATATTCATAAGTCACAAACACATAAATCATACAAAATTTGAATTTGCTGTTCATATGAAAGTAAATTTTAGCAGTTTGTTTCATTATGTGCTCTAAACATTTGTAATTGTCAAGGAATTTAAACATATGTAGAGGTAAAGTTAATACTTACTTTTCTTTGTTTGAGAAAAAAATGTGTTGGTAATGCAGATGAGCTGCTGTCTGTCGTCCTCTCGATCTCTATGATCACTTTCACAATGCTTTGCCGCCGTCTGGTAAACGTCTGTTTTGCAGAAGCTTTTAAGGGTAAACCACAGTGACGCACGAGAAGCATGAACTCTTTTCACACTTTTCCCCTCCCTTCCTAATCACCTAACCCAACTGACAGATCTGAAATAAGTTCGTTTTATACATTATACAACTAAAATTAGAGAACTGTTTGGTTACTTTTCACTATGCCTCAGAAACAATATATCCTCTACACCTGCTAACTCAGTTCACAGTGTGTGAACATTGGATGCTGATATCTTTACACCATCTTTATCTTTTTCTGCATGATCACACGCACAGCAGTCAGATGTGTTTTACAGTCACGCTAGTCAACAGAAAAGGCAAAAAGCTTAACCAGCTTCTCTGAAGCGAACAATTGCATTTATACCCTATCTAAGTATTCCAGGGGTGCCCAAACTTAGTTTGGCTGGGCTGGTGTCCTGCAGAACATAGCTCCAGCTTGCCTCTATACACCTGCAAGGGTTATTATTAAAATTATTTTTAGGTTGATGCCAATAGCCAAGTGGTTAGTGTGTTGACATATAGCATTCAGGTGCTTGCTGCGACCCGAGTTCAATTCCCGGCTCGAGGTCTTTTGCCGATCCTTCCCCTCTCTCTGCTCCCTATTCTTTCCTGTCTGTAAATCTCCACTGTCCTATCAATAAAGGTGAAAACCCCAATAAAAATAATTATTTAAAAAAATTACTATTATTATTAGAATTTTAGTTTGGCTATACTACAATCTTCAGTCTATTTTCTATGACTGGCAAAAAAAGAATAAGGAAGGACTTGTAACTGTATCATTAGCTTCCCTTTTTCACGGTTTGTTTGTCAGATGTGGTCAGTCACATTGCCAATGACGTGACAGGATCCAGATTTTTTTTTTTTTCATCAGCAAAAGGAAAACATTGGTCATATGTTAATCGAAGAATTATCGCAATGACCTCCACAGCGATATTTTTGCACATTACTATTGACACATACAAACTTCTGACCCTTATAACCTTTACATATTATCATAGCTAATGGCTTTAATCAACATTTGCGCAAGTGTTTTTCACTTCATGTCTTCTACCATGGTTTCTTGCTCAAGTGTGAATGTTTGAGTCCCAGACTTCCTGTTTACCATTAATATTGTCTCTACAGACATTTGTTGCACTGATAATTATGAGTCATTAAGACATATCCTGTTGTAAAGGAGCCATTTCCTTTTTGTCACATGTCAGACACACGACAAAAACAATCTCCTTTTTATTTACATTCAAGTAAAGCTCAGCAAAGACTTAAATGGTAGCCTTTAGATGGCTTCTTAAGATGCGTAGGAACTGTTGCAAAAATTGCAGAATGTAATATTGATTGCTCAATGCATAAACTCATCTTATTATTTATTTCCGTTCATGTTTACAGTTACAAGACTAAAGGTTGTTTTGTCATTCTGCGTGAAAATTTGTTAGATATAAGCATTCAAATTAATGGATAACAGGTGTAATAAGGCAAACACTGTATACTGCATATCAGAAGAGGTGAAGGATGACTGGGTGTTCACATTTTATCTCTAAAATTATAACCAGTGGCCTCTTTTGGTGGCGTTTACGCAAGCTAACCATAAACCGTTCCTCTTTCTGTACAGTTTTCTGTGACCAGGTCAAGCACACACATATTCATGTGTCTGAGTTTTAAGCCTTCCTCAAATTGTGCATTGAGCTGTGATTGGTTAAGCCGTTGAGGAGGATTGCCTGTGCCTTTAAAATGCATTCAGTGTTAAAAATATAGCTACCTTTTATGTATCCCTTGCTTTAAAGACTTTCAAATGCTGTTAGAAACCGTTATAAAGCGTAGATGTTTTTAATGTGTAAAGCAAACAGCTGATGCAATCTATGTCTAGTTTTAAATCAGTGCAGTTTTCGGTGGTGCCCCTGCTATATGCAAGTTTGCATGACAAAGCTGCAAAACCTACATAGCAACGGCTCGCACTCAAAGATGAGGACAAACAGTTGTCATTTAGTACCTTCTATAGTGAGAACATTCTGCGGTGAGCTTTTGCACGACATGCTGAGACCACAAGGCTATATAGAGGAACAAAGCACAGATAATCGCATCTCTCAAACTCCCCCTCATAACTTTTACTTTAGGTGTGAGGCGTTTATTATTTCACGTTTATACTTTGCTGAAACCAGAAAATGTGTTTAATACTATGTTGTGATAAATTTTAAGAGGCAAGATTTCAGGTTGTTAGGCAGATGCTAGCTTGCAAGTTTGTTTAGATGCTTTACTAAGTAAGGTTGAGTTGAGCTGTTCCTCGGTTTGGGTTTGTTTGTTTAAGGCCTACGCATCCATTATGCCCTTTCAAGTCACATGATGTTTTGAAAAGTGTCATGAGCTTTGTGGCATCACAGTGGTAAAGAGGAAAATTAAAATAAAAAAAAAGCAAGAAAAACAAATGACATGATAAGCGTGATTTCACATAGCGTGACTTCCTCAATTTTTGTCAGAGCTGCGTGGTCTTCTAACAACAACAACTGTTGCTTTCAAGAAGTGGAATGAAATGAAAATTTCAGTATTTCAATTTATTTTTATCCTAAGACAGCCAGTTGTGTTCGCTAACTGTGAGTATATGCATGTATATGCATGTGTTTAAATTATGAAACATTATTCATTAGTTTGCAACATTAATATATATATATATATATATATATATATATATATATATATATATATATATATATATATATATATATATATATATATATATATATATATATATATATATATGATTAACTGAAACAAATACACAAAAAATATGTACTTCTGGGAGCTTTTAGGAAGCATTTGGGACATACTTACTAATTGTATTGCCAAGTAAAAGGGATAGTTCACCCAAAAATTTAAATTTTGTTGTCATTTACTCACTTGTTTGTGTCTGAGTTTCTTTCTTCTAATAAACACAACAACATATATTTTGAAAAAGGTTGTAAACTGGTAACCATTGGCTATAAGGAAAAAAAAGGTTGTAAACCACCGGAGGGTGTGCAATTTTGATTACATGTTTGCATGGTTGACAAAGTCCATTTGGGCAAGTCATTTCACTAGCGGCTATCTTTGAAACACCTCTCGGGCAGTATGCTCGAGCATTCTGTTTGAATGGGGAAACATCATATTCTCCAAAATTGTTTGCCAAGCTTACGATTGAATTTCGTATTAGGAATCAGCAATAAAAGTAAACAACAACTGTCTCTTTAGTTTCATTTCTAAACATTCGAATCACACAAAATTTGCTGAAACTTACATCTGCGCTGTGCCTCTCCCCCACAGAATCCTCAGTGTATAGTGATTGCTGATTGGCTCCTGTACTAGAAGGAGGGGCTTCATTCACCATATTGACTGTTACCCTTTTTCCCATTCAAAACTATACAAGTGACAAGTCTTGTGTATTCTATAGTCTTAAATGGGCGAACTAGGGAAAATTAGCATTTTTCAAGATATATGTTTAAAAATAATCAAAGAACATGTAGCAAACTCAGGTTGACCGGACACTGCAATGGTGCTTTTCTTTTTGCAATCCACTGCACAGCTTTTGCATTGTTACATGTATTGGACACGTTTGACTCTGTGTTCTTGTTTCTTTGCAGTATCTAGCATTTACACATCGAAGAGCATTTTAAAAATTCAGTTCTTGCTCAAAGGTGCAGTATGTAAGTTTGACACCCAGTGGTTGAACTAGGTATTACAATCCTGGATCTAAACAAATGCAAGCGCAGGTTGCCAGATTGACGACCAACAGGAGCAAGTCTGATGGTCGAGCCTATAAAGGCTGATTTAAATCGTGGTCTAAATTTAAGCATCAGCATGTGTCAGAAGGAATATTTTCCAGAAATTTTTTTATCCTAACCAACACCTGAAATTGATATATTAAAAATGGCTTCTATTTCTTGCAGCTGAACAACCAGAAAACTGACAATGATCACCTCAGGTACACCTCATGTGCTTTATTCAGTATTAAATGCTAATAATGTGAGTTTGAATGACATTTTACATGACATTTATTGTCATACTACTGAAAGCAGCAGCAGATAGTTCACCTCAAATCTGGTTTTGAAAATTGAAATTGAACTTTAAAACTGTGAATCAAAACCAACACATCTCAGTGATTCAACATGTACATTTATTAATGTTAAAAAGGGTTTAATATGTATTAATTAGATAATAAACCTTACAATTTCGTAAGTGAATGCATATTCTGTGCTTCTGAATGTATTTAAATTTCTGTCATGCTACGTGTGGTCTAAACAGCCAAAATGCTTATCACTGCAAATAGCATGTTGTTAGGACACAGAGTTACAATGTAACCTGCTCACCTCAAGTTTACGTTCGTAATATTTGTTATTTTATAATTAATAACCTCATGTGGAACTCTGAATTTGCATCTTATTTCGAAGTCTGCTACTGTCCACCGGAGGTTGCATTTCGGTCACGGACGCATGCTTTGAGAGCCATTCTGAATTAATAAATGACAGAAAGAATGAATGAATAAATAAAATATGAGGTTTTTTTTTCTATCAAAGCAATCCGAGATGCTGAAGTGTAACTGGGTAAACTGGCATTGGGCAGGTTAAAAGAACCAAAACAAAGACAGCATTCTGGCACAGACTGCACCATTTTCAAAGCAGAATATCGTATTTGAGCATTGTGTTTTTAAATAAACAAGTTTTGCATGTTTCTTAAATATCTGCAAACATACTATGGTATTTTTGTGCTTTAGAATAGTCAAAAACTTACATAAAGCAACTTTAAGCTTTTAAGCATACCTTCATATAGATTTCTAGTTTATCGTTATGATTTCTCTTTAATTGTGAACTAGCTGCTAGCAGGTTATAAGAAAATGTTTGACATAAAAATCGTGTTTAAAAAAAAATCAAAGATAATGTGTTCTCCCAAGAAAACAAAACCACGAAAACTATTGCTTCACTAAGCTTTGTATTCTCTTGCAAAACCTCACATCCATCTCAAATGCTTGGGCATAAATGCAAATGTTTGGAAATGTGACACAAAAGCTTTGACATTTTTATTTTGACTATTTTCATGAGTACCAATAAGTACCATGTATTTGACTAATTTTTGGAATGTAAATTAAGTTTAATTTAAGTATTTAGAATATACACAGAATAAAAAAATACATAAAAAGAATATTTGTCACCCTATAGTCTCAACATCAAATTACACAATTACCAATAAATGGCTAAATGTTCTTCTCATAGGATACTTAAATTGCAAAAATACTTTTAGCATATCAAAGGAATAAACTAATTTGTTAAATTCCATAGGATTTCCAGGAGATATTTTTAAATTCCTTCACAAACCACTTGGACACAATCGACATTGCAAACTGCGCTATAGAAATGAAGACCAATTAAATTGAACTGAAAACTAATCAGCGGTATGGTGGCTTATTGGTTAGCTAGTCGCTGGTTCAAGTCCTGGCTGGACCAGTTGGCATTTCTGTGTGGAGTTTGCATGCAATCCTCAGGTTTCCTCCAGATGCTCCGGTTTCCCCACTGTCCAAAGACGTGATATAAGTGAATTGGAGAGGATAAATTGTGTATGAGTCTCTGTGAATGTGAGACTACATGTGTATTTCCCAGTACTCGGTTGTGGATGGAAGAGTATCTGCTGTGTAAAACATATGCTGGAATAGTTGGTGGTTCATTCCACTGTGGTCCCTGATAAATAAGGGACTAAGCCGAAGGAAAATGAATGAATGAAAACAAATTATTTGTGATGCCCAACCCTTATAAAAAAAAAGCCAGCATATTTACACCTGACACAATGAGCAATTATCAGGATGAACTATATGTGAACATTTAATGACAAAACACAATGATCCCGAATGATTTTACTCTATGGATGTTGAGCACATTTTCATAGCCCCAAGCATAAACAAAACCTGTGGTTGGTTCTTGACTAATGAAAGCTTCAATAGACCTTCTACAATCAGCCTGGCTAAGCAGTACTACTGTCAAATACACTGAAAACCATAGCATAACATACACTGATTGAGAAAAATCAAACATACAAAATGTCGTCACAATGCAGCTTTATTGGAGAAACAGTGGATGGGACTTGACTTTTCACGTTTGGGCTGGGGCTTTGCATTCATCAAGACTGCACTGACTTGATTTTTCCCAGAGTTTAGGAGGATTCAGTATCATCTGCATCAGAGATAACTGATGTCTCTGTTGGAAAAATGAGGGAAGTCACATGCTGGCGTAGTTGACCGATCACATGCCAAACGCAAGTACTGCACAAATAAGTTCACTTCAAATCAGATAGTGAAAACGATGGCTCACATACCTGTAATGATTTCTTTGACCTTTATTTGACCCGCTGTTGGAGAAATAAATAAGACAAAGTCATAAACAGAGAAAAAAAATGGACAAAATATGACGACGTGCATAAACATTCATAAACCTGAAGCAGTTTTTTTGTCCTACACTGGCCTTGCATGCTAGCAGGAAACTTGCCTGTTAGGATGTATCTAGTTTGTGTGTCCTTTGGGGCAGGGCTATGGGGGGAGTCCTGGGGAGTGCTGGTGTGGGGCAAAGCCCTCCCTACATGGATGGAAAAGTGCAGATGAGAAAGGGCCCCCCCTTCCCCATGCCCCAGGACTTTTCTTTTCAATAAAAAGGCCTATTATCAAAACTCTAGTTCATCCTCTCATGCTACATGCATTAATACATGCAAATAACACAATGTTTTCTTCATAAAACCACAAATGTCCACTTTTGCTGTACTAGTGAAAGCCAGAAGTCAACAAGTGCATGACTTCATCTTGTGTGGGGAAAGGGAAAATGGAATGATGATCCTAACCACTTTGTTATGTAAATTATCTTTTTATAGATTTAGGATTTTTCAAAAGGATATTTCAACAACAAAAAAAACCCACCATTTGTTTACCTTAAAAATGTTTTTAGAAACACCTCATGACTTTCTTTCTTCTGTGGAAAACATAAGTTACAAATTGAAGAATTTCTTCACCTATTTCAGTATAACTAAAGTAAATAAGGGCTGGGACTCTCAGGCTGAAAATTTCAGCCATGAATATACACTCACCGGCCACTTTATTAGGCACACCTTACTAGTACCGTGTTGGATGTGTCACGGAGGGTTCTCTCCCCAAAGGGGTCTAAGAAAACGTTTATTATTATGGACTTTTTAGATACAAACGCGTACTATTTTAAGGTACCAGCTTTAGTACAATTTGTGTAGAATAACAGACATGCACAATATTCAACTTTTTTTTTTTTTAAAGGAATAATCATTCATTATTCATAATTATTCATTGCTGATCATGATTTCGAGGATTGATAGATCAGTCCTTCACAAACTTGTTTGAAGATCATCCTAGATCATCTTAGATCATTTAAGCAAGGTACGAAGAATGGACCCTGGTGATATTGCTTTTTTAATTTCCTTTTTTTAAACTAATAAACAATATGCCATTTATTGCAATAGTTAAATATAATTATGTTTGTTTGAGGTGTGTTTCACAACGCAAATAGTTTTATCATATAGGACAACTATATTTCACTAAAAAGTGTAAATTGGTTGTTTTTGCGTTATTTGCTTCAGAACTGCTGTAATCCATAGATTTGTGCCATAGATTCAACAAGGTACTGGAAATATTTTTTTGAGATTTTGGTCCATATTGACATGATATCTGCAGTTGCTGCAGATTTGTCAGCGGTACATCTATGATGCAAATCTCCCATTCCACCACATCCCAAAGGTGCTCTATTGGATTGAGATCTGGTGACTGTGGAGGCCATACACGCTTTATGACATGGTGTGTTATCCTGCTGGAAGTAGCCATCAGAATAATTGTATACTGTGGTCATAAAGGCATGTACATGGTCAGCAACAATACTCAGGTAGGCTGTGGCGTTGACACAATGCTCAATTGGTACTAATGAGCCCAAAGTGTGCCAAGAAAATATCCCCTACAACATTACACCACCAGCAGCCTGAACCGTTGATACAAGGCTGGATGGACCCATGGTTTCATGTTGTTTGTGCCAAACTCCAACCCTACCATCTGAACGTCGCAACCAGATCAATAAGGCAACGTTTTTCCAATATTCTATTGTCCAATTTTGGTGAGCCTTGGTGAATTGTAGACTCAGTTTCCAGCTCTTAGCTGACAGGAGTGGCAGCCGGTGTGGTCTTCTTCTGCTGTAGTTCATCTGCCTCAAGGTTTGATGTGTTGTGTGTTCAGAGATGCTCTTCTGCATACCTCAGTTGTAACGAGTGGTTATTTGAGTTACTGTTGCCTTTCTATCAGCTCAAACAAGTCTGGCCATTCTCCTCTGACCTCTGGCATCAACAAGATATTTGCCTCCACAGAACTGCCGCTCACTGGACATTTTCTCTTTTTCGGACCATTCTCTGTAAACCCTAAAGATGGTTGTGCGTGAAAATCCTAATAGATCAGCAGTTTCTGAAATACTCAGACCAGCCCATCTGGCACCATCCATGCCACTTTCAAAGTCACTTAAATCAGCTTTTTTCCCCATTCTGATGCTTGCTTTGAACTGCAGCAGGCTGATTAGAAAATTGCGTTAATGAGCAGTTTGACAGGTGTACCTAATAAAGTGACCGATGGGTGTATCTTTTAAATAATTTTTTTAATGTATCAGATCCATTTCAACAATTTAAAATGTCCACATATCAGACTAAACCAAGTCTGACTGAATGAGATTATCAGTGAATCATTATCAGTGATATTGACGTAAATTTGACTCGTTTCATCACACAAAAGGTTTCCGTTTCTGGTATACAGAAGAAAGAGCATCATACAGGTTTGGAATGACATAGGAGTATGTAAATGATGAGAGAAATGTGAAGTTTGCTCATCTACTTCTCTGCTATCTTAGTTAATAGGGACTTCTTCCTCTGTCGTCTTCATCACAAAATGAACACTCATACCTGTACTAGAAAGCACCACTGGTTTGAACTGTCATGTAAATGCACATTTAGAAATATAAAACAGTTTTGTGTTTAACAGTTACCAAGCAAACACTCAATAAGATAAAACCGTCTAACCACAGAAGCTTTCCCTGGTTGTCAGGAATCTCCCTTTTGTCTGTCCCTGACACACTTGCTGTTTTGCTTTCTCGCAGTTGTTAAACTGCCACCAGCTTTTGGTTTTCTGGCAGTCAAAGAAAAAGAAACATACAAAAGTGGTTCTCACCTGAAAAAGTGTAGGATGTCTCTGTAAACTCGGGCATCCTGAAAGTCATAAAGTAAAACTGAAAAGAATGTTGCAAACAATGCAAATCTAATAACAATTATTTTATTTTCATCACCCCAACTTGTTTAAATGTAGTCAAAATTGACATTTCTGTCAACTTTAGTCAGCTGTAGCTTTTAGCGGTTTTCTGCTGTGTAGTGATAACACTTTCCTACTAATTATAAACTGTAAGGATTTTCACACTAGGTAGTTCTAGAAACTAGCAACCAGAAACAGAACCGATTTCACCCAGATAATTTTTTCTGATTGCCTTCACTCCATTTTTAGAAACTTTGAAGTGATGTATGCTGGTAGGTATGTGGTATCAAATAATGAATTCAAGAAAGTCGACAACTGGAGGATAAAGAGTGCCTTGATTAGTTTTGTGTTTTCATTGTGTTTTGGACAAATAAAGATAATACTAAGCAAAAATTAGCTTTGACAACCTGTAATGCTACATATTATTGAGGCTGAGATAATTGTGCTGGATTAGACCCAGCTCTGAAGTAGGAGCTATTTAAATTCCCCCAAACCTAAAATCATTCCATGTTCCTTTGTTGTAAGCATGCCTAAAAGTGTGTACTACTACATGTAATGGTTCTACACTTTAAATAGCTGTTTTTTTTTTCAACCCAATTTGGGGTCAAATGTGGATAAAAAGCAATTGCTGGGTTAATTCTTTCAAAACACCAACTTTGTCCATAAACTTGGACATATTTATATCAACCCTAGTATAGGAACTATAAAAAAGTTGCCTTAGTGTGAAAGCATTTTGTAATACTATAATGTCTTGCCACAAACCATTACATTTAGTAAAATAAACTATTTCAAAACTGGTTTGGGCAAAATGTTAATTATGATGGAAAAATGGTGGAAAAACTTGATTTAAGGTAGACACTTTTCCTCAAACAGAAAATATTGAATTAAAATATTTTTCTGACTATGTTAACCATTTATAGGATTAAGATATTTACTTGAAGTCGTCTCCTTCCAGAAGTTTCCTGTAGGTGGAGATCTCTACATCCAGGGCGAGTTTGATGTCTAGCAGCTCCTGGTAGGCCAGGATCTGTTTGTGAAGGTCAGCTTTAGCCACCTCTATTGCTGATGTGAGGCTAGCGATCTGTGCCTGGTACTCAGCAACTCCAACACTGGACTGTGCCTGGGCTTCTGCTAAACTCTGCTCCAGACTCATGCTCTAAAAAGGTAAACACATTTGTTTTTTCTTTTTGGCTAGCTTTATATTTCTACAGAATATGTCATGGTATGTTACATTTCAGGGGTTAAAACATTTTACATCAACAAAGAATACTGTAAATATGATGATAACCATA
The DNA here is from genome assembly GCF_052040795.2 of Danio rerio. Taxonomy (NCBI): domain Eukaryota; kingdom Metazoa; phylum Chordata; class Actinopteri; order Cypriniformes; family Danionidae; genus Danio; species Danio rerio. The sequence goes on along the minus strand of NC_141022.1, from coordinate 36,122,901 downwards.
TAAGCATCCACAACAATTCACAGTGAAACTGCACTTATAGTTGGTTTTCTTAGTTTGCTTGATCCGTACGAAAAAAAGAAAATGATACATTCAGTCTTATTTCGCTTAGTGTTGATATGTCAGTTTATCTGATTAAATGTTAAGTCTCTTGAAATGTTTTGTACGATGAGTATTTTGTGACGGAACTTACTGAACATCAAGAACAATGTTTTTGCTAGGCTAATGTGATCCTTCAATGTTATTTCATAAGTTCACAAATACAACAGTGCTTAATTTCAGCCGGATCTTGCCGGTTCCTGTTTTGGAAAATGTTAGATATTTGTGTTTTTGCTTTCGGGTATTTATTTTAATGGATCCGGCATTAACTTGTGCGTGGTGAATACCTATGTGTGTGTGTGTGTGTGTGTGTGTATGAGAGAGAGAGAGAGAAAAAAAAGAGAGAGAAAACACACACACACACACATAACATGGCAGTAGTCACCATGCACAAGTTAAAGCAAAAGTCATGTTTAACTATTAGCCATCGACAATATTGTCAGCCAATCAGCTTTCTTATATTTAAAATCACTCTCATTGGTCGGTAATTGTTTCGCGTGCAGTGAGCAGTAAAAATAAATAATAGCATAGTGGCCTAGCTAAATAATATCTGTATTTTCATAATGGCAAAGAGGCAGTCACACATTTCATTTTTAAAACCACGAGTAAATCTGATAATGAACCTGATTAAAAGAGATCTTGAAAAGATGAAACTGCGTAAATGGATCAGGATAGCAGGAGACAGAAGCAAATTGATCTCAAGTCAGGCAGAAAACATGACAGAAGAAGTCTGTGAGCTGTGAACTGTGAACTGTGAGCTCTTCTTAAAGATTAGACTGATTTGAATAAAAAGAAACTTAAAGATTAGACTGAGTGAATCATTTAATTATTTTTTTCATTTGGAACATAATAGTGAAGTGAACTAAATTGTTTGTTCATAAATCGATTGTTCATACAATTTATGTTTGTAGCTACATGTTTTTATTATCTATTAAGGACCGTTCAGAAATGTGATGCTCTTTTTTTTTGCATTATCACCGTTTAATGAAGTCATGTTTCGGGAAAACAGAAATTGTGGATGTTGGTCACGGTAACTTTTATTTCCTGGTTTTGTTCCAGGAATTATTCGTTTACAAAATAAGCACAGACTTACATATTATAAATAGAGTAAAAATGGTGGCGCAATGGGAAGCACGTTAGCCTTACAGGAAGAAGGCCGCTGATTCGAGCCTCAGCTGGGTTAGTTGGCATATCTCTGTGAAGATTGCTTGTTCTCCCCGTGTTCGTGTAGGTTTTCTCTGGGTGCTCCAGTTTCCCCCACAGCCCACAGACATGTGGTATAAGTGAAATGGGTAGGCTAAATTGTCTGTAGTGTATGTGTGTGAATGAGTGTTTATGGATTTTTCCAAGTGATTGGTTGCAGCTGGAAGGGCATCCGCTGCATAAAAAATATGCTGGATAAGTTGGCGGTTCATTCCACTGTGGCGGTCCCAGATTAATAAAGGGGCTAAGCCAAAAATAAAATAAACGATGCATATTTTGCAAGTTGTTGGAAGAGGGTTCAGGGCTTAGAAATTTGGCCTATAGCAAGGGTAGCCTTTTTTAGGTTAAGATAAGTATATTTAGGGAAGTAGTGATAAATGGATGCTGAAAACAGCATCAGAATTTATTTCAATTCAGCTTTTTTTGTTGTTGTTGTTGTTGTTTTTTTGTTTAGACCGCATGAAGGTTAGGATGGCTTATTCAATGAATGCCTTTTCAAATAAACCACATTAGCTAAGCAATCGCACCAGAAGCCTGGCAATTGTGAACACACTGCAAGAAGATTTTTGGTTGGTTGCTTAAATGCTCAAACTCCTTAAAGCAGAGTTCATTAGTTGAATAAGAGTTAAAAGAGATTCTAATTAAGTGAGACCAGCAGGGGGTGCTAAATATGCAATTTGTGCGAGTCCTTATGATCCAGTATATTGATGGGAACTATCACCCTGATCTCACGAGAAAATGTAAGTATTTTACGTTTTGCCAGTTTAGTGACTAATTCGTATTAATTCGTACGAGTTCAGTCGTACGAAATTGTATGATTTTAAAAAGGAGGTGTGGCACCTAACCCCACCCCTAAACCCAACCGTCATTGGGGGATGAGCAAATCGTACTAAATTGTACGAATTAGATCATACAAATTCATACGAATTAGCCACTAAATCAAAAAGTTACGAATTGCCGTGAGATTGTGTTGGAATTCTATACTGTTCAGTGAGTGCCATCTTTCGGATTAGACGTTAAACCGAGGTCCTGGCTCTCTGTGCTTTGAGTGTCCAGAAAAGCACTATATAAATGTAATTGAATTGTTATATTATTATTAGTTATGTGTCATTAATTTCATAGACTCTGCTCTTCTGGTAGAATTAGAATAACTGTTATAGTTACCTTTCTGCTTAATGCCCTAGTGTTTTATTTTCATTTTGTTTTGTTCAGAATCGTCTTATATTCTTTTTACAGGACAAGATTGCAGCTTCAAAATGAGCATCCAAAAATTCACCTAACTTTTCAGCATTATTCTATCTCATCTTCTCAGACACATTTAATTTATTGTAAATGATGTCAAACACTTGAAGTGCCCAAGTTGTTTTGGGAAACTGATTCTTTTGCAGCAGCAAAACTACTTCTTGTGGCATTGGGGCTTTTAGTGTCGATATGAAACGGCTGAGATCAATAAACCACTTCCTATGTCATCTGCTTCCTGTCTCAGACAGCTGTGATTTATTCAGAAGTGTTGATTGTATGCCTGAGAATCTGCACTGAAGCATTTCACACTGCTGACAATATGGTTTCTCTCGAGACTTACAACTCTTGAGCACCATTACCATCTGAACACTGCTTAAAGTCTTCTGAACACTCATTAAATGGCAGTTCATTTAAGTATCACACATTAATCTCTTAATTCATTTCATAAGGCCAACACTTACTGCAGCTGCAAGCCCTTGAAGCTCTAAACTCAGTGTCTGCAGCTCTTTCCTGGCTGATGTGATCTCTGCTTTAGTCAACGACACAGCCTCTGTGTTTTTGGCCGTGACCGTCTGCATCTCATCCATCTGCAGTCATAAGTAGACAGTATAGGATCTGTTAGTTTGGAATGCAGGAATTATTAAAGTGTTTAGACACTGAGTGTTTCATGTTTGCAGACCTTGAGTTTGTAATATGCCTCTGCCTCCTCTCTGTTTTGCTGTACAGTTTTCTCATATTCCATTCGCATCTTGTTGAGTGCTGTAGCAATGTCAAAGGACTTCCCGGTGTCTACTTCAATCATTGAAACTGAAGTGTCCATTGTTGATGTGCCCAGTTTAGACTGCAGAGATGATAGTTCCTACAGTGATAGACAAAACAAAGTCACAAAAATAAGTAAGAAAAATACAGCCACAAATATTTTTTTATGGAAGCTAAAAGGATAGTTCACTCTGTCAATATTTAGTCTTTCTCCACTTTTTAAAAACATGTTTGAGTTTCTTCAGTTGAACACAAGGGGATTTATTTTAAACAATGTTGGAAAAAACCTCCAGCCACTGACTACCGTAGTATCTTTTGTTTTTATTTAGGCTGTCAATTGCCACATTCTTTAGAATATCTTGTTTTGTGTTCAAGAGAAGAAAGAAATGCATAAATGTTTAGAACAATTTGAGGTTGAGTAAATGGTGAGGGATTTTTGGGTGAACTAAGCTAAAAAAAATCACCCTAAGCAAAAAAAAAAAAAAAAAACTCTTTTTAAAACTGAATAAATTGGCATATTAAAAGATGTCTGAAGAATTATGTGTTTAAAATATTCAAATAGAAATTTTATATTATTTTATATTAACAATATATGTGTTTAACCCTGCATGGTGTTGCCATATGAAAACATGATATTTATGTTCATTTCCCTGCCACTGTTTCTTTAAGACCAATATTCAATTTTTTTTTTGTTGGAAAGAGAGGGCCTTAGTTTAGCCCAGGGGTGCCCAACCCCCAATTAAACACACCAGAACCAACTAATCAAGCTCTTTCTATGTATACAAAAACTTCCAGGCAGTTGTGTTGAAGGAAGTTGGAGTTAAACAATACAAGACACCGGCCCTCCAGGATCAAGTTTTGGCACCCCTGGTTTAGCCAATGATGTGCTTTGGTGAAGTCACATGACTTGCAGTGCATTTCTGTGACACGATATTTGACTCAGATACACTGAGATACACAAAATAATCTGAGACATAACCTCCAGTAAGTTAAGATGACATATTCACAACTCAAAAAAGTTTTTATCAAATTAGTTTTTTATAAATCGATCAAATGTATGTGTTGCCAAATGGGATTTAATGTTAATGGGATTTGCAGTATGGATAATTTCAAATTTTAATGGCAATACTTTGGATTAGATATAAATACAGGGAACAGTGTATTAGTGAAGACCACCATGTTTTAAGTAAAAGAACAAATGGATAGAACTGGCTCTTCCTGCAGATGTAAGTTGTGATGAGATGGGTTTTACTGACCATGAGGATAATGTAGATTGGACCTTTAATAAGAGCAGTGATGGAGACAGTTCCGGTAAGATTGCTTAGAAGCAGATAAGACAGGCATAGTATAGTATATAGTATAATATATCAACATTGTTAGCTAGTAGCTACATTATTTAAATGCATCTGGAGAATTATTTATTTGTTATAATATTAACTGGAGGAAATATTTATACCTCCTTGATGTTATATGCATGATAATACAATATTATGTTTGTTTTCGATAATATTCTGCAAAAAATAATGGAATAAATAAAAACTGTTGGAATAAAAGTTGTTGGAAAGTATGTTTAAGGTGTAATTTGTAAGTTCTGTGTTAAAGCTTATAATATTGCAACACCAAGTAAATCAAAACAAACAACTAAATTATTAATTAGGAAAATTTGAAATTTCAAAGTTAGATTCAAATTTGGACGTTGTTGACATATGGCAACATATCATAAAGTACCTTACAAAATAAATCCCTTCACTTCAAGGTTAGCCTTTCTAGAAAAACAGTCAAATATTTCAAAGATCTATCATAATGCGTGCAGTAGAGAGATTTTTGTCTAATTCTGTACCTGTTCTTGTGTTTTGCTCACATAGTCCAGCTCATCTTTCAAGCTAGAGTATTTAGCATCCAGGTCAATTCTTAGATCAGAAGCCAGTTCAATGTCCTGAAAAAGGAAACAGAAAACCACAAACAACATATAGCATTTTATTTACTAAAAGTACTGATTCGATATTTATACTGTGACTAAATGTCATCCTGCTCACCTTTTTCATGGCAGCGATATCAGACTCAAGCTGAAACTTCACTCCTTGCTCAAAGTCAAGCCTTAGTGAAAATCAGAACAAAAAACTATTTGTATTTTTCAAGTGTTTCAGCTAACTTTCATTATCATATTGAAACATTTCCACAAGAATTATTGCTAAAAAAAAAGAAAACAATCAGATTTAATAATAAAAAGAAACCACTCACTTAGCCTTCAGCTCATGAGCAGTTCCCCTGACGTTGTCCAGCTCAATCTCTAGTTTGACAGTGTCGATGGTGAGAGTTTCCAGGGTGCTGCGATATTCGCTCAGCTGAGCCTCGTACTCCACCGTTGCAGCCACTGAGGATTCTGGAGACACATCTGCCCCCCCGGTTAGCTGGGACAGTTTGGCCTCCAGAGCTGCGTTCTCCTGCTGGAGCGCCCTCACTTTGGCCATGTATGTGGAAAAGCGGTCATTCAGCCCAGACAGTGTGTGCTTTTCAGCCGCTCTGGAAAGGATGGGGGCTACAGCAGCGGTTGCAGGACCAGCAGCGAATGCAGAGCTTCCACCGACTCCTCCAGCAGCAACAGCACGACCCATAGCAAATGCAGGACTGGCAACCAGTGCACCACCACCACCACCACCCAGTGCCAATCCCGCACCTGCCCCTGCACCTCCACCAAGGCCAAGTCCAAAACCTCCACCTGCACCATATCCAAGTCCTCCCCCTAAACCAAGACCTCTACCTAAACTGGCACCACCCCCCAGCCCGAGACCCAGCCTTGCTCCACCACCCGCACCGAAACCTCCATATCCACCAGACATCCTGGAGGAGGCCATTGAAATGGACAGAGACATGGTAAAGAGTTATGGGTGAGATTCTGAGCCGAGCAGAGAGTGCAGGCAGAGTGAGAGACTGATGCTCACCATTTAAATACACTTAAGGGAGGGAGGGCAGAGCAAAAAGGACACTCTGTAGAGGAAGAATGAGCTGTAACTTGTCTTAGTGTTAAGGTATGGCGTCGGTTGTCTGTTAAAACTCAAAATATTCTCACCTGCAGGCACATTATTTTTTGATTGGTCTTCAGTCTAAATGATGTGTTTGCAGTAGAGGCAGTGAACAATGTACTCCAGCAATTTTTTTTTTTCTCAAAGCTGTTACCTTACTAACTTGCTAAGATTTAGCTACTAAAATACTCACCAAGAGAATCGTGAAATGGCTTTAATTTCTTTTAAAACTTAAGAATTTATTTCCACACTGCATACGTCCTCAAATGGAAATGTTACTGTTTTCACAATTACTGTTTTCACACAGGTTTCCCGTATATAGATTAGTATGGATACTATTTAGATTTATTTAAGACAAATTGCTTTATCATTTATTGTTAAAAACAAATTGACTAATCACAGAAAGTTTATATTATAAATTATTATATCATATTTTTAATAAATGCACCAGTGCTAGTGAAATCAGTAGTTAATAGTTGAAATAAAGCTGAGAAATAAAGAAGCTACTTTTTTCATTACTTGCAAAAATATTAACATTTAAATATTCTTTATTAAATTTCAATATTAAAAAGCAAGAAATTATTGCAAAATATTATTTCGCTTGGATTACTAACATTTGTAAATAATATATTGTATTACAACATAAAAATAAAATAACATTGATGGATGAACAGGCCCATCACTAGGATTCATGTTTATGGCACCAGACATGGACAAATATAAACTGGTTAAATGTAATTCAGTTAAAGCATAAAATAAAAACATAGATATGTTTAAATATACAACTTAATGGGGTGGTCCACAACGATATCATATTTTAAACTTTAGTTTATGTGTAATGTAGAACATAAACAACATCTCTAAATGTAATACACTTTCTCTAAATGTAATACACTCAAAGTATGATGCAAACGGAGATATTAGATTTGCAGAGTTAGCTTAGCAAAGCCTACAGCGAACAAAGTTTGGGGACTACACAGGTTACACACATTCACCAAGAGCATAGACCCCGTGCAGCAAAGGGGTGTGGCCAGAGGCGCTATAATGTTATAGCAGAGAAAGCTAAAAATGCCATCGCTAAAAACACTGCTATTTCAACAGAGCTTTTTCTGTTTCTGTATTTGGGCTTCCAAAGGACACGACACAAAGAGAGAAGTGCTTACAATTTAATTTGAGTTATATTCCACTGAATTATAAATATATATATATATATAGCTAGCATTTGACAAAGGACAGCTTTAAGAATCTCTCCCAGTTCAGTGCTGGATTCGGCTAAAAACTTTTCAAAGGAGCTGCTCCAACCATAATAGACAAAGCTGTGGATTGTGAGCCATAACCTGTGAGTTTTATTTGTTTTATTTTTACTTAACTTTTATTTGTTAAAATTGATCTCTTACAAGCAGAGTTTCTAGCGTTAACAGTATGCTGTTGCAAGTACGGTGCGGGGTGTTTGGCACCACCAACAATTTAGCTACAAATTCTTATGTATTCGTCAAACCCCTGTAAACAGCCACAATTTTTAGCAGCGCTGCAGTGTCTCTCTCTGCAGCCGCTTTTCCTGGGTTTTACATCTCAAATAACAAACTCCCAAAAGATATGTCCCAAAAGATACCACATGGGAAAGCTGGGTTGCTGCCGGAAGTGGTGTTAGTAAGGCCAGCATGGGGCGCCCAACCTGCGGTCTGTGTGGGTCCTAATGCCCCAGTTTAGTGACGGGGATGCTATACTGCTCAGTGAGTGCCGTCTTTCGGATGAGACGTTAAACCAAGGTCCTGACTCTCTGTGGTCGTTAAAAATCCCAGGATGTCCTTCGAAAAGAGTAGGGGTTTAACCCCGGCATCCTGGCCAAATCTGCCCACTGGCCTCTGTACATCATGGCCTCCTAAACATCCCCATATTCAATTGGCTTCATCACTGTCTCCTCTCCACAAATCAGCTGGTGTGTGGTGTGCGGTCTGGCGCAAAATGGCTGCCGTCGCGTCATCCAGGTGGATGCTGCACATTGGTGGTGGAGGAGGAGATCCCCCCCATTGTGTAAAGTGCTTTGAGTGCCCAGAAAAGCGCTATATAAATGTAAGGAATTATTATTATTATTATTATATGTGAACGTTTTGTATTACTTACACATGCTTATTCTGAATATATGTGAAAGACACTTGTCAGATTTTATTTTAGAGAGCAGGCTGAGGCTCAGCTGTGTCCTCTTCATTTTCTGTCTGATTCAGGCACAAACTGATACGGCTACTTAGACTGACAGTATTTACAAATCACAAAAGCGTTTGCTTGTAGGTGCACAATGCTTATCCTGGTGACGTGGAGCTGATCCGCAAATCACAGCACATTGTGTTTGCTGACCAATCAGAGCCTCTCAGAGTGCAGAGGAACTCCTTTAATCCAAGAGCACTTTAAAACAGCACTCTTTTTTTTTACTCTTAAAGAAAGCATTAAGGTACTAAATCCTTTCTTCCTTCTGACTTAAGCACTAAAATTCTTTGAGCACAAACAAGTTCCTTTGTATAATTAGCACTAACGTTTGTATTGCCTCTTTTTGTTGAATCGCTAAATGTCTACTTAATTGTAAGTCGCTTAGGAGAAAAGCATCTGCTAAATGACTAAATCTAAATGTGCATTAGTGATATACGTGTTGTTTGCATGTATATTTTATTTGATTTAATCAGATTACATGGGCACTTTGGGATGGTCACTATTCCTTTTAGAGCCAGATGGTATGAAATAACAGGTATGCTAAGCCATCTTGAACAAATTGTTTGAGATTCTTTTTAAAAAGCTTCATTAGTTATTGTAAAGAAAACATGAGACAAATGGAAACAATGTGCTCTAAAATCAGCTCAAATTATCATGAACTTTAAAATCCTTTAGCGCGATGAAATCATAGCCTGAAGCTAAATAATAACATGTGCCCAACATAATCTTCAGCTCCACCTTAATGTGGATAAGTCTATCATCACTGAACTCTTGCATAACGGTCAGTGCGTGGTATCATATTAATAAAAGCTGGAATCTGACAGACTTCTGCTTGGTCTTGAAAGACTCAAGGGCAGACTCTACCGATGACTGGTTTGTGCCTGTCCTAATGGCAGCTGAAGCATATCATAACTCATTTCACAAACTCAAGATGAGCCCATGGCATAATTTCACTTAACAGTGTAATCTGGAATATTTTTTAAATAATTGGTAATAAAATATTGACAACTTTTAAAAAGGATACATTTAATCTTTTTTTAATCAAAAAATTTAATCTTTTTTAAAAAAATGTACTCTATTTTACTTATGTACTCAATGTTTGCATATATTCCATGGTAAAATATGCTATGATGTACATGTATGTCATTACACAATATTTTAATATGTTTTAAAAGCAAAAAGAATATTAACTTTATTTATAAAATCCCCTTAGCAATAAATTATGCAGAAAGGGAAGGGAAAACCCTCCAAAGAGGAATTGTTTTTGCTTCAGTGGAAAAATATGACTGTATTTTGAATGCCTGAACATTCTGACGTGCACTTTGTACTTCTCCTTGCATTATTTAAAGCAGGAAGAGGTTTTATTATTAGTATTTTATATTTTGGTTGTTTTGGTGCTTGATTAATAGGTTAGGTTTGTCCACTTTTATTTACATATACTGTATAGCAGTGCATTGATTTATAATGCAAAAATAACCAGAAGAATTCTGTGGCAAACATTGACAAAAAGTACATCAAAATTTATGCGGTGTAATCTAATGATTCAAAAGACCCCCTTTGTGCAAGATATTCAAAGGTTTTCTGCTCTGAGTTTAAATACGAAACCAAAATTGAATCTGGGTTACATACTAAAAGTTCTGTTTCTTTTTTTTTTCATTTGTTTTCAGTTTCAGACTGTAGGTCCTGAAAGCACCTAAATTTACATACTGTAGCTTAAAATGGCTTTCAAACACTCACAAAAAAAGTCTGGGAGATAGAAATACAGTGTCTCTTGTGTAATGTTGCAGCTGTAGGTCTGATCTTGACCTTAGGCTCTTCAATATTCACTGACAGGCAGTAATGAATCAGCCAGATTTCTCTAGGCCCCACAGCACCAGTTTCTGCTGAGGTTAACAGATAAACAGGATAAGGACTGTCAAATTATAACACCTTCATAACTGCACAAAAATGAATAATTCTATCTCGTTGCTGCCTCTAGTAGCATTTTGCATATTAAATCGCCCTGATTTTGTCATGTTTAATATGAATATAATATGACAGCTTTATAAAGAATTTAAAGGATTAATTCACACAAAAATAAAAATTCTGTTATTAATTACTGTTGTTCCAATCTCCTCACACATTCAATCCTCTTCAGAACACAAATGAATATACACTCACTGGCCACTTTATTAGGTACACCTTATTAGTACCAAGTTGGACCCCCTTTTGCCTTAATCCTTCATCGCATAGATTCAACAATTCACGGGAAATATTTCTCAGAGATTTTGGTCAATATTGACATGATAGCATCACGCAGTTGCTGCAAATTTTGTCGGCTGCACATTCATGATGCAAATCTTCCATTCCACCGCATCTCAAAGGTGCTCTATTGGATTGAAACTGCGACTGTGGGGATTTGATGACTATAGAGGCCATTTGAGTACAGTATACTCATTGTCCTGTTTAAAGAGCCATACTGAGGTGATTCGCACTTAATGACATGGTGCGTTAGGCTGCTGTAGCCATCAGAATATGGGTACACCGTGGTCATAAAGTGATGGCCATGATTAGCAACAATACTCAGGTAGGCTGTGGTGTTGACACAATGCTCAATTGGTACTAATGGACTCAAAGTGTGCCAAGAAAATATCCCCCACACCATAACACCACCACCACCACCAACCTGAATCGTTGATACAAGGCAGGATGGATCCATGCTTTCATGTTGTTGATGCCAAATTCTGACCCTACCATCTGAATTTCACAGCAGAATTTGAAAGGCAATGTTTTTTCCAATCTTCTATTGTCCAAAATTGAGCCTGTCCGAATTGTAACCTCAGTTCTCTGTTCTTAGCTGATAGGAGTGGCACCTGGTGTGGTCTCCTGCTGCTGTAGCCCAACGTTTGATGTGTTGTGCATTCAGAGTTGCTCTTCTGCATACCTCAGTTGTAACAAGTAGTCATTTGAGTTACTGTTGCCTTTCTATCAGCTCAAACCAGTCTGGCCATTCTCCTCTGACCTCTGGCATCAGCAAGGCATTTGCGCTCACAGAACTGCTGCTCTCTTTTTCGGACCATTCTCTGTAAACCCTAGAGATGGTTGTGTATGAAAGTCCTAGTAGATCTGCTGTTTCTGAAATACTCAGACCAACTCATCTTTCACCAACAACCATGCCACATTCAAAATCACTTAAATCACCTTTCTTCCTCATTCTAATACTCGGTTTGAACTGCAGCAGATCGTCTTGACCATGTCTACATGCCTAAATGCATTGAGTTGCTGCCATGTAATTGGCTGATTAGAAATTTGCGTTAAAGAGCAATAGGACAGGTGTACCTAATAAAGTGGCCGGTGAGTGTATTTGAGATTAAATTAAAGTGCTTTATTCAGAGTCCAAAAAAATACCCAAAAACTTCCGCAAAACAGACCATTTGCCTTAATTGGGGTTCAATCGAAATATTGTGAAGCTGCAAGAGTTCTTTGGTGCACACATAAAACAAAAATAAGTTGAACTTATTCAACAGTTACTCATCCTCATTGTCAGTATAGGGTGCGTTCATAACCACCACTGTGTGCTGATGTATATGCAATTTTAACAATTTTTTCTTAATGTACACACAAAAGTATTCTTTTTAAAAGCTTAATAATATTCTGATTGATCCACTGAAGGCATGGTCTCTTTTGAAGATATTTTTTGTACATTAGATTTTCTGAATGAGTCAGGAACTTTGCTGTCTATGAAGGGTGAGGGAGCTGTCAGATTTCACCTAAAATATCTTCATTTGTGTTCAGTAGACAAATGAAGGTTCCAGGGGTTGGGAATGATATATGGGTGAGTAATTAATAACATATGTTTCATTTTTTAGTGAATTAACATTTTAATATTGCAAAACAGACAGATAAAGCATCCTTAGCAGTAATTGCCTATACAGTAGGGTGAAAATGACAACACTTTAGCCTCTTCACATATACAGTGTTAGGCTCTTCAGAAATACAGTATTTTTTTTCTGCTTAACATCCCTTTATTTAAGTTGTTTATACATGGCCGCTAACTCTAGCACATTCATTGTGAGACACAAATGTTCTCACACCTTCATGCCATGCGTCAGTTTCTCATGCAGTGAAAACAAAGTTGTGAAGCAAAAGCAGACACGAACAATTGTGCCCACAGACAGTTTCAGACCAGACACGTGCCGCCTTGAGAGTTTAACAGTTGTACATGTGTTTTTGGCAGTTTAAATACTGAAATAGCTTTAAACCAAGCACAACTCAGGTCCTTATTTGAATGCTCTGTTAACATGCATAAAAGCCGGTTCACAGTATACAAAAATAAATTTGAGTAATCTTTCAAATCTTATGAATAGACCAAGTGACCAAAAAACATGCAATCATGAGTGTTCTATTGATGAATAGTCTGTTAGGATAGAACTATATTTGGCCACATTACTGCTACTTGAAAATCTAGAATCTGAGAGTTCAAAAAGTTTAACTACGAAGAAAATCACCTTTAAATTTGTCTTAATGAATTGTAGAGCAATGCATATACTAATCAAAAACTTTTTGTAGTTTTGAAAGTTTTGATAGTAGCAAATTTACAAAAAATATTTTCACGGAACATAATATTTACATATTAGTCTAAAGATTTTTGTCATGAAAAGTTTAAATGAATATTTCTGACCCTATTAATTAATTATATTATAGTCATTATAATTATAATCATGAAAAAATACCAGTGCAACGTAAGGCTGGTTTTGTCAGGGTCACAAATACATACTAGATGTTAGCTTGTCAGATATCTTCAGAAGCATATTCAATAATGTATAAAGGAAATAACAGTTGCGTGCGCCTCTGATTAAATCTGTGAATTCTGGCTTAAAGTGACAACAGCCTAATGCAATGGTTCTCAAAGTGGGGGTCGGGACCCCCCGAGGGGTCGCGGGACAATGAAGGGGGGTTGCCTGGTGATCTCCAAAAATCTAATTATTTTTATTAAACCATAAGAATTACCATATTTTATATATGGTATTGTATATATCATATATAGTTACTATAGTAGCTTATAGTTACTACATTTATTGGATTGCAACCCCTGGGGTAATTACATTGTATTAAAGACACAGTAATAGTGTCAGATGCAGCAGATTTCATAGCACCTGGTTAAACTTTGTGGCCCATTTACAGCTCTCATACATTAAAAAAAATTAAAAGAAGAATAGACTTGGGTCCATTGGTGTGTGTGCGCCATTGCATGCAAGGTTTCTGTATTTATAACCACCTCAGAGGATATTGGGGGTCGCGAGTCACTGGCATTGTCATTTTGGGGGTCGCGGCTTGAAAAGTTTGGGAACCCCTGGCCTAATACATCTGTAAACCAAACAACAAAAAGGCCATTTGAGAATCACATGCTGCTCTTAGGTCTAAACACCTTTGTAAATCTTTTAAGGATAAATATATATTTAATTTATTGATTGAAGATTATATGCAGTGTATTTGTGTTATTATCATTGAGATTTGACACAGCTGAATTTATTTACTTTTAGGCCTACTTGACCTATATTTCAATTTACTTATCTGTGATGAAGCCAATTAACATTTTTGGAGGGCAAGTAATAATCTACAGCAGCAGAAAAACATCCTCATGGCCAGAATTTTTCCCACACTAGTCAAAATGAATCTATCTGGCTTTATGAAGCTGAACTTTTTCTTAACAAAAGGGTGGCCTCATGGGATGGACATGTGTCCTTTGGAATTTCCTCATCAGAAGTAGTAAATCATTTGTATTTATGGTATTTTGCTGCTTTATTAAAAACTCTGAATTTAAAAACATACATATACTGTTTTAGATTGCTGTATATTCTGGAAGTAGATTATGCAGCAAAGAATATTCCTGAATGAATCAGTGTTTTGAATAGATCAGTTAAATTATTGACTCAGAGACTGTAACACAGTCAGTTGACGTCACCTACTGGTGTCAAGATGTTATCTGCAGACAGACATTGAAAAAAATCCCATGATTAATGCACTGATGAAACACCATGTGATAAAACTGTGAATAATCCCAGGGCTTTTATACTGTATTTTTGAAATTCCATTGTCGAGAGAACTGGTTGCATATGCAACTTGCAGTGTCAACACATGGTTAAAGTACATTGACTGGATTTGATGTTTCCAATATGGTGGATGGCCCACATAAGGCATACGGTTGAAGTCAGAATTATTAGCCCCGCTTTGAATTTTTTTTCTTTTTTAAATATGTTCCAAATGATGTTCAACAGAGCAAGAAAATTTTCACAGTATGTCTGATAATATTTTTTCTTCTGGTCAAAGTTTTATTTGGTTTATTTCAGCTAGAATAAAAGCAGTTTTACATTTTTTAAACACCATTTTAAGGACAAAATATTAGTCCCTTTAAGCTACATTATTAGCTATATTAAACTATACTAAACATATATATATATATATATATATATATATATATATATATATATATATATATATATATATATATATATATATATATATTAAGGGTGGAGCCGAACCCGAATACAGAATTCGGAAAGGCACGAATAGCGTGTTTTTACGAATACTTGATTCAAACGAATACTTAAAAAAAAAATTGTATTCGGGAGCAAGAAAAACACTATATCAAAAAGCAGCGTTTCCTCATGAGACCACAGTGTATGCCCGCGTGAGTGAGTGAGTGAGAGAGAGAGAGAGAGAGAGAGAGAGAGAGAGTGAGTGAGAGAGAGAGAGAGAGAGAGAGAGACAGACACACACACGCTCAGTGCAAAACGCGCCAAAGCCCGAAACTGAAAGCGAGACATGACTTTAAGGGGCTGTTTCATATGGATTTATTAATCATTCTTACTGTTTAGTGATCGCAAACTGCTGTAGTTTATTAAAGACGCAAACCCCTTACTGCACGTCAGCTGCGCGCCTTCAGCAGACCTCCTCATTCCTGCAGCACGAGAGCTTTATGATTGTTTATGCGCGCCAAAAGTGGCGGATCTGTCCGGTAAAATATCTGACTGCGTGTCACCGCATCCCTAAGGACTGTTTGGCAAAATATTTGACTGCATGTCACTGCATAACAAACGACTGAAAGGATATAACTAGAGAACTCTCCACTGTGCTACTGGGGGAGAGCGTATGGCAAGCCGTTTTAGCATTTAAACCTTGTTCAGACTATCCATAAATATATTTAGAGATATCTCTAATTATATTTTGACTTGTCATAATTATAATTTGACTAGTCAGATTGGAAATATCTGCAAATATATTATGACTGACTAGTCATATTCCTCCATTGACTTCCATTGAAAAATATTTGCAGATATCTCTAAATAAACAAACAAACAAACTTTGTGTCTGTTTTGTGGCTGGCAGATGACAATAGCAGGGCTGTATCTTTTAGTATTATATAGAATACTTTTGTTCTGCCAGATCTCCCAGGCAGGGTTTTATTTAGATTTATTTAGTTAATATTAGTTTTTGGAATTCTGTCCATTGAAAAAAAGTTATTTCAGAGGAAGAACAGTTTTTTGAAGTATTATTTGTTTTTATTCTGTCTATTCAGTTTCAAGAACGGTGGTGGTGGGTTTCATAATATTCACAATGGGATTTTATTAGTTGTTGGTTTAACCATGGATGAGATAATGGCTTCTATGTTATTTTCTTTTCAATGACATTTCTTATCACATGTTCAAAAACAACAGCCAATATTGCATGTCTATAATTTATATAATGGGTATAATTAAACAATACTTTCACTATAACGTAAATTAGAAGTGTAATAGAAAAATTTATATATATTTATTTTTATATATTTATTTATATATATTTATATATATTTTTGCGTCATTTTGAATTTTACTCGAATACAAATACAAATACAAATACAAATACTTTTCCCCCCTCAACAAATACAAATACAAATACAAATACAAATACTTTTCCCCCCTCAACAAATACAAATACAAATACAAATACCGGCTGCTCCGCACATCCCTAATATATATATATATATATATATATATATATATATATATATATATATATATATATATATATATATATATATATATATATATATATATATATATATATATATATATATATATATGTGTGTGTGTTCAAGTCTTAAAATACCATGTAGATCAGATACTTCCCTGTAGTTTTATGCAGTGGGTCAGACACAAAATGCATATATTATGATAAATTAAACAAATAATAAACAAATAAATGAAAACCCACTTTCTCATGGGA
This sequence comes from Danio rerio, assembly GCF_052040795.2. Classification (NCBI taxonomy): domain Eukaryota; kingdom Metazoa; phylum Chordata; class Actinopteri; order Cypriniformes; family Danionidae; genus Danio; species Danio rerio. The sequence goes on along the minus strand of NC_141022.1, from coordinate 36,106,126 downwards.
AAAGGTTGTTCTGACTTCTCTGTTTTGATGACAGACACACAAATCTACTACCTACAAACAGGAAAATGTGGTAAAGATTACTTATCAAATGCAGAATCATCTTGTGAGGCAATTTAACTCTTTTTTTCAATAATATTTCCAACATATACTGCTCTTTGTTGCAGAAATAGTTCACCTATAAAATAAAAAAGATCTCATTTACTCGCCCTTCACTTTGATTAAAACTTGTGTGACATTCTTTATTCTGTTGAACGCAAAAGCGGGTATTTTAAAGAAAGCTAGAAACCAGTATTACTATATTAATATTACTAAAGCTGCAAACATTGTTCATAGCATCACCGTTGTGTTCAACAGAAGAAAATCACATAACATTTTTAAACATTTTTTTTTTTTGGCCAAAAAATTCATGTGAGCTTATGCAACATTTAGCATATCTCTCATAAACACACATATGAGCCCAACCACAAGCAGACAAATGCTCTGTTGGGTCATTGTGATGATAGTTCAGCCTCCCCCCCAAAAGTTATTGTCAAACATACTGAGAGAGGGTCCTGGATTGGCCCATAGAGCTTTCCTGAGAAGACCACTATGCTGAGGCAGCCAAAAACAGCCTAGCGGTGATGAACAAAGAGCATCACCAGCATCACTTTCACAATAGTACCAAAACAAAGAAGCTGATTTCCAGAAGCCCAGACCCCCATAAAGAGGCTTCGCTGCCCGCTGTTGCCGTTTAGCTGAAAGGAGCTTAGTGGACATTCACGCTTGCGTTGTGGTCATGTCTATGGACTAATAGTGGCCTGTCACTTCAAAAGCATCAGGACAGGAATGCCTCTTCCAAGACGCCGATCCTCCTTCCTGGGCCAGGGTGCAGCGGAGCGTCCTGGCAGTGTAGGACGCATGAGCGCGGCTGCCACCTCTGCGCCTCGGGGAGTTTTCGTAGGCAATGCTCCCACCGGAGGAGGCAGTAGCCTGGGCACACGAGTGTCCCGCAGGGCTCTGGGTATCAGCAGCGTGTTTCTGCAGGGCCTCAGATGCTCGAGCGTTCCTGTGGTGGCTCAGCCTGGAGAGCAAGGCCATCCATTTGGTGTGGACAGCCTGAACACATGCCTGTTGGAGTACAGAGATAAAGTCCATGCTCTGGAGCAGCTCAACAAGCAGCTGGAGGAACAGATCAGACACTGCTTGGATCGTAAAGCCGTCAGCGCTGGGACATGGACCGGCCTGAAACAAGACTGGGAGGATGTTTATATACAGGTAGGAGGATGTTAGACTGGGATGGATTTATAGATGAGTTGTAGAGGTCATATAGCAGAAATCATTTCTGAAATGGTGTAGTTGAGTGAAAATATTGTAACATTTTATGGAAATTAACGTACCATTTTTTATTAAAGTTATACTTTTTTTTCTTTTCCTTTTTTAAATACAATTTATTTTTTGGAAATCTATTTTAATAAGTTTACATGTCTGCCCTCCATTAGCAAGATTTTAATTTATATTTTTTATTTAATCTCAAATAAAATGGAAATCAGTATAGTAAAAAAACTGAGGCTTTTCTGGGAAACTTTTTTGAGATTTTATTATAATATTTAAAATTCTAAAAAATAAGAACAAAATAAAAAATATATATTTTTTAATAATAAATCGATATAATCTGGATTTTTGCAGCTTTAAGTTTAAGATGTTAATATTATTTTGGTAAAGGGCTCATAATTTTACCAAATTTCAAATAAAACATCTTTGAAAATTACAATTTGTCAGAATAACAAATTGTTTAATTTGTAATGATCAAAAATCTGGATTATTTTATCAAATAAATATAGATTTCCTGACATTGGTATTGTTTTTTTTGGAAATGGATATATACATGTCTGAAACATCAAGCACCTCTTTCTCTTTTCATGCAAAACGTTTATTTTACATTTAGAAGAAACAAAATTTACAGAATAAAAAAAGTTACTTAAACATTATGAATCATAAATCCAGAGAAAGTATTTTTAAGAGGTCTCTTTAAATTTGGCCATAGCTGTATATGTAACATCAGTTATGCTACTGATTTACGAATGCTGTTTTTAATGTTATAATCAAGCCTCTGAAAAATATGACTTTTTATTCCATACTGATTTAGATATTATTCTAATTGTTTTTTTGTACAATATATATATAAAAAAAATTAATTAGGGGTGTCACGGTGGCTCAGTGGGTAGCATGATCGCCATGAGTGGGTAGCATGATCGCCAAACCTTGCCTGGGTCAGTTGGCATTTCTGTTTAGAGTTTGCATGTTCTCTCCATGTTCGTTTAGTTTCTTCCGGGTGCTCTGGTTTCCTCCACAAGTCGAAAGACATGTGGTACATGTGAATTGGGTAGGCTAAATTGTCCGTAGTGTATGTGTGTGAATGGGAGTGTATGTGTGTTTCCCAGTGATGGGAAGGACATCCGCTGCTTAAAAAATATGCTGAATAAGTTGGCGGTTCATTCTGCTGTGGTGACCCCTGATTAATAAAGGGACTAAGCTATAAAGAAAATGAATGAATGAATGAATGAATGAAAAATAATTCAGTATAAAAAATCTTACATTTACATCAACATCAGATTTTATTCTTATATTTTACATTATATGACTATTTATAATATTTTGTTTCGTAAATTTATTTAGTAAATGTATTATGTTTTAAAAAATAAATAAATAAAGTTCTGAGGCATACAGATTAACATATTCCTACTTTCCCTGCTTTCTGTCAGGTCAGTGAAGCTATTCTGTACAACGCTCGACTTATGCTTCAGACTGAGAATGTTCAGGCCAATGCAGAGGACTTTAAAGAGAGGTGTGAGTGTGTTTCACTGCTTACCTTCATCATAAGAAACAGTTTTTCAGTAAATGTATTCTATAAAGTGTTCCTCTGGATGATTGTGTAGATATGAGAATGAGCAGCCGTTCCGTAAAGCAGTGGAGGAGGAAATCAACTCTCTGTACAAAGTCATCGATGATGCAAACCTGACCAGGATGGACCTCGAGAATGAGATTGAGAGCATGAAGACCGAGCTGATAAATGTGGAGCAGAGTCATATGGAGGTGAGTTCACGAGATAAACTCCACAGCTCAATTCTTTTTGGGTTTCAGTGTTAAATTGGGATGTTCTTTTGCTCTTCTCCAGGATGTTAAAATGCTCTATAAGCAGATGTCCGGTCGTGAGGTTGATGAGCCGGACGCTCCTACTGAGACCAGCCTGGACCAGATTCTGTCCTTCATTCGCTCTCACTGGGAGAGGGTGGTGGAGAAGAACCGTGCAGAGACGTATGCCTACTTTGAGTGCAAGGTAAGCCACCGTCTCAAAGATATTTATTAGAAAAACTTGGGCCAAATAGTTTTGCAAAAATTTATATTGTATAAAATGTATAAATATATATGTATAAATATATTCATTTTTTGATCTTTCCACTGCCCTTATAAATTTTGTAGTCAGTAAAAAATATCTAATAATAATGATGAAAATAATTAGGGATGCATGATATATCGACGGCCATATCAATATCGGCCGATAAATGCTGTCTTAAATGTTAATGTTATTGGTTTGATATCAATAATAGGTCGATATATTAAAGTCAAAAGATTGCAAAATTGTGCATAACATGACGTGTCTATTTTGTGTCTGACACATTAAATTTAGCATTTTAAAATGCTGATTAATTTTAACATGCAAACAACAGCATACAAAACAGTTATCGGTTATCTATATCGGCCTAAAAATCCATATCAGTGCATCCCTGATAATAATAATAATAATAATAATAATAATAATAATAATAATAATGTACTTAGGCGAGGCAGTGGCGCAGTAGGTAGTGCTGTCGCCTCACAGCAAGAAGGTCGCTGGGTCGAACCTCAGCTCAGTTGGCGTTTCTGTGTGGAGTTTGCATATTCTCCCTGCCTTTGCGTGGGTTTCCTCTGGGTGCTTTGGTTTCCCCCACAGTCCAAAGACATGCGGTACAGGTGAATTGGGTTGGCTAAATTGTCCGTAGTGTGTGTGAATGTGTGTGTGGATGTTTCCCAGAGATGGGTTGCGGCTGGAAGGGCATCCGCTGCGTAAAAACTTGCTGGATAAGTTGGCGGTTCATTCTGCTGTGGCCGGATTAATAAAGGGACTAAGCCGAAAAGAAAATGAATGAATTAGTAAATATTGAATTAGCATTAAAGAGCCAGTTTACCCAAAAGGAAAATTGACTCAATATTTACTCACACCTTTATGGGCAACTTTTTCTTTCTGTTGAATAAAAAGGAAGATATTTTGAAGAATGTTGAAAACTGGCAGCCGTTGACTACCATAGTAGCAAAAAAATAATACTATGGTAGTCAATGGCTCGCCATTTCCAACATTCTACAAAATATCCTCTTCTGTGTTTGGTTTTGAACAGGTAAAGAGTGAGTAAATGATGACACACATTGCGATTTAGGATGATCAATCCCATTAAATCAAAATTTCTTTCAAAATCCAGAAGAAACAATAACAGACTGCTTTGTGTAGGGTAATATATTAGTCAAATCAACCAACATTTAAATTTTTTTTTAATAAAAGTATTGCTCATTGTTATTTTACACTTACTTAATATCACATAGTCATACCAGTCATTACTGCCACCAACATGACCCCCTTGCTGATGTTCGTATCCAATAATAACCAAACAATTTCCAGTCATAACATCACAGTGGTCTAACTGTGCATGTGCAGCAGGCTGGGAGTTTGAACAGTAAGCTGAGTCAAGAGGAAGAGGAGATGGAGTGTCTGAAGACGGAGTGTAATGATGCCGGCTGCAAGATCCAGAATCTGCAGGCCGAGACAGAATCGATCAGAGCTCTGGTAGGACACAGTCATCTCAAAAGAAAAGATCAGCATTATTCGTTTTACAAAACTTACCTATATATCATCCCTGCAGAAACGCGGCCTGGAAAACGCCCTCAACGATGCCAAACACTGGCACGACATCGAGCTCCAAAATCTGGGCTCTGTTATCGGAAAGCTGGAGGCCGAGCTCACCGACATCCGCGGAGACATCGAGCAGCAGCGCCGCGATTATGAAACCCTGCTCAACAATAAGATGAAGGTGGAGATGGAGATCGGAACGTATCACGGCATCTTGGACGGAGAGGAGAGCAGATTCTACACCTCCACGTGAGGCTCATCTTCAGTCTGCTTATCACAGATAGACCACTAATAACAAACATCTGATGATTTAGCCTTATTCCTCTTTCCTTAGAAGTGTTGCGTTGTTGGAAACAGTTGCAGTTTCTAGGAACCCAAACAGATTTCTCAGGAGATGTTGTATGTAATGTAGGGGAACAGTGATTCATGACTTGAGTTACGGATCAGGTCATATTTGTGAAAAAATAAATAAGAATGTAGCTTAATATAAACTACAGAAAATATGGAAGACAAGCAAACAGCCAGTGATAAAATAAGATGTACATAAGCATTCATAAACACAACTTAACATAGATTTAATTTAAGTAAATAAAAAGTTTAGGCTTGTCCACTATTCAGGTGTAAAAAGGCATCAAATGTACATAAACAATATTGCATAGTCTGCATTCTTCAGAAGTTAGTCAGGAGCATTGAGTCATTTTGCTTTGCTTGATCAACAACTGTGAACAATTTAAGGAACAGTTCAAACAAACAAAAAATAACTATTTCCTCATTTAGGAATTTTTTTCTTCTGTTGATCACAAAACTAGATATTCTGAAGAATGTTGGGGGGAAAGGCAGTTGTTGACATCTATAGTAGGAACCAAAGAATACTATGCAAGTCAATGGCGGTTTTCCCCCTAAATTGTACAGTGTAGTTCCTTTGTGTTCAGTGTTTTGATCAAGTGGAGTATGAGTAAATGATTTCTTTTTTGGCTGAACTATTCCTTTAAGAGTTAATGCACGGATCCAATATACTGATACTAGCAATAGCACTCTCAAAATGATACTTCCAAACATTTGTTTATGATTCATTGGTTTAGTGCACCAATTGAACTGCCAAAGTCACAGGAATTCACTAAATGCTGTTTAAAAATGTCAGTGGTATACAGGTGGAGGGTGGTCTTAGCAAACTTAAGCTGCATCCCAATTTGCATACTTATACAACACCCTAAAAGTATGTACTTTATTTTGTAAAAAAAAATATATATACTTTTGAGTGTGTAACAGAAGAGTATGCAAGCTTTGGGACATACTACTTCTTCATTAACAGATTGTTGTGTTGCTTAGTTATGAGCCCTGTCAATCATCCACATTTCTCTAATATTTAATTTCCTACCTTATTGGAGAAGCAGTAGCAGGACAATCTCCCATTCACGAGTCTTTCATGCAGAGAAATCTCCTCAGGTATTTAGATAATTATGCATTTAGACGTTAATGTCCAAACACGTTTTTATATAGGTTTAGTTCTGTTGTTGAGGATGAAATATAACATGAAAAGCGCAATTTAAATATTTTCCAGTGGGCTAGATAATAAGTAACTATCTATACCGAAGCCTCTCTACTTGACAATTGGTCTCTCGCGTCCACCATGTTTGTAGTTTATTTACACTTTTCACCCGCGTTTGTAGTTCTAATCGAATTCACATCAGTATACTGTGGGCAATATCAGCAATTAGAGTATGGAAGGTTCTACACTTGAAATTTTACCAGAAATTGTAAACCATCCGGGAACATTTGGCATACTCTTTTCAACGTAGGCTACTAAGATTTGGGACATACTAATTCTATTTTTTAAATACTATTTAGGACAGATAGTATGCGATTTGGGACGCAGCATTAGTAATACACGTCTTATCTCAGATTGTAAATTTTGTTGTATTAATGAGACATTTGTTTCATTTAAAGCAGGGGTGTCTAAACTCGGCCCTGGAGGGCAGGTGTCTTGCTGAGTTTAGCTCCAACTTGCCTCAACACACCTTCAAGGGTGTTTCTAAAGCCTAGTAAGAGCTTGATTAACTAGCCCAGTGTGTTTGATTGGGGTTGGAACTAACTGGCCCTCCAGGACCGAGTTTGGGCACCCCTAATTTAAAGGAATAATAATCATTAATTGTCAATTCACGGCCTGTTTAACTGACAGACCAAAACAAGGCTTGAAAATTGATAAAAGGATACATAATTTACAAAGATAGAAAATTAAATTATATTAAACAATTAATTAATCACATTTAGTAGAGCAAACATTTACAATGTTGATGTTGTTATTTGTTGGAAAGTAGTTCTTGTGGGTGTTGAACCCTTCTAAACGAATCATTTTGCAATACAGTTGGTTCAGTTCAGTTGATTATTGATGAATTGATTTCTCCCTGATACTCTTTCTTAATTTTTTATGTTTGCATAATACACATTTACGAACATTCTTGCCACAATGCATTTTGACATACTTTTGTGTGTATTCCGCCACCTATCACCAAGTGTGGTTTATTTATAAACTAGTTTCGAGAGGATCATATGCTTATGGTTGAACAGGGCTGGTATCGCATTAGCTCTGTATATTGCACCAATCAGATGAATAATGACTATAAATAACCAGAGTTTTCCACTCCAGTCATCTTCATCTTGAAGAATCCACCCCTACTCCTCCCCTTCTATGATAGGGTGGCACAGCAGCCCAGTGGTTAGCACTGTTGCCTCACAGCAAGAACGCTGCTGGCTCGGCCCCTCACTGGGCCAGATGGCGTTTCTGTGAGAAGTTTGCATGTTCTCCCTGTGTTCACGTTTCCCCCAGGTTTACCGGTTTTCTCCCACCGTCCAAAGACATACACCAAATTGACTACTCCAAAACAGCATCTTAAAGCAACTCTTAGCCAAGTATATCTCAGTACATTTACAAGCTTGGGAGTTCTCGAGACCTACCTGAGCTCAAACTCCCCTCTCGCCCTTTAGATGGGAGGGAGCCCCGGGCTCAAGGATGTTTTGACAGCACAACAAATACGCTTTATTATCAATCATCAGCTAAGTGTGAACTCTTAAAAAAGAATGTGTATTTAAATTGATATTTGCTCACCAGCCTCTTTGTTATGTTGCAGCTCACAGATCAAGTGTGAATCTGTTAAACCCTTTATGTTACCGCAATATTGTTCTGCACTGTAGATTCCCTGCTGGTTCTTCAGTACCCGAGGGACCAACAGATCCCACACCTTCCACATCTGGACAACAGAGCTGTGCACAGACTGACGGTACTCTTTTAACAGAATATTATAACACAGAATAACTGTAAAATGATCAGATTGTATTGTGAATATCTGAACTTAGCATTAACAGTGACAGTGTGTTGTAGGATATATGCAGTGAGGATTAAAAATGAGTTTTGATGTTCTCTGTTAGGATCTAGCGCTCCTGAGGCTCCCGAAGAAAAAAATAAGTTTTGATTTTCATTTGTTTCTCCTAACTTGTAATTCATATCTATATACGACATGATTTCTGTGCAGGTAAAATAAATACAAATAAAAAAATGAAGGCATAAATTCAAGAAATAAATTCTTTTTATTTCATATTTAGCTGGAAATTGTATGTACAAAGACTCTTTAGATGTTACTGTAACAATAACCTCTGGGATTTCATATATGCCAGCGTCTTGTTTTACTCCCACGGCTAACAAAGCCATAAATGATAACGTGGGAAATGAGAATAATTGACTCTGAAGCTGCTTAACACAATAATGACACCTTGTGGTTATAATGACACGTCTGTGAAACAGCCACTTAGACGTTACTTCAAATCCATGTTATCATTCTGAACTATCATTTCTTTGTTTAGGAAACCCTCAAATAACACGTTTACTGCATGCGTGGGGAAAAAAACGTAAAGTTAAAACAAAAACCAACAGCCTATACTATAAAATAGGTAACCATAATACATTAAGATAAGCACGAATGCATTTCTACTCATTTAAGCATTGTACATTAGTTTATTGAACTTTTTAAGTGTATGAATGTAAAAAGACACAGAAAAATATAAAAAGTCGCATAAATTTAAAGAAAATGAAAGTCTAGCATAGTGTATTAAAATATTATTACATACACACATAACAAAGGAACACTTTGATGATTCTTTTTAGACATTCTGTTGATTTTAAGTTTGTGACTTGTGGTATTAGTAGATTTTTTAATAGCCTATCTTTATTATGGTGAACTCCAACACACAGTAAGTAATTTTGCAAGTACATGTGAACTTACAGCCCTAACCTAACAGTCCATTAACACCGTAGCTACTTGCAGTCGGTAGAATGTCTAAACAGTACCATAAAAATGAGGTTTAACCAACAAAAAAAATATTAATAAACATTTTTATCCACATAAGGGGTTATAAATTATACAGGTATACAAATATTATTTCAGATATCTGACCCTGGACCACAAAATATGCCATAAATGTAATTTTTTTGAAATTGACATTTATGTATTCGTTGAAATTCGAATAAACAAGCTTTCCAGTCATACTTTGTCAGGATTGGACAATGTTTGTAATTTTTATTGACATCTGGAATCTGAGTGTTTAAAAATAGTCCAAATACTGAGAAAATCATGGTGAAAGACGTCCAAATTAAATTCTTAGCTATCTAAAAATTGAGTTTTTATTTATTTATGGAAGGAAATTTACAAAATATCTTCATGGAACTTAATGTTTACTTAATATTATGATGATTTTTGACATAAAACCAAAAATAAAATCTAAATATACCATCGCCAAAATATACCTGTGCAACAGAAAACTGGTTTTGTGGTCCAGGGTCACATTTAAATAAAGTAGATTTATTTTTCCGGTCTCGTTGGGTCTCCGATGACTGAGAAACATCCAGCACAGAAACGGGCCGGCTTCTTCGTGTTAGCAGAATTGGCTCTCTTCAGACGAAATCCAAGACTGCTGGCTCTCACGTCCTATAAAAATCAGCATATCTGCAAATCAATATTCCACGTCTAAACAAATAGGAGCGATTGTGTCACATCATAAACACACATCTCACCTGCAAGTCTCCTAGTGTTACACTTTCTGACGGCTGTGGATCTGATGACCGGATCAGTAGAGGAGTCTGGAAAATGAACAAACATTTGTGACCCTGGACCACAAAACTTGTCTTACGTACACATGCATGGCTCAAATTTATACATTTTGTTTTCATGCTGGCAATAATTAAAATATTACATTACATAAAACATTTTGTCTACATTTCCTACTTTATATCAAAATGTAAGATTGATTAGTATGCATTGCTAATCACTTTATTTCATCAGATTTTCTCAGTATTTAGATTTTTTAACCCTCAGATTTCAGAAGTGAAATGGTTGTATCTCAGCCTAACATCTTCCTATAATAACAATGTACACGCATTATTCATGTATAATGATGTATAATTCACAATTTCACATGTATGACAATTTTTTGGGTCACATGTTAGTTGATTTTTTTAAAAACTAGATCATTATATCTGCAGAAGTGGTTCCACTTCATTATATTAAATATATATTATAATTATATTAAAATATTATTGCATAAACAGATAATAAAGTAACTTTAACGATTCTTTTTTTAGCTTTCTGTTGATTATAAGCAAGTTTGCGACTAGCAGTATTAGACTGTTTAATATCTTTCTTATGGTGGTCTCCTGACACACTATAAATAATTTCAAAAGTGCATGTAAACAACCCTAACCTAACAGTTCATTCTTTCCTTGTAATTAGTCGAATGAGTTAAAAGGTTATTTATTCAGCTTATAATGATGTATAATTTACAATTTCAAACTTACAACTGTTTTTTTCAAGACACATATTAGATAATCTTGTAAAAAGAAAACTAGTTTGAAGTTTTAAAAGTAATCATCATACCTTCTGGAGTGGTTCCATTGGAAAAGCATCTGAGAAGTGCAGCACAGCAATGAAGAGCAACAGCAGCAAAGCTCTATGCATGTTTCCAGTCCTCCTTCAGTCTCTAACTAACGCTGAAAAGCGAACATCAATTCAATTAAAACCCCACTCAATGGGTGTGACCCAAAATTGTTGTGCGTCACCGAGAAAATTACAGCACAGGGAGGCATCGTGTCCATAAAATCAATGTTTATTTAAGACATTTAGGAATTAAGTGAAAAAAAAGAATGTTTTAGTCCCACACAGAAAAGATCTCAGTTAATGCCGTAAAGTTCCTTCAGGTTGCATGGAAATGTTTTAAAAGGCAACAGGGTCATCCAACTCGATATGTGTCCCTGTTGAGCTCTCCCAACTCAATCGGAGGTAGCCGAGGAATATATTCAAACACATACAGAGATGTGATCCATATATATATTAGATATCTGTAAAACGTAAACTTGATTCTCATTTATGTGATTTATAAACTATGTGCAATGCTATAAAAAGAGGACAAGTTACAGCTATTAATAAATTAAAAGTAGAAATACTGCATCACGATTAAAAGTGAATACAAAATAAATCATCAAATCAGCAGAGAAATGCAGTATTAGTAATATGAGAAGAAAAGTATAAACCGTGTTAAAAATTCACAGTCGGTAATTCTAATTTCAGATGTGTGTGTGTGTGTGTTTGTTTTAATTACAAGCAGTTGGAAACGCATATGTCTATACAGTTATAAAACATTATTTGTACTATTTTTGCACAAAAGCATGGGCGAACTTTTATCTAAAGGGATAGTTCACCCAAAAATGAACATTCTGTCATCATTTACTCATGTTGGAAAAAAAAAAAATATTATGAAAGTCAATGGTTACCGGTTTCCAACATTCTTCTAAATATCTTAGTGTTCAACAGAACTAAAACAAGTTAGTTTGGAACGAGTCAAAGGTGCGTAAATGATGGCAGATTTTTCATTTTTGGGTGAGCAACCCCTTTAAATCTCCAACATTCATACTTCTATAAGAGAATGTGATGATACTATAGTAAATAATCCTGAAGGCTTTCGCTCTTTTTGGTATTTGTGCTAATTCTCAGATAAAAATGAACAAGAAAAGGTGAAAAGAGTTCGGATTAGATGGGTACATCACATCCCATCCATCCAGTATACAGAGCTGGTGATCGGTAATCCCAAAAGATCAACACATTAAACCGTTTCTTTCAACAACAACAACAACAAAGATTCAAGTTATTAATGTGATGAAATCAAAGTACAGTCCCGTGTAAAGTGGAAATTCATGGCACATCTAGCAGATGTTTTGCACAGACACATAAGAGCGCAGTCGCCCACGATAGTTTTCATAATGTTCTGCAAAACAGCAGCATTCATTATGAGCGATATCCCAGATCAAATGATTAGTACATGATAAAATAGAATTAAAAACAGCTTTAGCCTTACTAAATCATACCTACTTGATTAGACTCTCCCAATTATGGCATGGGTTAACAGTGGTTAACTTTCACCTGTCTAGAAATCTCTATTGGCTTCCAGTTTAGAGGAATAAAATGGATAATCCCAGACATTTGATGCTTTAAAGGGACAATTCACCATTTAAATTGACTATTTACTCACACAAAAGTGTTTTCAGACTCTTTTTTTTTTTTTTAAAGAAACCAGAAGTAACTTCCATAGTAGAGAACAAATAATAAAGTAGTTAATGGTTTCCTACATTCTTCAAAATATCTACTTTTGGATTAAATTCAAATATGTTAAACATGTAGAAGCTAAATAAACAACCAAATTCTAATTTTTAGGGTGAACTATCCCTTTTGTTCAGTGTTTCCCAACCCTGTTCCTAAAGGCACACCAACAGTACACATTTTACACATCAACTCAGCAGAACAATAGAGGAGACTACAAAACCTGAAGCGAATGGGTCAGATAAGGGAGACACTCAAAATATGTGCTGTTGGTGCGCCTCCAGGAACAGGGTTGGGAAACACTGCTTTACCGGGCCCACGTCTATTAACAGTGCAAAAGTGTGTGTGTTTTTTTTTTTTTTATCAAAAGTGTGTCCTGGTTCTTCTCAATCTTTTTATGTATGAATGAATTCTACATTTGGTCGTCATTAAAAAACAAACAAACATGATTATGTCACCATTAAAGGTGTACTGGCATATCTGCTTCAGGCTTTTCCCAGTACAAAAACCTGATGATTAGTACCTCTGATGCAAACATGAGAACCAAGAACCATGAATGCAGGTTGTTGGATCACTCAGTACAAAAACCTTTTTTTTTCTTTAATATATAATAATCAAAATGTCCATTTAGGCTGAGGGAGACTGTGGCATTAGGCGGGCTGTAAGGGTATACAACCTACCCCGACCCCACCTTCATGGCAAACCATCGGTGCCATAAACGTCCAGCGGTTGGTTTCCTGGTCGTACATTTCCAAAGAGCTAAGATTGGACTGTCCGTCATAACCTCCCACTGCGTAGAGTCGACCGCAGTTGGCCACTAGAGAAATGCGGCTGCGGCGAGTGTTCATGGCCACTAGGTGGCTCCACTGATCCGCTACAGAGCTGTAAACTTCTGCTCCACTGAGAAATGCAGAGCCGTCATATCCTCCTGCTACATACAGGTTGCTGCCCAGAGCTGCAGCGCCGTGCCGACAGCGCTTGTTTATCATGGGAGCAACAGGGTGCCATGATGCTGTATGCTGGTTGTAGTACTCCATCTAGTGGAAGAAACATGAAACCACAAGGCTGTGATGTAGAGTTGAAGTCAAAATGATTGGCTCTTGTGTGATTTATTTTTCCTTGTTTAACAGAGCAAGGAATTTTTCACAGTATTTCCTATAATATTTTTTCTAGCGGAGACTTATTTTTTATTTCAGCTAGAATAAAAGCCGTTTTTAACTATTAGCCCTCGTAAGCAATATTTATTTTCCATTCTCTAAAGCAGGTGTTCCTAAACATTTTTTACCCCATGACCCTTAAATAACAATGCAAGTGACTCACGACCCCCAAATTCCTCAGAGGTGGTTATAAATATACAAACGTTGTGCACACAACAATAGGCCTATATAAACACGAGCAGATTGACAACACAAAAAAATGCAACAGTCTTACAACCACATCATTTTTATAGTTATTCATTAATTTGTTTATTATAATATTAACCTCGCCTAAAAAAAGACTTGTTGGCACAATGTTTTCGGCACAAGTCTATTCTTGGTTTAATTTTGGAGACCGCCACTCAGAGATCGTCCTCAATGTTCAGTGGCCTGTATTTATTTTTAATGTATTTGATTGCAATAAAGGTGTTAGAAAGTTCAACCTGGCACAATAAAATCTGCTGTAGCTGACGCTATTGCGGTGTTGTTAATCTAACGTAAATACAACTATCATATAAAAGAAATAATTTAAAGACTGATGGCTTTTTATTTTGCATGTTGTTGTTTTTTTTTACTATTAAAAACTACTATCTTTATCTTCTGTGGGTTATGGCTTAAATATTGTGATTCTAATAGTTTAATAAAATTTATTTGACTTTTGGAAAATCACCAAGTGACCCAGTCATTGTACCGCGACCCCTACTTTGGTAACCACTGGTCTACAAATCAAACCATAATTATACAATAGTTTGCCTAATTACCCTAACTTGCCTAATTAACCTAGTTAAGCCTTTAAATGTCACTTTAAGCTGTGTAGAAGTGTCTTGAAAAATATCAAATATCATTATTTGATTTATTATTAATTAATTAATATATATAATATTATTTACTGTCGTCATGGCAAAGTAAAAAAAAATCAGTTATCAGAGATGAGTTATTAAAACTTATGTGTAGAAATGTGTTGGAAAACATCTTTGTTAAACAGAAATTAAGGAAAAATAATTCAGGAGAGCTAATGATTCTGACTTCTACTGTAGATTTGGGAAGCATCTAGAATTGATATGCTGGAAATTTGTATGATTATGTTCACTAACCGTGTTGAAGATCTGAAGACCATCATGACCACCTGAAACATATATTCTGCCTTCAAATACAGTGACACCGGCAGCACTGCGGCTTGCGCTCATTTCTGTGACTATCGTCCATCTGGTAACAAAAGGAAAAAAAACACACTTAAGATCAGACATTGTGTAATTACAAGAAAAGTTACAATAGTTGTTAACCGACGATAAATGCAAAGTTATCAGTTAGCCTAATAATCAGATGATGTAATAAGGTTGCCACGGGACAGTATCAGTAAAAGAATTATCCATGACAATAGAGAACACATCTTTAAACAACTAGTGTATTAAAGTCCCCATGAAATCAAAATTAACCATATGATTTAGTTAGCTCACATTGCTAGTTTTGTGGTGAACAATTCATCTGTGCGTGTCCTTAAGAAAAAAAATGGTTTCTCTTCTAATCTTTAATTGGAATCTGAATCTTTTCAGTAAAATTGTCAGGTTATGTATATCTTAGGAATTGGGCGTGGATAACATATCCTAGTCTCTAGGAACTGCATCACAATATAAAAAAATTATAATAATGGTCTCAGCTTCCGGTTCATGGGGACTTTAATTAAATAATGAACATAAACATGTAATAAATGACCATTACTTCCAGTAATTATTAATGTAATCAGCCAGTAATAAAATGAGTAATTTATTTTGTTATTGAACATTTTTACTTATAATATTAAATATCTACACATTAACAAATTCAATTAAAACACATTTATTCAAAGTAATTAAGCAGTAAAATAAATAAAATAAAAAGCAAAAAAAATTAAAAGCAACTAGGGCTGCAACTAACGATTATTTTAACAATCGATTAATCTGTTGATTATTTTTTCGATGAATCGGATAATAAAAAAAAGAAAAGCATTCATTTCCCACCCTTTATTCAAAAACAGAACTAAAACCTTTAAACAGTGCACAAACATTGTCCTTAAACATCCCTGAGCTGTTATAATAATAAAATAAAAAACTTAGTGGTTTTGTTTTGTTTTCAACCCAAATATCTAAAAAAAATCTTAAATTAAGTTACATACTAGACACATGAAATAGCATAAGAAATTATGTCTTGAATTCTGAAAAAAACCCACCTCAAACTTAAGTGATTGTTTGCTTAAAACAAGCAAAAATGTTTGCCAATGGGGCAAGAAAAATAATCTCAATGAGATATAATCTCAAACAGAAGTTAAGCATTACTTTATTTTCTCATGCCACTTTTTGTCTAGTCTTGATTTAAGATTTTTTAATAATTCTGCTGACATCAGTGCACGACAGAGGCAGAGTGCGTTCACTCCGCTCCACGCTCAACTAATGTTTTTTCAATATTCAAACATCTCCTCATCACGCAAAACAACAAATGGATTATGAAATTCAATGCCAACGCTTTTAGTAATTGATTTTAATTGATTTAGTCGATTTGTTGTTGCAGCCCTAAAAGCAACACATGAAATAATATAGACAACAGTTTCATCAATGACATAACTGCCCCACGCTATATCAGGCTGCATTTACACAATTACAAAGTAGTGCTTGTATATTAATGACTATTATTATTATTATTATTAATATTTTAATATTCTACGATAGTCTCTTTTGAACTTAATATTTACAACTATAATTGGAGGTGTTCCTGAATCTATTTTTATTGTCGTCACCTCATATTTTACTATTCCATCAATCGCCAAGATAAAACTTGTGGGAGGGGGGTGGTATAGGGAAGGTTTAAACAATTAACTGAATTAATTAAAACTGTATTTTTGTATAAAAGTGTTTTATACAGCTTTATACATTAATATTTATCATTTAGGATTAACAGAGCCTTTTCAGCAAAATATATATAACTGGCTTTGGATTTGATTTTAATATTGTGCTTTAAAGTTCCTCCAAGTTTATTTTTAATATTAGCATCCCAAACGTTACTATTCCGTCAATTGCCAAAATAATCAATTAACAAAATACATGATAATGAGAGGCCTACATTAATCTAGTCTTTCTCTATATGTTAAAGTTATGTCTTACCTGTCCGTCTCTGGAGCATAGCACTCAACTGAATTCAGAGAGGATTTGCCATCGTATCCACCACAGACGTATATATGGCCATCAACTACAACAGTTCCCATTGCACTAATGCAGGAAAAAAAAATAAGAGATGTAGATCACATGTAAATCCAAATATTTGCAAATCCTTCAATTATTTCTTAATAAATAGCTAACCAGCTTTTCAAAGGGTTTCATACCTGCGTTGAGTGTTCATGCTAGCGACTTTAGTCCACGTGTCAGTGTCTGGGTTGTAAACCTCCACAGTTCTCAGCCGCGACTGACCATCATAACCACCAATGGCATAAAGTAGCCCATTCACAACTGCGACGCCCACACGACTGCGCGCTGTGCTCATTGGCTGGCATCGCTCCCAGCAGTTTCCAATAGGATCAAACACCTCCACAACATTCAACGAGTCACCTGTGCAAAAGACACCGTCTCAGTAAAAGCTAATACTTAACAGTTATCAACACATGAAGGTTTCCAAGAATGTATTGACAGTGACATGTTTTAGTGCACTTTTTTAAATGTTGCCTTGAACCAAGAAGTAAATGCAACATTAAGGGCTTTTGTACTGGGAAGTAACAGGAACTCAGTTATAGGAACTACCCAGTAGGCAATTTAAACATAGATTCAATAAACTGACAATTTTTAGTGCTACATATCATAAAAAAATAACTTGGACAACAGGTGAACACTTACTATATAAAAGGTAAACTGGTTTTCTGCATTTAAAAGGTCACGTATTCACCCAATCACCATACACTTACATTACTATAGTTCCTATTGTGCTAGATTAGACCCTGCTCTGAAGTTGGAGCTAAATTAATTCCCTCATGTGGTATTTCTCTAAAACTAAAATCCGTTCCAAATCCTAAGAGGTAAACAGCCCACATCGTATTAATGCCAAGTAGATTCAGTTCTACTAACCAATAAAAAAATCCTACAATTGGAGGAATTTGCCACTGGAAGAACTTAAGTTTGTGTCAATTTAAAAGCAAATGATCCACAGGTTTAAAAATGCACCAAAGTGACTGTGTGAAGCAGGAGCATCTGACTGTACCAGCACTGTTGAGACCCCCAACTGCATAGATTAAACCAGCGATGGATGTGCAACATCTCTGTCGGGTCTTATAAGCTGGAAGATGTGGCCGTCGCTCCGGCATCAAATGGTAATCTTTCGCCTCATCGACAAGATCCCTGTCAGAGCAGAAGGTAAATACAAGGTCATGGATTATTTTCAGACACGTTCCAAAAATATGTAGTTTAGGCTTCATAATATATGTTCATAATGAAGGCCACTATAATTTCTGCTTGTTTTATACTTATTTTTTCTTTTCTGTTCCCAATACAGTTAGATGAAATTACATAAAATCACATGATGTAATGTAAACAAATGCAACTTACAGTCAGATGAGACTTATTTGCTTTAAATTACAATGGAATCTTAAGAGATACTGTATCAAAAACATGTTAACAGACATTAAATGCACTACATCATGTGAAATCATTTTGTGTATTAAAGGTAAACAATACATTTTCTGTAAATGTCACATAAGCCATATAAAGACTGTAACGTAATTAATGATTGATGGTTTTAAATAAACCAACCCCAATGGCATCTCATTTGGTTCATGTTGCTGCTTTTCAGAGCATGATGCTTATTTAGAGTTTTTGGGATAAAACAACTCAGTTGATTGAGTTAATAAAACAGAGGTACAGGTGTCAATATTTTGGAATGTGGCTTATATCCATGATTAAATGTTCGATTTTAAGTTTAATATGGCTTGTTCCTATCTGCTGTGGCAAGATCTGCTAATGTATGTGGCCATGGTGTTACATCTGACTGAAAACAGTGTATGTTCTCCCAAAAGGTTCATTTATGGGGTGCAAGCTATCTGAAAGAAACTTGCCTGCATTTGTGGCAGCAGCGTACAAGCTCGTCCTGCTGGACTCGGTCTGCCAGAAACTGAGGCCGACATAAAGGTAGTCTGATTTTAGACAGTAATTCCGGTAAACGTGACTCCCGATCATCACGTTCGTGTCGCACCCAAGCCAACACTGCCTCAAACACCTACAATCAACAAACAAGATCAAGATTACTCTAATCTTATAGTAATGCTCAGATATATAGTAGACCCTTTTCACATTTTCGGGTTTCTCAGCAGCAGAAGTCGTCATAGTTGGGAAAACTTAGGGCACAGTGAACGGGAGAATACAATAATTATTTTTTTACAATCTTATTTGCTCAAATAACAAAAGAAAAACTCCACGATGAAGGAAAGAAATCATGTGAGACTGATGACGGTAGCCAGAGGAAACAACGTCAAATTTACTGTCCGTCCCATAGACGCTGCATTAGAAACGCCTCGCACAAGCGGTAATTTGTTTATTGTAATTTGAAGCGGAGATGATATACTTCACACATAAATACATATGTTCATGTTTTTTTTTTATCTAAATATTTAAAAACTTTAGGGATTTAGGATGCTGATGAGCTGTAAAAGTGTCATAGCAGGCTTGTGAAAAGGGTCCAAATTATGTGTTCAAAATCCATTCATTTAGCGACATTCTGTTTGTTCATTTGCCCCTCTGTGTGTCTCATCACGATGTGTTGGACCATGTTAAATTTGTCCAAAGACTCTGACCTGCTCTTCTGCTTGGACGTTGAGCTCGTCGCAGCCCACCAGCTCAAGCACCTCCTCCGGCCGAAGGGCCAGAAACTCCTCAGACACAGACACCTCCACAAAGTGCTGGTGAACGAAGCTGTTGGCTGCATCGTATAGTGTGGTACACATCATAGTCTCAGCAAACTGCCGCACACCGAGACAATTCTTGGGATGCAACCTGCAAATCAGCAGCACATCAATAAATGCTCTGTAAAAAAGTGACTCTTGATCACAAAACGAGAATTTTGCACAACTAACATGGATAAACTACAATTTAAATGTGTCCGCTGTGAAGCTGATTTCAAGACTTCAAAATTTTAAGCGACTATGATAGTTCTCCCCGTGTTCACGTGGGTTTCCTCCAGATGCTCTGGTTTCCCCCACAAGTCCAAAGGCATGCGGTACAGGTGAATTGGGTAGGCTAAATTGTCTGTAGTGTATGTGTGTAAATGAGTGTGTATGGATGTTTCCCAGTGATGGGTTGCAGCTGGAAGGCCATCCGTTGCGTAAAACATATGTTGGATAAGTTGTCAGTTCATTCCGCTGTGGCAACCCCAGATTAAAAAAAGATGCGCTAAAGGTGAATTGGGTAAGCTAAATCAGCCATGGTGTATGTGTGTATGTCCTGGTCCTCCAGGTTGGAGGTTGAGCATTAGGCTAACGACCCACCTCACAAAAATGAGATGTTATGAAACACCAACATGGTGCAGCTGAATATCAACTTCGATATAAACGGCCCTGGGAGTAAATGACTACGATATGAAATCTTAATCCTACAAATACAAAAAATACTACACTAAATACTTCCACATACACATATCCAATATTTCCCATGAAGTTTTATGCTTGGATATTTAAAGCAAGGAACAAAAAACTTAACTTTTAAATTTTGTCAGCTGTCTCAAATAATTCAAAAAAGAGATGTTTTAAGATTAGAAAGAACAGACTAACAAATCTCTTCCAGTCACATTAAAAATATATATAATTTGTGTAATGAGACTTTAAAATATTTTGAAAGATTCATTCATCCATTCATTTTCCTTTGGCTTAGCCCCTTATTTATCAGGGGTCGCCACAGCAGAATGAACCGCTTAAATTTCTAAATATTTTGGCCGAATTACACATTGATTTTTGTTTTTGATAGGATGAATGTATGATGTGCTTTCAGAAATACAATCAAATAAAAGCAACGTTTAAATACATTGTGATATGGGTGCTTTTTGTCTTTAAACCTGTGTTGACTTCATATTTGAAGTCTTTCTGCAAGTCAATTTCAATTTGGACTTAATTTATCTACCAATTTATACAAATCTAAAATCTTCCGAAATATGATATACAATATGTTTAGATCATAAGATGACTCCTGAAATGGTTTCATGAATTTGAAGACATCGTTATTATTCTGTACCTCTGTTGTAGAAAAGAGCAGCAGGCATCTTTGACGTTTTGAAGCTGCAAGAAACTGGCTCCTATCAGGAGGGCCTGGACGTTCTGTTGGTCTATGGCTATGTGTCCGTTGTAGGCAAAGTTTATAAGGGCCTCAAGTGCACTGTTTAAAGGTAAAAACAGAAATTACATGTATAGACTTACAAAGCACTCAAAACAGCTTGTCAACATATTTCAACAGTCTTTATTAGGGCTGCACAATATATTGTTTCAGCATCGATATTGAAATGTGTGAATCTGCAATAGTTAACCAGGAGCCACAAGCCCCTTTCACATGGTGATACCGCTAAATATTTGTATAAATATTATAATTTATATTAATAATATTAAATATTATATGTAATATATGTATATATGTACTAATACCAGACTGACTTTACTGGTAAATTCAAAAAAAGCGATGTTCACACAAGCAAGAACGTTCTGGAATTTTTCGTGAAAAGACCATTGAAAATACCAGTAAATTCTGACATTATTAACCAGAAATTAGCCCAAAACAGCGTTTTTATACAGCTGCACTCGCTTACAAATTATTTCAATCAATATAAAATTAGGAATTCTGTCTAAATAAGGTAATTTTGTAAAATTCTATTCATATCCAATATTACCTAATGCAATGTCAGTTTTTTCATTAGTGTGCAGCCCTAGTCTATATGAGCTATTGTGTCTTCACCTGGGATCCATGCCCTGCATGACGATCTCATCCTGTTTGCACTCCACCATATCGTTGGTGAACATGGCATGGAAATACGGAATAGAAGCAGCGAGGACTATTCTGTGAGCACTGAACTTGTGCTCTCCTACCTGCATACAGAGAGAGAGAGATTAAAATCATTATATACATACATAACACATCAATTGTCCTGTTCAATGTTGACAGAGAGACATTTTAGAACATTCTCTAAAACATTGTTAACTATGAGAATATTCCAGGGCAAAAATTAACAGAGCGGCTTTAATAAATGACCGATCTAATGTGGAAATGTTGAGCCATTAGGACAACTTCGTTTACTAAAAGCATACAATAATCCTCAGCATGAGAATTAGCGTGTATGGAGTATATGTACTATATAAGCCAGCTGTCTGTCAGCTAAGACATGAACACTGGAGGTCAGGTGAAGGAGATAAAGAGGATTACTGCTTTCTGTGACCCACATAAATGGCTGATGATGCAACAGTTAAAGCAAAGCGGCAGATCAGAGACTGAGCACGTTTCATTAGCTCAAGCTTCTCCTGATGATGCTTTAGACACCAGCATGGTAGTATATCGCCACCTTAGAATTATTAGGTTCTCTCTGACATTTTTAATCAAAATTGAGTTATTGACATATTCTTATTAAATGACAACTTATTTTTATTATGGGTTTTTTATTTTGAAGTTGTTTACATTAAGACTTTTTATTTAAAATAAGAAATGTTACACACATATTGTTTACTATGGAATGCAAAAAAATTGAAGCTCAATATCTCAAAATCATTTAAAACGCAGACAGAACCTTATAATTCCAAGGTGACGATATGTCCACTCACAAACATCATGCAGAAACAAGCATTCTCTATTTTTACACCGTTTTTTTTTTTTCATAATGATATTTGTATACAGATATGGGGGAAAATATAGGAGAGACCATCTGAAATTTGAAAATGCAGTTTTTATGGATTTACTGCCGTTATTAGGAATAGGTTTGAGTTAAATGCATAGAATAACAAATGTTTTCATTATTGGAAATCAGGGTTATACCACATATTTAATTTTATTTCATTTTAAGGTAAAACATTGGTATTTTGTTGTCTAAAAAAATGAATATGAACATAAAAGCGGCACATTTTAGGGGAAAGAAATGCTCTAATTCACAACATTTCTTACATCTGGATGAAATGCCATCAGTAATATAAAACATGCTACAATATGGCAGGGAGATATGGCAATAAGGCAATCTCAATAATTCTTTTTTCATATATACTAATAACGATATACATTTCGATATAAGTTGTTAATGCTTCCAGCTTTAAAAGAGTATCCCAACAATGATTGAAGCCACAAAGATTAGACGCTTCATTTAAAAACATTTAAAAGTATTGTTTATTAACAAAAACAGTTTACACATTACTTAGATTTTTTTAGAGATCCCAATTTTCTATTATATATTTATGATTTATACAATATAAAATATAATCGTCTGAAGAACTGTAAGCATACTGTATATACACAAACACAATATGCATAGTACACAACACATAGTACACAAACACAAATACTTAATGCATTTTCTAAAAATAAACAATTACAGAAATATTTTAATATAAATGTTTTACTTAAATAAAATTGGAAAAAAATTTCATCAATAAAACAGTTTAACAGGTAATACTACTGGTGGGAAAGTGAATCGAGCTCGCTAAACAACACTGAGTGACTGCATATCTCTAATATCAACACAATTACAGATTCTTTGCACTGATCAATATCAAGTAAAAATGTCCTGAGTTTATCATCATTATCGACATACATTTTATAACGATTTGATACGATCATTTATTGGCCCTATGTTTCAATAATTAATACCATCTATATGTTATAACTATAAATAAACTATAATAAGGTAATGTGTATTTATAAAGTGCATTTACTATGTATGGTGTACACCCAAAGTACTTCACAATCATGAGGTGGGATCTCTCCACACCACCGCCAGTGTGCAGCATCCACTTGGCTGATACGATGGCAGACACAGGGCAACAGGGCCAGTCCGCTCACCACACACCAGCTATGGGGGAGTGGAGAGACGGTGATAGAGCCAATTCGGTGGCTGGGGAGAATTGGGAGGCCATGATGGGTAAGGACCAATGGAGCAAATTTGGCCAGGACATAAGTTATACCCCTACTTTTTGCCACGGGATTTTTAATTACTTTGGTTTAACATCTCATCTTAAAGAAGGCATTCACTGACAGTATGGTGTCCCCTTCACTTTACTGGGGCATTAAGACTCGCACAGACTACAGGTTGAGCGCCCCCTGCTGGCCTCACTATCCCCACTTCTAATAGCAACCTAGCTTTCTCATGTGGTCTCCCATCCAGGTACTGACCAGGCTCAGCCCTGCTTAGCTTCAGTGAGTAACCAGTCTTGGGCTGCAGGGTGATATGGATGTTTATAATAAATAAATCACAAATAAACAATAACTATAGACATAAGTATAATGGTACATCAATCAAAATTGTGAATTTTCTTGTCTCTTATTGTTTTCAGAGATGTATATTTGTGGGCGTCAAGGTGGTGCAGCGAGTAGCACAATCGCCTCACAGCAAGAAGGTTGCTAGTTTGAGCCTCGGCTGGGTCAGTTAGCATTTCTGTGTGGAGTTTGCATGTTCTCCCCATTTTCAAGTGAGTTTCCTCTGGGTGCTCTGGTTTTCCCCCCCAAGTCCAAAGGCATGCGGTACAGGTGAATTGGGTAAGCTAAATTGTCCGTAGTGTATGTGTGTAAATGAGTGTGTATGGATATTTCCCAGTGATGGGTTGCAGCTGGAAGGCCATCCGTTGCGTAAAACATATGCTGGATAAGTTGTCATTTCATTCCGCTGTGGCAACCGCAGATTAAAAAAGAGACTAAGCCGAAAAGAAAATGAATGAATGAATGAATGAATGAATGTATATTTGCATATTTGTGCTTTAATATTTAAATTGAATGATTATGTTCTACTTATTTTTTCTCTAAGGCTCCAGAAACATTTTAGTTTTTACAATGATGTTTGTGCCTTTATTGAAATAAACTGTAACTTGACAAGAGTACAGGTTGCAGTTTAGTGAATAAAGCAGAGCCCACTAGGAGTCTCAGGCAGCACACCTTTATTCATTTGCATCAATCTGTGTGAAGGGGGATTGTTTGACAATGGTGTCAACTGTATGTGAAACTATTCAAAAATGTAATAGCAAAACCTATTAATACAACAAAACAATCTTTAAAATGAGCAGAAACAGCTAAATATGTATAAATGAAAATGACAATTTACATTTGAACTGCATTGCCAGCAAATAAAATAAAAAATAATGACCTGTCAAAAAATTAAAGAATGAGGGAATTTGAAAGTATTATATCCAGACCTAAAAAAAAAACATGGAAAAGTTTTAGATTTAAAAAATTGAAATATATAATGGATATTTAAAATAAATCAAGCACCTTATAATGTATTGCATGCCCTGTTAATGCTGGTGTTTTGTATTAAACTCAGCTTGACAAAATAGTTAAATTTTAATCATATCAGGATGTACTGTTCCTCTTCCGTGCTGTACTACTTTATAATACACAGCTCATATTCAGTTGATGATGATGTTAGCAGAACATGCTAACTAAATTACAACAGAATAATAATTGCTCGCTTTCGAAACGAATATAAAATATACAACGATACATTTCATGCGATATATACAAGACACATAAGATAACGACCTGACAACCTAAACATATTAACTAGCAGTGTAGCCTCTCCCATGCTGACAGCCCAGTGCTACTAGATTAGCATTTTAGGCAGCAAATTAGCCCAAAGAAAGAAAAGCACAGTACTTTTAGCGTAACGTCACACAGTTTCCCTTGCCGTCGGATCTCCTCCATCACTGCATATCCACGAGCGGGCAAATCGGCGACAGAAAAATGCATCAAATCTTCTAATTCTTCAAATATCGTGTCACCCATCGTCATTGATGGACTGGAAACGACACTTTTTGTCCAAATCGAGACGCCGTAGCTCGAGCTGTATTATTATAACTGAGTGCCCTCCACCGGCGGTGTCAGTTCCCTTCTCTATCATCCAGGGGTCATATATGCTTCTTAAATCTGATTTATGTGGACGTCCTGGTCTTATTCGTGTGATTCAGAGCTACATCACAGCTTAGGTTGGGTTCAGTTCACGTGACAGAGCTTTTGATGTCTGTCTGTGAGAATAGACGACAGTCCTTCACAGCCATGTGACAGTGAGACACTGCTTGAATTCATAATGCACTGTTATGTATATGGCATATAAAGACAGTTCAGTCTCTTTATGAGCAAAAGCTTTCAGGCAAAGTTGTTAAGTTATAGAGTTTAGACTGTAGAATGGAGTTCTTTGTTATTCATACAAGGTCATTGTCATTTCTATTTAAAAATAAGTTCTGTTTATTAATTTTATTTGATCATTTTTATGCATATTCAGTTGAATCATTAATTTTCTTGTTGGCTTTGGGTCCCTTTATTAATCTGGGTTAGGGTTAGGAATGAACAGCAGAATGAACCGCCAACTTATCCAGCAGGTTTTTACGCAGCGGATGCCCTTCCAGCCACAACCCATCTCTGGGAAACATCCACACATACACACACACACACACATACTACAGACAATATAACCTACCCAATTCACCTGTACCACATGTCTTTGGCTATGGTCTTTGGACTGTGGGGTAAACCCGAGCACCTGGAGGAAACCCACACGAATGCAGGGAGAACATTCAAACTCCACACAGAAACGCCAACTGAGCCAAGGTTCGAACCAGCGACCTTCTTGCTGTGAGGCAACACCACTGCGCCACTACTTCGCCCTCAGTTGAATCAATGTCAAATTATTACATTTGTATGTAAGTCTATTTTTGAAGAATTAAAAAAAAAATTAGGTTATGATTTCTAATAAAATATATAACATATACAGTGCTCAGCATATTAGAGTACACTCCATTTTAAAATTGAATATTTTTATCCATTTCTCAGTAAATATATGCAGTGTATTTTGGTGCATTTAAACAAAACATATGTAATAAACAGATATATTTATTAAAATAATATTTTAGTAGCCAAGTATTATTTAGAAATTCAGAGATAATACAATTAAATAAAAAATATATATTGCAAAATAATTTACAACCTGCAAAATTTAAACTAATTTTTTTTTCGATTATTATTATTATTACTTTTGCTTCTCTTGATTTTTCCTCCTTTTTAAATTTGTATTTAATATTTTTATAACATAAATTCAGGTGTACTTCTTTTTAGACCATTATCATAAGTTATTTTGTTAGATAATCCCCAGATTTGGCTTTGCTACTGACTAATCTAATGCATTTACACAGATATAATATTGTAAAGCTTCCTATTAAAATATGAATTTAAAAGAGAGATTTGTGAGAAGTCTATTTATATATGCTGAGCACTGTAACTATAAATCACACTTAAGCAGACTGCTTAGCAATAAGAGAAAGGTAGAGTTTTCCACTGTCAGGCTATCATGTTTTTGCCAACCTATGGAAAACAAAACTTTCTTTAAAAACTTCCTTAAATGTCCGACAGACTACTACAGGGACAATCACTCCTATGTCCTCATTGTGATTTGTGTCAAAGCAGCCTAAAGCAAAAAGCTAGTTGTGAAAAGCTGGTAAAATCTACAGTAAAACTCTTAATTTCTTCAATACCTCCAGGAACACCATTAACTGTTCCAGTTCATTTCATCATACCATTATGTGTCTAATTTGGCTATGATCAGGTCCATAGCCAGCCTGGTGAAAAGGGTGGTACTTTTTGCTTTAAAAAAAAGACCTTTTTGCAGTTCTTCACCTCATTTTCTTTTTAATTATGAGGTTTAAATTTCCATTTCAGTGACATTTTCTTTGCTGGATTAGCCAGCTGGGTGGTTATCCTAACCACACTTTTTGATGTACCAAAACATTTCCTAAAGATTTAGAATGAAGAAATTAAATACACATTTATTACATCATATATCATTGGGGGGAAAAATAAAGGAATCTGTAAAAGTTTTAAATTAAAAACTTTGACATTTAATTATAAATTTAAATACCAAACTGGCCAGCACATTTTCCTCAGCCACACATGATTCATTCTTGATGTTAAAGCCTTCTTTGATTGATTATTTCCACAATTTATGATGGCAGTCAAAATAAGAAAAGTGAGCTTATGTGTGGGACAAATTCTGGACCTTTTCAGTGAGGGGTGGGTCTTTCAGACCACCTGAACCCCCCTGGCTACAAGTTAGAACACTAAAATAAGAAAGGCTTTATTGTGTACTGATAGTTTGTAAAAGGCCTCTTTTTGTTCAGGTAAAAATGAATTAACAATAAAAAACTAAAGAAAAATAATTTGTCATGTCAAATATTAGGCGACGCGGTGGTATAGTTGGTTGCTCGATCGCCTCACAGCAAGAAGGTAGCTGCTTTGAGCCTCGGCTGGGTCAGTTGGCATTTCTGTGTGGAGTTTGCATGTTCTCCAAGTGTTTGCGTGGGTTTCCTTTGGTTGCTCCGGTTTCCCCCATAAATCCAAAGACATGTGTTTTAGGTAAATTGAGTAAGCTAAATTGGTCATAGTGTATGCGTCTGAATAAGTGTGTGTGGATGTTTCCCAGTGAGAGGTTGCAGCTGAAAGGGCATCCACTGCTTAAAACACGTGCTGGATAAGTTGGTGGTTCTATCCGCTGTGGCCACTCCAGATTCATAAAGGGACTAAGCAGAAAAGAAAATGAATGACTGAATGTCAAATATTAAATATTCACACTCTTTTGTAACTATATGACTTCACCAGCAGATGGCAGAAAATATCCACTAACAAACGGTCTGGAAGTCTCTAAGAGTTGTATTTACACAAATAAACAGAGAACAGACAGTTATTCTGGCAGGCATGAATTGGCAAGAAAAAAAGCTTTTCAGGTAAAAGAGCTGCGGTACCTTGGGGGAATTAAGTGGAAGTGCTTTTCTAAGAAACTGAAAAAAAGATGATGATTTCAAAGAAGTTACCAGTGAAACCTTTTGGAACGCAAAATAGGTATAGGGATAGGGGATGGATGCTTTGCACGTTATAAGATAAAAAATGTTATATATATAAATATATATATATATATATATATATATATATATATATATATATATATATATATATATATATATATATATATATATATATATATATATAAACGTAATATATAAATAATGTTATTCGCACTTGCTGCTATTGCACTCCTTGATAGACCTAAACTGCATTTAGTTGCCTTGTACCCTGTAAAAAAATGCTGGGTTCCACCCAATCGATTTGTGTTGGGACAACATCAAGACAAAAATTTAACTTGTTAGTTTTTACAAATTTAGGCTGATTTAACAAAAATCAATTAAGTTGTCCCCAAAAACATCTTAAGAATTGATTAGTTTCAGCTCATTTTATAGGTATTTTAGGTATTTAATAGGTCGTTTAATCAAGCAGCAAATGTAATGTTTTGAGTGTACATGTGCAATGACAATAAAGTTGAATCTAAGCTAATGTAATATGTAAAAATGTTATATGTAAATAATGTTATATGTAAATATACGTAAAAAAATTAAATCCATGTTTAATACAATAGCTGATATGTTCAGTGTCATATAGAAACAAATTATACACTTAACAACTTTCTCTTTGTTTTTTTATTTATTTTATTTTATTTTATTTTTTTTGGGGGGGGATGAGAGAAAAAAATAGTAGGGGCCAGTTGTCAAAAGGTAAAAGCAGCCAATAACTGTAAAAAACCACAACAAACATATAAAAAGTGTGACACTCATTAAAATGATGCAAGACATTTTCTCAGAACAAACTTCCTTTTTCTTAGTCATTTCTGTATTGCACATTTAACCAACCTGTCAAGGTCATTCTTAGTGCACTGACTGTATAATGTTTCCTTCAGATTTCTTGGCAAAGCACACACAAGTTAGGGTTATTTAATCTGAGAACCAGAAAATGTTCCAAGTTTTTAAAGAGATTATTATTCATATAAATATATATCCTGTATTAATTTATGTAAGATTGTCTCCTTTTTTTGCTGTTTCTTGATATGTTGTTTATAATCATCATTTGTTAAAATTGTGGCTTAAGTGTCTAAATACATTTTAAGGTCTGTGTATATGATCTGAGAGTGAATATTAAAAGGTTGCATGAGGTTTTACACATATGACTAAACCCTGTCACTCAACTTAAATACTAGTTGCAAAACCCATGCAAGTCTTGACTTGAGGAAATTACATACCCAATTCACTTTCAAAAGAAGTACACTTCAAGCTATTTTTGCCAAGTATACTTAAGTACTTTATGTATTAAGTGTACTGATATCAATATACTACTTTTTTAAGTGCGCTTCCTGGGAATAAATTGTTTATCAAAGTATACTTTGAAGTAGGCTGTACTTCAGCCTTAAAGGTGCACATATAAAATAAAAAATAGCCAATTTCTTTAGTGAAACTGTGTTCCTGACAATGATGTGTTTATTTTTACAATAACCTATGGACAAGAAGTCAACCAGGTGCTTATGATGCCTGTTAAAGGGTTAAAAAATAAAAGTATTCACAGCTATGTTTTCAATTGTACTGCAACTATTCTACAATCGAACATAATTTGTAGACTACTAGTTACTAACTCAATGCTTGTAGCTCATTTTTACCTTATGAAAGTACCAAACTCTTATTTAATTTAATGGAAATAACGTTTTAGTTTAAATGCATCAAAATATATTGGTTATATAAACTGAAGAAAATGGATTTAAAATTTATAAAAGTGGGTGTACTCACTTATGCTGAGCACTATATTTAGTATATAGTCAAGTCCAAGTTTTCTTAAATTTTTTTTTACCATAAATGACACCGCTCCCAAAATATAATGAGACGATGTACGAGGCATCATTGTGAAAATAATAATAGAATTGTTTGTTAGAAAAATATAACTTGCAAGTTTATAAAATGAAATGTGAATATTTTCTTTTTACATTTTTCAAATAAAAATAACAAAATCTAAGCATGCTAAATTGAATACTCGATCAAAACACATGAGTAGCCTACAAGTATATAGACAATTAGCCTACTTGTGGAGGCTACTTACACTGTGTGAAATTACGTTAAAGCAACATTGCAATCGTTCATAGTGAAATTTATAAGAGGTATTTGAAGTGTAGTAGGCCAATAATGTTTACAGCCCAATCTACCTTTGCATTGTGTAAATTATGACTCATCTTGAGTAATCTGACATAACACTGGAGGCTTTTATGGTTCGGGCTGGTAAAAGACTCGCATATTGTCTAAGCTTTACGGTAGCATTTTAAAAAGGGGAAATTCAGAAAGCTTCAGCCAGTCGGGAAAGCTGGACGGAGATGAAGTGATGCCTCTACGTCTTTCAGTACACTGAGTAGACTATGTGAAGGGTGGACTGCGGACTGGACGTCCAGAGACCCACGTCCCACGTCCCTCACGTACGACACTGTGTCTGCAGCGTTGTTCACTTCACCAAGTATCCTCGAGAATGGGATTAAATTC
The DNA here is from genome assembly GCF_052040795.2 of Danio rerio. Taxonomy (NCBI): domain Eukaryota; kingdom Metazoa; phylum Chordata; class Actinopteri; order Cypriniformes; family Danionidae; genus Danio; species Danio rerio. The sequence goes on along the minus strand of NC_141022.1, from coordinate 36,074,809 downwards.
TCCGTAACGTGAATATTTTATCTAGCTTTAATCGCGAATCGTGTCGTCTGAACTGTTTGTTGCGGTGTCTGTGTGTGGTTGGCGGCTGCGCTGTAACTTGAAATCGTGAGCAGCGTTATTCGCCAGTCTTGGATATTCAATGAAGCACGCTTGCAGATTCAACATCGCTGCAAGCCTCGGGAGGTCCTGCGTGCTCAGTTGGTCTTAAAGGAGCCGTCAAAGCAGCAGGCAAGGGTAAAATGACTATGTCCGTCCCAGAGAACATATCGGGGTCCGGGGGAAAAGAGGAGGAGAGTGAAGATGAGAGTGAAATCCTGGAGGAAAGCCCCTGCGGCCGCTGGCAGAAACGACGAGAGCAGGTACGTCCCTCGAGGCTAATGTGCATATGAAGAAGCATCGCTGTCATTTTCCTGCACAGACCATGGCTGGATCAGACTAAAACATGCTTTGCACTGTAATTACTAAAACATCTAAAGGGCTCTGCAAATGAAACCACCTAAAATAACGTGCGTGTGGGTGCTTTCGTTACAAACTAGCAATGTTGGTTTTCTGCGCACATGGAGAGTTTACTGTGATTTTGCAGCTGATAAACTGCACACCAAAGACCGCCTGTTATGAAAAGCAACATGTTAATCGACGCACAAATACGTTAACTGCACGTCTTAATGTGTTTTAAACACATTTTACAACATTTTATAAGCGTTACACGTAGTTTACGCGTTATTTTAATGTAAACATTTGAGTTTACGCAAAGCCCCTCCCCCTCCGCGCACGTACATACGCGCAGATCCAGAGTAAAGTTATAAGTTACTATTGTGTTTAGTCGTTTGTGTTTTATGTTGTTTTACCTTTGTATGAGATAAAATGGGCGTGGAAGTGTCAGCCCTCTTCTCTTGGCTTGTGTTGAAGCGTTAAGAGCTCGGATGTCTTGAGATAAGTCACAGATACAGTATACTAAACCTTATCAGCCTTGGCACACGTTCAGTCCATCTTAAAGTACACTGGAATCTTTTAGCTACTTATTTGAACTCAATGGTCGGTTCTAGTCATGTCAGATATGAAACTCTCTGTATTCAAATTAGTGCTAATTAAATAGACAAGTCTGCAAACTGGTTTAATTCAAAGCATACTTGTTTGGCTCAACTAAAGTGCACAATCTGTTTCTGTGAGAGTAATTTTTGTCACAAGTAGACATGGGCCGGTATAAGATTCTGGCAGTATGATAACCTTGGATAAAATTATCATGGTTTCACGGTATTGTGATTACTGATCTAACATATATTCATTTAAAATGGTAAAAACAACAATTTCTTTCCACTTTGAACACAAAATAGTTTATTTTGAGCAACATTTATAATATTTGGAGACAGTAAACATGTCAGGTTAAATGATAAAAATTAATTATAGACTTCTTCCGTCTTCATTTGTTTCAAAAACAGAGATTTCTTTACAATTTAAAACGGCACCTTTGGATATCTTTTCTGCTGGAGAGACTGTTGTCCTAAAACAAACACACACACACAAAAAGTAAATAAAAAAAAAGTCATACACGTGCCTTAGGGACGATATAGCTGAACATTTTGGCGGTTTTAAGACCTTGACTTTTCCAAACCGTGGTATACCCTAAAAACGGTTATCATCCCATGCCTATCACAAGTTCACACTAGAGTACTGAAAGGGTTAGTTCACCCAAAAATGACACCTTTTTTGCTAATTTACTCCCTCAGCTTACTCAATCTATAGTAGACCTTTCTTCAGTAAAACATTTAAGATTACAGCTCAAAGCTTAATCCTTGGTGATTTTGAAAGGCAAATGCAAAAAGTAATTTGCATTTTAGGTGTCAAAATAACCTTTATGGCAGGGGTGCAGATTTGCTCTGACATTGGTTGGGACATAAATCCCTAGGGCGCATGCATTGAACCGCACTCATTCTGTTCCGTGCTTTTAAAAACGGGAATAAAGTACTTAATAAAATAAAATAAACACTTAACAATACAAATAAGCTGCAAAAGTCAATTTACATGATTTTTCTGCCGTCGGGCTTTGAGGAGGTATGAATGTAGAGAAATTTAGAGAGGTGCGTGACACGATTTAACTGTTTCATCCCAATTATTGTTTTTCATTATCAAGGAGGCCAAAATCGAAAACCAAATTCCAATTATTTGCACGTTGGTTAATAGTATTATGGTGAACTCATAGCGAACTTGACTTTGTGCATGTGTAGATTACTAAAGGTTGATGCAGCATTCATTTATTTTGAAGTCGATTAAATATTGGTAGGGACACTTCAGTAATTGGTGGAGACAGGTCCCCTCCGTCCATGCCAATTCTACGCCCTTGCTTTATGGGCTAAACAACATTAATATCTTTAGCTCCTAATGATACATTGAGGCCTTATGAAGCAAAACAATCCGTGTGTACAGTTAATTTTGGATCATATATGTTTTTTGAGTGCCAGAACGGAAGCCGTTGACTTTAAAGCCACTGACCATTTCAAGAAATTTTATGAGGACAGTTTAATTGTTCATATTCATGACACTTCAGATTTATTGTACAACAGCAGCTAATTAAAATTATTAATATTAAACCTGCGGTCAAAGAAACTAATTTGTTGACTGTTTGTGTTTACAGTGTGCTCAAAAGCATGAAACACAATGCATCACTTTTACATGCATATCTGTGAAAGTTTTCCATTTATGTTACAAGCCTTCTCAAGTTTCTCAGAGGTCAGGGCCATGTCTCAAGTGGGAGTGATTTATGTGTTCGTTTTTTCCCTCGCCACTTAATTGTGAAAAGCAATAAAGATGCAAAATTGGATAAATCAGTGGGACAAAGTGGCTAGAGTACAACGAGTGATTATTTCCTGCTTGAATAGCCTGTAAGTGCAAGAATGTTATTAGTATGTGGCTCACACTCCTATTGCATCAGTGTTGTTAATGTTGCCAAAGCGCAAAGAGAAGGGCTGACGTACTTGTACAACAAAAGTGAAAGTTTTGTTTGTGGTGGATATTTACTTTCTTGACACTGACATTTAAATATAGAGGCACGGGGCAGTCGTCACAGCCTTTGTTGTGCAGGTTGATTCAGTTTGTACTTGTGTAAAAAGCAGTAATGTTGGAAGTTTTTAGCGGTAGTTGCAAAACTGTGGCATTATTGTTTGTTTCAACAGTTTCAGCCTTGTGCTGTTTAGGGTTGTCAGACATTTTTATGTGTAAATTGATCTTTATTGCATATAAAAAAGCTGCACAAAAAGTTATACATTCATTTATTTATTTAATTGTCTATTTTTATTCCTTTTTAAGTTTATATGCCTTATTAGTTTACTTTAATTCTTCAGTTTATGATTGTATTTTTCCAAAATGTACTTAAATTTCCATACATGAAATGTTTGTCTGCATTTTCCCAGTTTGTTCCGTCCTCTGTTTTAAGTGCAAAACTTGTAAGGGCACATTTTTTCATGTATTTTGGTCCTGTATTCACATTCAACTATTTTGGAAAGGGGTTCACTCTGCAGTCTAGAAGATAATTGGAAACCGTTTTATTTTCTCCCCCTCACTTTTTTTGTTGAATGACATTCCCGAAGACCGTTTTGAATCGAACCTCAAACCTCTGTTTACAACTCTCACATTTCTGGCTAAGAAATGTATTTTACTAAAATGGTCTCCTTAAATTCCAACTATTTCCATGTGGATATCTCAGTCAGTCTTTCTTCCTTAGGAAAAAAAATAATGTATGACCTCAACCACAAACAGGACAAATTCAGGAGACTTTGGGAACCTCTCTAATCCTTTCAGCACAAGCTCTTACATTTTTTAATCAGCATCTTGAACTAATGGTATTAGATTAAATTGGCCCTCAAAAGAAATATGTGTAATACCAGTTACATCGCTTGACATTTCAACTTAAAATTAATTTTGACAGGCATTATCAAAATGTATACCTATACCTATGTAAGCACATGGCCTTGGTGGGAATTTTTGAAATGTAATTTATAAAGATAACACAAATTATTATAATAACAATCAATTATCAGTGTATTCTTGCGGTCTTACCATTGACATGCATACCTAAGAATAGCTGACCATACCCTAAAGAGGTCATAGTATCTCACATTTTAAAGAGAGTTAATAGCCTTTGCACGGAGCAGCTAGTCTCATCAAGGGTCCTTCTCTGTGAAACAGTTTCCTGTCTCACAGCCTTCTGCACGATATTAACAAAATGGCTCAATAAATGGTGGTTACACCATCTTGGCCATTCAGGAAAATGAGGTAACAGGCATAATTAATTTCCCAATTAGTTATACTAATTAGAACAATTGTGGTACATTTACCTTTTATTATTAAATATGTCTAATGTAAAATTATCCCAAACTAGCTAATATGTTTCATTGAGAATCTCACATTTTTAAACAAGATAAACTATTTGGTACCAATTGTTTTGGTTACACCACATTGTCATTCTTGAAATAATACCCTAAAAATATCTCAAAATGGAAAATAAAATAAAATAAAATAGATTTGGTCCTTAAAAAAGAGAATGTAAAAAAAAGTATTTGCTTATTTATTTTGAAACTGTAGCCTTTTTAAGTTGATTTAAGCGTTATGTCATTTTTTTTGTTCTGTTAAACAGATAAATTTGTTTTAATTGGCAGTGCTCGGGGATTGTTTGTTCGTTTGTCTGATTGTTTGTGTTGTTTGTACTATTTGAAAATCCTTAATAAAAAAAACAGTTCTTTAGAATAGGTTAATAGATAAGATATTTTTGATAAAAGATCACAAATATCAAATACTACATCAATTTAGGGTGTTTACACACATTTTTTAAAATTAAAACCTGAAATGTTTTTGAACATTTGTGTAACTGTTGTTTCAAAGATTTAAACCCATTTTTAAAATGTAAACTTTATACGCCATTACCATTTTCACATCATTATTAACTAAAAAATCATTTTTTTCCACAATAACCTAAACTCCAGTGAATGACACCAGGACCATCTTTTTACTCCCCCACCACACCACATCACACCACACAACAACCTCAAAACATTATGCAGTTCTGATTGTGCCTCAGACTGGTGAGTGGGCTTGACTGTAGAAAACACACTCTTTATCTATCTGACACAATTTAACAAACTCTTGCACCAGTTTTGTACATTTACACCAGACACCTTATTACAATCGCTCCATGTCTAAAAAAAAAAAAAATTGCGTTTACAAAGTGTGCTTCACACAGATGAGTGGGTTTGACAAACCACCTGTTGAAACTTTTCTCTATGCAAAAAAACCCTCCCCTCCTTAAGGCTGATTTATACTTCTGCGTCAAATGTCGGCGTATGCTACGGCGCTGACACATAGCCCTTCGCCGTGGCCATCGCCGTCACTGACGTGCACCTCTCAAAAAAATGTAACTACACGTCACAACGACGCGTAGCGTAAGCTCTGTGATTGGTCGGCTTGGTAGCGCTGACGAGTCTGGGCGGGACAGAGAGCCGCGCGAATGGCGCGAGCGATTGTTTACAAGTTTGGAGTCCCGTGAAGGAGCTCCGGATGGAAAGTTTTGTTTTGTGTTTACCTCATAGTTAAAGTTGTTGCACGTCCGCCGGTTCCTGCCTCAAAATGAGCGAGTTTGAGCCACTTGTACATTCCGAAAGTGTTCAGTGAAGAAATGAAGAAGTGAAGAAACTCGACACAGAGGAACATTAACACCTCACTGCCCACTAGCCTTTCGGAAGTGTTAATGCAGACCGACAGAGACAGCGCGCAGAAGTATAAATGCACAGCCACGCGCGTTGCCTGCGCCGTGGGTTATGCCAGTCACCTAACGCAGAAGTATAAATCAGGCTTGATTCTGTCAATTAATTCTCTGAGCACTAACAGTTTCTTTGTACAATTAGCACTTTTCGTGTGTACTGTACGGTGGCTGAGAGAGCTTGACATTCTGTAATTTAGGACAACACATGCAGTTACAAAAAACATAAGATTAAGCACAGTTTATGAAAATGTGCTGCATTTTCTCACAACACTTTCAAAATGAACGCAACACAACGGAAGTGTTTCAAAGGGATGCAAAAACACAGCTGTGCCATGACTATTGCTCAATGAAGTTGTAGATAATTTCTCAAAGGTAAGTTTTGTGTTTGTTTATTTTAACATTCTGATTCGCTTGTTTTTTGTATTTTATTAGCCTTAATAGCCATAACCTAAATAGCCGGGTCTGTCGCGTTTAAGGGTCCTCTTGGAACATTTCCATTGTGTTCTGTGCTAGTTGAAAGTGTATGTGTTCTGTGCTAGTTGAAAGTCTAGTTGAAAGAGAATGCAGCAGGTTTTTGTCATTTGTTTGCATTGTGAGAAAATGCAGTGCGTTCTTTAAAAATGTGTTTGGGTTGTAAGGATTTGCAGCTTGTGTACTGTGAAACGGTTAAAGATCTTTTCCTAATTTCCTGGTGTTTGTTGTAATTGCACATTTTTTCATAAATTGAAGTACATTAAGCTCTCTTGGCCACCGTAGTATTTGCTCTTCTCGTTGAATCACTGATTGCCTCCTCAATTGAAAGTCGCCTTGGACAAAAGTGTCTGCTAAATGTAAATGTCACATGCCAAATGTGGGACTGTCATGGAATTAAAGCACTCAAACACATGAAGTTTTCTGTCTTAAGCGGCAGTCACACTGCATTTTTTACCCCGTTGACATTCCATCCAGTCACTGCATTCAAAAATTCAAGTTTGGTGTGCTTTGAGATGCATTTTTACATCTCGAAAATGCATGAGACCAATAGAAGGTCAAAGCATGACCACTTCAGTGCAGAAATGGAAAATATGGAGTGTACGTTCATTTTGTCAGGGTTGCGTCGTCTTGTTTCATCCTGTTCTTTTTTGCAGTGCTGTCGAACAGAATTTAGTATACTCAACTCAACTGTTACAGCGGCTATGATAAAAATGTTGTTTCATAAACAAACATCCTAAATTGTTACAACATGTCAACCTTTCAATTTGCGTTACAAGAAAACCTCTCAGTAAGCAGAGTTTTTGAGTGTAGGTTTACTATGGTTCATCTCTTACAATTTAATTAGCTCTGAGTGCATGTGTGTGAATGAGAAACTCGAGGTGAAAATGACTTTGTGGACAGATGGGCCAGCAATGATGTTTTCTTGCGACAGCGTGTTATTTTTCACATGGGAATGACACAAGTCCAAATTGAGTTCATTGTTGGTTTCATTTAGCCTTTATTCTAACTTTCTTTTCATCAGTATGATTCTGTTGTGACATGTAAAGCAGCAGCTACGAATTAGCGCATTTTCAATTTTAGCTGTAATTTAGGCAGCTGAATAGACTCATTATTGAAGAGATTTCTGTGATCACGGCCAGCTTGGCATAGCTCTTAAACACTTTTGTTATGCAACCATTTTCCACCGTTTTGCTGTTTCTTAGAAGACTTTTTTTGCAATTTCATCTGACACATTAATATATGTCTGGATTTCTGTAACACTTATGATTGTTCTTTTTTGTGCTGAATATTAGCATGGCATTTTTACATGACAACAATGTAACCATCTTTTTTTATTTAAATTTGAATTTATTAAATGGGATTAGCCCTTGAGATGAACCATCTCATTTTTGAGGGGGTCCCTAAGAGATGCATAAATCAAACGGAGTCCAACACATCATAACAAACATTCAGTACAGATAAACAAAACAAGCAAGCAAGCTAGCAGCACACTTCACCTGAACCCCACAATCTAAACCTATAAGCAAACAAAAACATATTATCAAAAAGTACCAAAAATGTGATATCTAAATAAATAATAAGCATTTAAATTGGAACCATAAATAATAACAATTACAGGTTGTTTCCAAAAAAGAAAATGAATTAGTCCTGAAAAGACTAAATGATTTAATTGATCTAAAAGAAGATAGGAGATTATCCCAGTCAAAAGGAGCTTTGTATGGAAAAAATCTACAAAAAGTACTGTTAGTCTGTTGCATACAAACAAGAGAAATAAATATAATAAAACAATTCTAACTCATGAATAACCCCTCTTACCTCGCTAAAACTGATGAAAAGAAAAAAAAGGTCTTTAGCGCCGTGTGCCGCATTCTTCCCTATACTGAATAAAATAAACAAAGATGACCTTCACCTCTTACCTGATGTCTTTAACTACATTTTCTACGTGTTTGCAAAATAGAAATCGTATGACATTTTCCCTATCCACCTTGCACTAAGACTGAACTTGAGGAGATACAGCTATATTGTCGGAGCTAAAAAATAATATACAAATCAATTGAAATAAAAATGTACAAACCTCACAAAATTTCTTAAAGTGGGCAAAAGTAATGCAAAATAATTTTACCCAAACGAAAGTTAAGCAAAAACAACGAAAATCATAATCATGTCAGAAAAATACACGAAAAACGAGATCAAAGGAAAAAAATCGCTCTCTCTCCCGCTCTTCCTGACATGCTTTTTACATTCCCGCGCTGCGTCGCCAAATGATGATAGATCGGTCTCCTGACCAATCAGCTGTCAAAAAGGCGGGCCTACAGAAATGACAGGCATCAGCTGTCGTGAAGGCGGACCTACATAAATGAGCGGCATAGAGGGAGCGGGAGAGAGAGATCGGGAGGCAAGCATACAGCCGGCTACAACCCTAACATTAGTTTTAGACACAACAGCAATGTATTTTACTGGTGAATATGTCATGAAAAAACACTTTACAAACACATTATATGTATATTTTTCATTAATTTAAACGTAAACCTATCTATCTAAATGAAACCATATAATTAAAAATGAGCGTCTGTGTCTGCACAGAGATCAAGCCTCTCATCGGAGAATGTGGATATTATGGTGTTTTTGAGGAAGATCTTTCACTAGTCTACACTGCAGTTATTTATTTAATTTTAGTTTACTTAGTTAAGATGGCTGCACTAAAGAGAATAGTTTTTTTTCTGACTAGTCTATATTGGAGGTATTTATTTATTTCTAGTTGTTTACTCGGGTATCCTGACTGTACTAAAAATGCGATGACAAAGTTAATAAAGAAAAAGTTAAGATGTTCTTGTTATTAAGTGAATTGTCCCATAGCATTGCTGTTAGCATGACATCAACCCCAACCCCACAGCAAACAGAAACCGAACCGTACCGAACCGAAGCGTGGCTCCAAAACCGTGAACCGAACCGAACCATGCCTTTTGTGTATCGTTACACCCCTAATATATATATATATATATATATATATATATATATATATATATATATATATATATTTGTGTGTGTGTATATAGGTGTGTGTGTGTGTATGTATGTATGTATGTGTGTGTATGTATATGTGTGTGTGTGTGTGTGTGTATATATATATATATATATATATATAAGATCATTATAAATTGTATTTGAGATTTCAAACTTAACATTCACCTGTTTAATTTTATTTATCTTCCTAAATGTTTAAATGATTAAACAACTATATCCTATAAAATGCATTATGTTGCATTACAAATTTCACAGTCAATGCAATGCATAGTCAGTGAGAAGGACTTAATAATTAAACAGAAAAGTGTGCGCAAGAGTCGAGCATGATCTTCATCATCAGCATCAGCGCTTTCCATAATCTCAGCAGATAGCAGGATTCTTGTCTGAACTAAATGAGCCACATCCCTGAGAGTAAAAAAGCCCAGTCATCATCACTTTCCTAAAACCATCAGCATAGGAAAGGAATAATTAGCCTGTAAGGGGGGGCTTAGTAGGACTAAAGTTCACCTAGTCTCTGTGTGTAATGAGCAATGCTAATTAAATGTTCTAGCAGTTAGATCTGTGACTCTTCAGAATTCCCGGAGGCAAGTTCTTTTTCACGGCTGTGCCTGCATTTACAACTGTCTTAAAGTTACAGGCACCCTTATTTACATGCGTCTGCATGTGTTTAGTCATTCTGCTCAGCATAACGTTTGTGGCTCTTCCTCTTTTTCTGCCTTTTTTGTATCTGAGTTTCAAACACATTCACCAGGATGTAGTAGAATAAATGTTGTGTTTAGCCTTGCCAAACCACTGATTTTATCATGATGCAGTTCTCATGAATATTTGTGCATTACTAAAAGTTTCTCAAGGAGAGACACAGTACTTCCTTAGACACAGCATATGCAATGAATGTATTGGGAAACTGCTTAGTAGCATTTAGTTAAATTATTTCTCATCTACACTTTACTTCTTAATAAAGGAAAAAACCCTCTTGTTTATGCAACAGAGTTTTCAAAACGATGTGCATTTACACATCCATAAAACAACCATAAACTAGTATTACGTAGGTCAGGCCAGTATTTGCCGCTATCACCTGGTTAGTAAACAGTATCTGTAAGAAAGTGATGACGTGCAGTCTGCTGCTCAGGGTCAGTGTTGATGTGTATTCAGAATTACCGTGTAAGATTTGTCTTTGCTTTCGGTTGTATTGTGAAGTAAATCCACACTTTGCTGATGAAGCTCTAGCAAACACTTGAACGACAACACTAACACGTACTTCACCACTTTAGTGTGTTTTTTTCACTTGCCTTTTATTATTTTTTATTGTCATTATTTTAAATATTCTCATTCTCGGGTGTTTACACAGACACATGTCAACAGCGTGATTTACAAAAACATCTTTTCATCTTACATTTTTATGTTAAATTTATGCATTTGTAGTCACAAAAACACTGTTGTCATGTAAATGAACTGGCAAAGTGCATAAAGTTTCCCATGTTGTCATGTAAATAGTATTTGTGGTAATGGGACCAGTGGTTATGGGACACAAAATTGTCATAGGTATGGTCTTAATAGATTACAAACTATTTCAAATGTATATTAGACTGTTTGAGATGGCAATATTTGTAATATTTGTATTGCAATAGTTTTTAAGTGACTTATTTTGGCAATAAGTGATTAATAAAAGGTGACTTTCATTCATATTTGTTAGTAAATCTGTAAATCTGCATCTAGGAGTTGGTTTAGAGTCAGCTCCAAATTGGTGTGACTATGCAAAATCACATTCATAATCAATTTAATCACACAATACTGAAGCTTCTCTGTGTGAACCGTGGTTCTTTGTGATAAATACTGCCACATCTGAAAGCACATGAAAACACCATATTTCAAGAGATCACACTTGAATATTGCTTGATAATAATAACAGGTTCGGCATGCTGTACCGGGAGAGAACCTTGATCTCAGAGATAATTGAGCCCAGGGCTCCCGCCTAGTCAATGAGGATGTTAAGGGGGTGCAAGATCAGGTAGTTCTCGAGAGCTCACCCTGGTAATGGAGGTAAGGGGGAGATGGGGTGGATGGGGAGGATTCTTTAAAAAAACGTCGGGCTATAAATAGTGAGTTTGGAATGATTCAATTGGCTTACTAATGATTACAGATGAGAGACCAGCCACAACCGATCATATCTCATGCTCGAAATTAGTTTGTAAAACTTCACTTAATTACATTCTTTCTACATCAAAATCTCTCTTTAAAAGTTTAGTTGAGTGTTTAAAAAATATTTTATGAGATGATTTTGTAGTTGTGTTATTATGACCTGTTGAATCAGTGAAAGCTGTTCCATTTATTAAGAATTGTACTACTCATTTATTACATTATACTTGGGGAAAATGCCAGAAATTGTTCCAACTATTGACAAATACTTAATTCAAATATTTTGGTAAGTAGCAAAAAAGCCATAATTTGAAAATGGTTTCAGGTTGATCCTCTAATAATGGTTCAATTTATAGGAGTATAAGAGGAAATGCACTATATGGAGAGACTGACATTTAACCTAAGGCTTGATTTAAAAAAGTGTATTGGCAAAAATGGACTGACCATGTCATTGTAAACAATATGTGATAGTGTGTTTCAAATGTATTCTGACTTAAATTTGTAAGCCCTATGACAACTGCTTCTCTCCCCCCCCCCTCCATTTTATTTATTCAGTAGCATCTATGGAGATTTCTTGGATTTCTTTCTCAAGGCTCATTTGAAGTTTCTGTGCTAGAGCGCTCCCTAACCTTACAAATAAGCAGAGATCTGTGCTACACTGAAAAGGTATGCATGGCAATCGTGGCTTTTACCAAAACCATACAAGTAAAACCTTTATTTATTTGACTTAATCTGAGATAAAAACTATATAAAGTTAATACTAGCCAAACTTTTAAATAGATCCCAATGATACTACATAACCCCTGCTGTATGACATGCTGTTTATTGTGTAAATAAGTGCGTGGTTGGGTCATATAAACAATGACATAAGCATTTATAGAGAATATAGAAGCTTTCAAAACCAGTTTCTCATAACTCAATAACTGTCACTGTCAATAGTCTGTTTTAGCACCTGTAAATTGACTGTTGGCCAATGTTTTCATGTTGCACCAGTCAGTTTTGCTTATACGTGAAGCAAGTTTTGTATTTATAGTGGCTTTTTGTCTTCACGTTGACATAAGATTCTAGAAGCATCTGTGAAAAACCAAATTACCTGCCTAAAGGTGAATAAGCCTTCAAGTATTTTTCACAGTTGGTTATGAAGTCTTTTGTCATTCCTCTAAAATGGTTCTTTCAATGGGAGCCCTCATGGTTGGGTCAGAGGAAAAGGATTGTCTTAAAATATTTCAGTAGGTCACTCACTTGTCTTTAAGAGATTTGCCATGTCTCAGACAAGCAGACAGAGTGTTCCTGTGTCTGTCAGGACTACAGATGTGGATGATATAGGTAAAGCAAACTTTAAAACCAAAGGAACTGTTTAAACAGGAATTGTGTCACTCCAGATTTATATATCTTTAATAAAAATGTGACTTTAGCTTGCCTCGGAGTGTGTAGCAGGGTGAGTGTTGTAACAGATATCATGAAATAGCTGAAATATTAGAAGAGGTAGTGAAATAAAAGGCTATTTTCATTGACTTTGGTTCAGACAGTTCGGCATAGCCATAAACTGCATATCATGTCTATGTACACTTCATGTAAATATTTACTAAGATGCTATTTGTTGCTGTTTACTGGGACTATGTAAACAGTTCATGTCCCTTGGACAGCTATGATGATTGTAATGGGAGCAACCACGCATGGTGTAAATTCTGCTTAGCTGAAAGTGGTTATGCCCGCTGCCGAGCAACATCAAGGTTTGGCTCATTAATAGGGAATTTACTGCACTACCAGCATCAGCAACTGCAAATATCAGCTACCTTACAAAATATGAATGCAATTCATCCAGTCATATTTATAGTCATTATAGAATTGACTCAAGGATAATAATCTTGACAATTGCTTGACAAAGTTATTCTATTTTTAATTATTGTACAATTAATTTATACATTTTATTTCATTTGTTTTTGACCGTATGTAAGATTTTATAACAAATTATAATGTTCTATTTTTTAAAAAAAATGCTGTTATTTTTATTTTTTGTTCACCAAAGAACATTAAAAATGCAGGAGTTTTCTACAATAATGATTATCATGATATTTTTAAAAATAAATTTCTCTGTTAAATTATTTTTTCATTTAACATGTTTTTTACCCAAAGCAACTTATATAAATGAGGATAAAATAAAAGAAGCACCTCATGATCACCAGATCAACCTATTAAAGAATACTGTCATTTTCAAAGGATCATGTGATAATGAAAGCTTGAATAATGATGCTAAAATGTGTTTACATTTAAATTACATTTTAAAATGTGTTAAGGAAAAAATAATCAAAAATTGTAAGAAAATTTAACTTTAAAAAAAGAATCTGGGTAAAAATCTGGGTTCCACTTAATTTCTTAATGTTGTCTCAACACAAATCAATTAATTGAACTTAATAGTTTTAACAAATTGAAGTGGATTGTATATAAAACAATTAAATTCCCAAAAACCTTTAAGAATTGGGTTGTTTCAACTCATTTTAAACATGTAGATTGGACAAGCATCAAAAGTCATTTATTGAGTGAGTGTAGTTTACTGTATTTCGGCTCAAAGAAATACAACCTTTGTCAATATAAAAGTACAATGTACTTTTAAACTAGTATTTAGGTATGCAATGATTATCCGATTTCACTATCAACCATGCTTTAATTCATCATGCTTCATTAATCGTGAAGGCTTTTCGACACAGCGTTTCTGCATGGAACAAAACTGCTGCAACTAAATAAAGTTATGCCAACTGTGCACTAGTTTAAAGTTCCGAGCCTATACACCAAAACGAATACCCACGCACACTGGATTAACTATGGCTGAGGCTATTATCTAAGGGACAATCACATAACGCGTCTTTTGCATGTGCAAGTTCATTAGTTTTAATGGAGGTGCTCCGATTGTATGGAAGCAATGCATGCGGCACGTCACGCTTGAGCTTTCCAGTAACATCTAGTTGAAAGAATGCTGCGAGCGCACTGTGAATCACGTGGTAGCAACTGACCATTCAGTTTGTATGGAATATACACATTTCTACTCCAAAGACAAAAAAAATACAAAATGAAAAATACCAAATGAACAATACCAAACATTCTTGTAATATAGTTGAACAAAAGTGCCTTCAGACAAAGGTTCAGCAGCCTTTGACTACAATTGTTCTCTTTAAAAGTGAAATACTTAGCTATGATGCTTAGATTTACATTAGACAAATACTATTTTTTTTATTTATTCTTATTTTGATTTATTTATTCATTGTTCTGTCGTTTATCTTCAGTGTAAAATTATTACCAAAACCATTTTTTTGTTATTACTTATTATTAACTTTAAACCTTATTTTTAATATAAGGAGTTTTCATGTGATTAGCCTGTCACAATAATCAATAAATCGACTTATCGCACAACACATGGACATGACCTCAATCATTTTTGGTGATGCAATGTATATCGCCATATATCTCTATATCTGTTGGAGGTGTCAGTGCCAGTGTCATTATGGTTTAAAAAACACAACTGACAACTAATAATAGATCTAGCGGCAGATATCGGAACCTATGTTTTTCCTTTACCTTGCACTTTTTTTGTTAAAGTCTCATTATTTATTTAGGATATGCATCTTCATATTCTGATTCCAATGCCTAATTATTAAATTGTTAAAATGACTATAATTAAATGAAATATTTTTAAGAATAAAATATTATGTGTTCTTTGGAAGAGTGTACTTGCACTGAGATTATATTGTCATTCAGGCATTAATGAGTGATATAAAATGGTCTTAAAATAACAATAGTATTGTTTATCGCAATATATTTTGGTGCAACATATCGTACAATAAAAGCATAGATATTATGACAGGTCTACTAGTGTTTTGAAATTAATGAATGCATAATAATTCTAACTATGAAACCATGATTATTCTATAATCACTACATCCCTAATAGCATTTTCATCATTTCACCGTGGCAAAAAAGTAATTCACTCAATACCATGATATAATTTTGATTCTTTCTCCTTTTACTAGTGTGATTTGCACTGTCATTATCAGACACTCATGGGCAATAGACCCTCTCACCCTTTGAAAGTTGGTGGT
Source organism: Danio rerio (assembly GCF_052040795.2). Classification (NCBI taxonomy): domain Eukaryota; kingdom Metazoa; phylum Chordata; class Actinopteri; order Cypriniformes; family Danionidae; genus Danio; species Danio rerio. The sequence continues at coordinate 36,059,329 of NC_141022.1, read as the reverse complement.
TATGCATGTAAACTAATTAACTCGTTGGAGAGGAAAAGTAATCATCAGGGTGTGTGTGCACGCATGAGACTGAGAGAGAGAGAGCAAGCCTTGGCTAATATCCAGTGTAAAGCAAAACCAGAGAGCGCCATCTGTCTCGCTGCATTAAGCCATCCATATGGTATTTCATGCTCCCACTGAAGGTCCATATCATTCATTCATCCAGATTCTAGGAAAACAATAAAGCTGCCCTTCTTATTGGGACCAATGCTCATCTTTCTTCGACACTATATTTTTAAGATGGCTTTCATAGACATTCTCTGATTTGTGCTGGCGTTGGGCTGTAGTAGACTGTGCCAGCCTCCCTCTAAAAGATCTCTAAGTCCCAGAAGACTGGCAGAGTTGGTTTCCTGTGACAGCCAGAGTGTTAGTGGTTGGGCGGAGAGGATTTAGATTAGTTCAGGGAATGTTCAAGCCTTCACACTTTAAAATGACACAATACTTACTGTTGTTTTTGTAAAAAATCACAAGTCTGTATTTGTAAGCCATCTGATACATTTTGATTTACTATTATTATTATTATTTAGAGCAACATGATGTTAGGAAAAGCTCTTGTTTAAAGCGATTGTTTACCCAATTATGCAAATTCAGTGATCATTTCCTCACCATTGACTTGTCACAAACCTGTTTTGAGTTTCTTCCTTCTCTGAAACATAAAAATGACATTCATAGACATTCATTCATTGATATTTATAGAGGGAAAAACAATACAATTGATGTTGGTTACTACTGGATTTCAACTTATTTGTTTTTAACAGAGAAGAATAAATCAAACATGTTTGTGATATGATTTGGATAAACTATCCATTTAAATTCTTGCTTTATATGCTTAAATCGAATTGAATACTGTTTTAATCTAATTTGAAATGGACAATGAAACCTTCAAACCTCGCTGTTCCCTACTAGTAAGGCATTTTTTTGTTCCGTCACAAATACAGATATTTTAAAGAGGTTTCATGTTGAGAGAGCATTTATTTAAACTAGAGCTGCACAATTCTGGCTAAAATGAGAATCTTTTTTTTTTTTTTTTTTTTGCTTAAAATCAAGATCACGATTTTCTCATGATTCTGTACATAAAACTAAGGCTTATTATTGAGTGGGCTATTATTATTGTTAATTCCCAAACATGGTAAAACTACAATAATAATACCAGGCCTATGTGTAGGTCTACTGTTGGTTAAAATGCTGAATTTTGTATAGACTTGGTATACTGGACTTAAGTAGACTTTAAATGTCCTGATTGTTAATTCACAGTAAAGTGATGGCATCAGAATACAAGTATTGATGATTCTAAAGTTGAATTATTCTGTTTGAGACATGTGCTTGTCATTTTTTATTGACAACATTATTAGACAATTTTTTCACTGGTAAAATCAGATATTTGTCATTAGCAGATTCCCTCATGCATTATATTTAACATTTATATAGGCTAGAGTACATACTGACCATGTTAACATTTCTTTTTTATGCACAACACTCTGTGTTCACTATGAAAGAAAAAAACTATAGGTGGGCATCTTGGAATTAATCTAGATTAAAATGACTCATTTGAATTCTGCTGAAGGAATTCGACTATGTGTGCTACCCAAATAATAAGTCATGGAGAACGATTTCCCAAGCCAGGTGGCGCATTAGACCAGAGGCTCATCTCCTGTTTCCAAAGTGCATCACAAACTGTTTTACTATGATAACTGGCGATGAAAATAAATGATGTTCAAAAAGATGTACTTGTGTTTACTAACTGTTTATTCAGTAAACATGCATTGTGAACTGTAGGCCTACATAATCTTAAAACAGCGATTTTTGGTCACTTTAATCCGACTAAAGTCATAACTGAACTAAACTGAAATGGACTTAAGACGTGGAGTATACATATATTAGTGACAATATTGAAGTAAACACCGTGATCAAACTATTACCATCATAAAAGACTTTTCGCCATATTTTCCAACAAGATCCACACATGTGGCTGTCAGTAAAGGACCACACACATCACGAAATGCTGAAATTTTTCTGCTTTTCATTTGGCGTGCATTATTAAGTTCTATAACACTCACCAGTCCTTACTCCTTATTTGCGTCTACCCCAGTTTGTCACGGCAGCATGAATGAAATGTTCAAGAGTGAAGGTAAAACTGCCAAACTGCAGTTAACGTCTGGCATGCTGCTGATTTGATTCAGAAGGGCACTTTTTTGTCAGACGGCTCACCTGTCAGGTATACATCCGTGCTAAAATATCAAGGTGAAAGTCATCATAGCTTGCGTAGAATAGACCCAGCTCCCAATCCAAATTTGAGAATAGATTAACGGCGATATTTCAACCCTAACCCTATTGCACGATATGAGTCTTGTGTTAATGCCGATAACGGCCCACTACTAGAAAAAGCATATCAAATGCTTGTCGTAATCATACGTTTAAAATCATTATAAGATCATTTAAATGATGTATATGTTATTGTTTGCACTTTAGCTGCACTGAAAAAAATGATTCATTGGATTTACTTAATTTTTTTAAGGCAAGCTGTTGCAAATAAATGAATTGGGTTAAGTTTAAGCAAACAATTTTAGTTGGATTTACTCAATTTATATGTGTTGGATTTAAACAATCAAATTAGGTTGGATTTACTCAATTTATATGTGTTGGATTTAAACAATCAAATTAGGTTGGATTTACTCAATTTATATGTGTTGGATTTAAATAATCAAAATAAGTTGGATTTAATCAATTTTATTTAGTTACATTTATCTAATTAAATTCATTTAGTTCACTATAATTTAATTATGTTATTCCTACTTATATCTATTTATTTTTGATGTCTAAAATGATCATTAAATTGCTTGCAAATACACTTTGAAATGACACTTGACCACATTTGTTTTGAATTCATTTTAATGACTTTTTAAGATGCATTTTTTTAACAAAACATAAATCACTGCCTAAAAATGCTTTAGCAGCACACCATAACACAATAAACAGTTTGTACAGCACATTTAATTTAAACCAACACATAAAAGAAAACTGTATGAAGTCTTGGAGCAAACGGCAATCCTTATGACACACACACACCCCAACACACAAAATAATCAACTAATTAACTTAAAAAATTAACTCATAACAAATTGAGCAACTACAAGTTGTATGAAATGGAATAAATACAAAGTTTATAGAATGCACATGCTCTCTCTCTCTCTCTCACACACACACACACACACACGCACACGCACACCATTTAAAACAAGTTCCTACAGCTAATTAATTTTCCACACAAAGAAAACTGAATTCACTTATTAAACAATTCCTACACTAAACTGCAATTTGTATATGATATACATTTGGTTGTTGAGCATTTATTAACACTTCAATGCTTAAAATTACAGTATCACACTGTTTTCCAGTATGAGAACCTTTGAGGAGAGCTTGTCAGAGTTCATTTGCACAAGTACTTTTTGGGCAAACTCGTAATAGTATTTGAGTTCTTTTGGGTAGGCCAAATCAAGCACATAAATTGCCCCCAACATCAGTGCACAGGCTTGTGCAACAGATTTTATCTGTTCAATAATCACTGTTCCATCCACAACGATGCCAATGTCCTCATAATCTCCTCTTTCCTTTTTGATGACACATATGGCCATGGCGGTGTTTGTCAGGTCCTTCAAAAATTCTTCTTTTTGATTGCCCTATATTTAAATAAAGAGAAACCATTATTAGACATTGTTTTTGAAACATATTTTGTAAAAAGTCAGAAGAAATCAAATGTAAATAAAACCAAAACCTTAACGGCCCTCCCCACACCCACACTGATACCTGTGAAATATTATAACAATCATTTATGAGTGCATATTGGCGTACATATATTTGTGCATGATCTGCAAGTACGACTTCTTCACAATTATTTACAGGGTTTATTCAGGTTTTATCAGGGTAAATTTAAGATCTTTTAAGACTAACTAAAAATAATTTTGGAAAAAATAATTGAAAGGCAAACAATACAGTAATATGTTGAAAACTAAATATAATGTCAAGGAAGCATTATTGCATTATTATTTAAATAATATTACTCAAGGTTTAAGGCTTGAAAACCACAGATTTGGCCACTTGAATGTGGAAATACCTTCTGATCAGACCCACTGTATATCAATACACCTGGTCATAATTGTTCACCTTAACCCTTCTGTATTATTTAAATTTACTACCCTTTCCTTATGTTAGTTGCTGTTTTTTTTGCCCCATTGACTTCCATTAAAACATTTTTTGGATGCAAATCCATGACAGCATGTAATCACGCATTGTTGCTGGTTATCTTCCCTTTTTGGTAAATGTATATTTTGTCATTTTTACTGTTGATGATCAGTTGACAGCATAACCATTTAGATAGTCCTGTGCAAAAAAGTTTCTGGCTTTTATATTTTTTGAGTTCTTTGGAGTATAAACAGTAAATGATAGTGTGTGTGTATGTGTGCATAAATACACTTACTATGTTTACTATGTCTGAAAAAATGTATATAAGCAACTTTCAAAACAATGTGTGCAAAAGTCTCACTTTCATGAGCTCAAACAAAGAAATCTGTCTCCAAATTAATATTCTCAACAGCACACAAGGCTTAAGAATAATTGTGCACAAGTAAAATAAACATCAGCGAATGAAATTCAGTAGAAATGTCACACCTTGATGCAAAATTTAAGACCTCTCAAATTTAAGACTTTTTATGACCTTAAATTGTAAAAATCTAATTTAATACTTAAGACTTTTCAAAGACCCACAGGACCTCTGCAAATAATAAAAAAAAAGTACAATGATAACTAGATAGTAAAGTTTGAGGACAAACTTTATGGTGGCTTGAAAAGCAGAATCTGAAAGTTTGAAGTGGTTTTAAAGTGTAAATAGCATGTTAGTATGATTTTAGCTTGAGTTAACATATTACTAGCATGAATTAGCATGTTAGTAGCATAATTCTTACATGAATTAGCATGTTGGTAGCATGATTCTAGCATGAATTAGCAAGTTACTAGCATGATTCTAGCATGAATTAGCATGTTGTTAGCGTGATTCTAGCATGGATTAGCATGTTACTAGCATGATTCTAGCATGAATTAGCATGCTACTAGGATAATTCTAGCATGAATTAGCATGTTAGTAGCATGATTCTTACATGAATTAGCATGTTGTTAGCATGATTCTAGCATGAATTAGCATGTTACTAGCATGATTCTAGCATGAATTAGCATGTTGTTAGCATGATTCTAGCATGAATTAGCATTTTACTAGGTGGTTGCTAGGGTGTTTTAAGTGGTTGCTAGGTGGTTGCTAAGGTGGCGCAAGGCAGTTACTAAGGTGGTCTGACTAGTTGCTAGGTGGTTGCTAGGGTGTTGCTAGACGGTTGCTAGGGTGTTTTGAGTGGTTGCTAGGTGGTTGCTAAGGTGGTGCTAGGCAGTTGCTAAGGTGTTCTGACTAGTTGCTAAGTGGTTACTAAGGTGTTGCAAGGTGGTCGCTAGGGTATTCTGAGTGGTTGCTAGGTGGTTGCTAAGGTGTTGCTAGGCGGTTGCTAGGGTGTTCTGAGTGGTTGCTAAGGTGTTGCTAGGTGGTTGCTAAGGTGTTCTAAGTGGTTGCTAGGTGGTTGCTAGGGTATTCTGAGTGGTTGCTAAGGCGTTGCTAGGTGGTTGCTAGGGTGTCCTGAGTGGTTGCTTGGTGGTTGCTAAGGTGTTGCTAGGTGGTTGCTAGGGTGTCCTGAGTGGTTGCTAGGTGGTTGCTAAGGTGTTGCTAGGTGGTTGCTAAGGTGTCCTGAGTGGTTGCTAGGTGGTTGCTAAGGTGTTGCTAGGTGGTTGCTAAGGTGTTGCTAGGCGGTTGCCAGGGTGTTTTAAGTGGTTGCTAGGTGGTTGCTAAGGTGTTGCTAGGCGGTTGCTAGGGTGTTCTGAGTGGTTGCTAGGTGGTTGCTAAGGTGTTGCTAGGTGGTTGCTAAGGTGTCCTAAGTGGTTGCTAGATGGTTGCTAGGGTGTTCTCAGTGGTTGCTAAGGCGTTGCTAGGTGGTTGCTAGGGTGTCCTGAGTGGTTGCTAGGTGGTTGCTAAGGTGTTGCTAGGCGGTTGCTAGGGTGTCCTGAGTGGTTGCTAAGGCGTTGCTAGGCAGTTGCTAGGGTGTTCTGAGTGGTTGCTAAGGTGTTGCTAGGCGGTTGCTAAGGTGTCCCAAGTGGTTGCTAGATGGTTGCTAGGTGGTTGCTAAGGTATTCTGAGTGGTTGCTAAGGCGTTGCTAGGCGGTTGCTAGGGTGTCCTGAGTGGTCGCTAGGCCCTTACTAAGGCATTACTAGGCCGTTGCTAGGTGGTTGCTAGGCGGTTGCTAGGGTAATTTGGGTGGTTGCTAGGCAGTTGCTAGGGTACCCTGGTTGGTTACTAGGCAAGCCTCACATACATGCTTGATAAAACATTTATACTTAGTAAGCATTTCTAGCAAGTTACAGTACTTGGCTAGTCAATATTAGCATGTAGCTAGTCACTGCTAGCATGTGTAGCATATAGGAAGTTCCATTTGCTAGCATGAGTCAAACGAGCCAATCTCCAAGTCTCTACGATGTTCTGATGCTGAGATATAGCTGTTGATGAATGGTTGCTAGGGTATTCTGTTTTGTTGCTATGGGCGAGGTTACAGAGTGAACTTGAATGTGGTTGGTTGTCTTAGTCAAAGAACTAACCCCCATGTCTCTATGACACTGCTTTGCAAAGATATGCATCTTGGCCTATTTTAATGGAAGTCTACGGGACAGTTGCTAGGGTGCAGTATGTGGTAGTTAGGGGTGTGGCTAGAAAGTTAAAAGCTCATCAGTTATTGGCAGTTTGGTAGTCTGAGTTAAATGAGCTCAGCCATTAGTCTGTATGACAGTCTGATGCAGAGTTATGAGCTCACAAAGTTTGATCCCATGTTAAGTCAATGAGAGTCTTTTGTAATGGAAGTCTACGGGACAGTTGCTAGGGTGCAGTATGTGGTAGTTAGGGGTGTGGCTAGAAAGTTAAAAGCTAATCAGTTATTGGCAGTTTGGTAGTCTGAGTTAAATGAGCTCAGCCATTAGTCTGTATGACAGTCTGATGCAGAGTTATGAGCTCACAAAGTTTGATCCCATGTTAAGTCAATGAGAGTCTTTTACAATGGAAGTCTACGGGACAGTTGCTAGGGTGCCATAAGTGGTTGCTAGGGAGTGGCTAGTAAGTCTAAAGTTCATCAGTGATTGGCTACTGAGTTGAATGAGGCCTGACTCTAGTCTGTAGGACAGACTGATGCAGAGTTATGAGCTCACAAAGGTTGACTCAATGTTAAGTCAATGGCAGTCTTTTACAATGGAAGTCTATGGGACAGTTGCTAGGGTGCCAAAAGTGGTTGCTAGGGAGTGGCTAGTAAGTTAAAAGGTCATCAGTTATTGGCTGCTGGCTAGACTGAGTTAAATGAGCCCAGTTAGAAGTCTGTAGGACAGTCTGATGCAGAGTTATGAGGTCACAAAGTTTGACCCAATGTTAAGTCAATGGGAATTTTGGGAATTTTCCGGGTCGTTTTTCGGAAAACCGAAAGTCGGATCAGTCGGAAAGGATATAGCAACCCGAGTCAGACCAGTTTGAAGGTTTGACGAAAGTTTGAAGTATGAAGCTTGAAAAGTTTAGGAGGAGATACACTTAGAAATTAGTCTCAGAAGAATAAGAAGAAGAAGAATAATAACTAGATAGTAAAGTTTGAGGACAAACTTTATGGTGGCTTGAAAAGCCGAATCTGAAAGTTTGAAGTGGTTTTAAAGTGTAAATAGCATGTTAGTATGATTTTAGCTTGAGGTAACATATTACTAGCATGAATTAGCATGTTAGTAGCATGATTCTTACATGAATTAGCATGTTGTTAGCATGATTCTAGCATGAATTAGCAAGTTACTAGCATGTTTCTAACATGAATTAGCATGTTGTTAGCGTGATTCTAGCATGAATTAGCATGTTACTAGCATGATTCTAGCATGAATTAGCATGCTACTTGGATAATTCTAGCATGAATTAGCATGTTAGTAGCATGATTCTTACATGAATTAGCATGTTAGCATGATTCTAGCATGAATTAGCATGTTACTAGCATGATTCTAGCATGAATTAGCATGTTGTTAGCATAAATCTAGCATAAATTAGCATGTTACTAGTATGATTCTAGCATGAATTAGCATGTTGTTAGCATAATTCTAGCATGAATTAGCATTTTACTAGGCGGTTGCTAGGGTGTTTTAAGTGGTTGCTAAGGTGGTGCCAGGCAGTTGCTAAGGTGGTCTGACTAGTTGCTAGGTGGTTGCTAAGGTGTTGCTAGACGGTTGCTAGGGTGTTTTGAGTGGTTGCTAGGTGGTTGCTAAGGTGGTGCTAGGCAGTTGCTAAGGTGTTCTGACTAGTTGCTTAGTGGTTACTAAGGTGTTGCAAGGTGGTCGCTAGGGTATTCTGAGTGGTTGCTAGGTTGTTGCTAAGGTGTTGCTAGGCGGTTGCTAGGGTGTTCTGAGTGGTTGCTAAGGTGTTGCTAGGTGGTTGCTAAGGTATCCTAAGTGGTTGCTTGGTGGTTGCTAAGGTGTTGCTAGGTGGTTGCTAAGGTGTTGCTAGGCGGTTGCTAGGGTGTCCTAAGTGGTTGCTAGATGGTTGCTAAGGTCTTGCTAGGCGGTTGCTAGGGTGTTCTGAGTGGTTGCTAGGTGGTTGCTAAGGTGTTGCTAGGTGGTTGCAAAGGTGTCCTAAGTGGTTGCTAGGTGGTTGCTAAGGTGTTGCTAGGTGGTTGCTAAGGTGTTGCTAGGCGGTTGCTAGGGTGTCCTAAGTGGTTGCTAGGTGGTTGCTAAGGTGTTGCTAGGCGGTTGCTAGGGTATTCTGAGTGGTTGCTAAGGCGTTGCTAGGTGGTTGCTAGGGTGTCCTGAGTGGTTGCTAGGTGGTTGCTAAGGTGTTGCTAGGTGGTTGCTAGGGTGTCCTGAGTGGTTGCTAGGTGGTTGCTAAGGCGTTGCTAAGCAGTTGCTAGGGTGTTCTGAGTGGTTGCTAGGTGGTTGCTAAGGTGTTGCTAGGTGGTTGCTAAGGTGTCCTAAGTGGTTGCTAGGTGGTTGCTAAGGTGTTGCTAGGTGGTTGCTAAGGTGTTGCTAGGCGGTTGCTAGGGTGTCCTAAGTGGTTCCTAGGTGGTTGCTAAGGTGTTGCTAGGCGGTTGCTAAGGTGTCCCAAGTGGTTGCTGGGTGGTTGCTAAGGTGTTGCTAGGTGGTTGCTAAGGTATTCTGAGTGGTTGCTAAGGCGTTGCTAGGCGGTTGCTAGGGTGTCCTTAGTGGTCGCTAGGCCCTTACTAAGGCATTACTAGGCCGTTGCTAGGCGGTTGCTAGGGTAGTTTGGGTGGTTGCTAGGCAGTTGCTAGGGTACCCTGGTTGGTTACTAGGCAAGCCTCACATACATGCTTGATAAAACATTTATACTTAGTAAGCATTTCTAGCAAGTTACAGTACTTGGCTGGTCAATATTAGCATGTAGCTAGTCACTGCTAGCATGTGTAGCATATAGGAAGTTCCGTATGCTAGCATGAGTCAAACGAGCCAATCTCCAAGTCTCTACGATGTTCTGATGCTGAGATATAGCTGTTGATGAATGGTTGCTAGGGTACTCTGTTTTGTTGCTATGGGCGAGGTTACAGAGTGAACTTGAATGTGGTTGGTTGTCTTAGTCAAATGAACCAACCCCCTTGTCTCTATGACACTGCTATGCAAAGATATGCATCTTGGCCTATTTTAATGAAAGTCTATGGAATCAATTTGGGGGCGTGGCTTGTGAGCTTTATTATCATATTGAGATGCTCATTGGTTGTCTGAGTCAGATGAGCCATCCCCCAAGTCAATAGGACACTGCTATGCAAAGATATGCATGTAGGCCAGTTATTAACATGAGTCTAGTATGAATTAGCATGTTACTAGCATGATTCTAGTTCAAATTAGCATGTCATTAGCATGTTTCCAGTATGAGTTAGCATGTCATTAGCATGATTAGCATATGAGTAGTATGTTGCTAGCATGATTGACATGTCATTAGTATGTTAGATTTATAAGCATTTGATAGCACAGCTAATTACATTATATAGGACAGTTGCTAGGGTGCAGTATGTGGTAGTTAGGGGTGTGGCTAGAAAGTTAAAAGGCCATCAGTGATTGGCTGCTGGCTAGACTGAGTTAAATGAGCTCAGCCATTAGTCTCTATGACAGTCTGATGCTGAGTTATGAGCTCACAAAGTTTGATCCCATGTTAAGTCAATGAGAGTCTTTTGTAATGGAAGTCTACGGGACAGTTGCTAGGGTGCAGTATGTGGTAGTTAGGGGTGTGGCTAGAAAGTTAAAAGCTCATCAGTTATTGGCAGTTTGGTAGTCTGAGTTAAATGAGCTCAGCCATTAGTCTGTATGACAGTCTGATGCAGAGTTATGAGCTCACAAAGTTTGATCCCATGTTAAGTCAATGAGAGTCTTTTGAATGGAAGTCTACGGGACAGTTGCTAGGGTGCCATAAGTGGTTGCTAGGGAGTGGCTAGTAAGTCTAAAGGCCATCAGTGATTGGCTACTGACTAGACTGAGTTGAATGAGGCCTGACTCTAGTCTGTAGGACAGTCTGATGCAGAGTTATGAGCTCACAAAGGTTGACTCAATGTTAAGTCAATGGCAGTCTTTTACAATGGAAGTCTATGGGACAGTTGCTAGGGTGCCAAAAGTGGTTGCTAGGGAGTGGCTAGTAAGTTTAAAGGTCATCAGTTATTGGCTGCTGGCTAGACTGAGTTAAATGAGCCCAGTTAGAAGTCTGTAGGACAGTCTGATGCAGAGTTATGAGGTGACAAAGTTTGACCCAATGTTAAGTCAATGGGAATTTTGGGAATTTTCCGGGTCGTTTTTCGGAAAACCGAAAGTCGGATCAGTCGGAAAAGATATAGCAACCCGAGTCAGACCAGTTTGAAGGTTTGACGAAAGTTTGAGGTATGAAGCTTGAAAGGGTTAGGAGGGGATAGACTTTAAAATTAGTCTCAGAAGAAAGAAGAAGAAGAAGCAGAATAATAACTAGAACCTAAAGTTCGTTGACGAACTTTGATGTTGGCTTGAGAAAGCCAACGTGACTGCGCCGGGGACTCAAAGGCAGTTGGCAGGAAGCACAGCGGTTGAGAAGTGGTTGCTAGGCGGTTGCTAAGATGTTGCTAAGGCATTCCTAGGTAGTTGCTAGGGTGTTCTGAGTGGTTTCTAGGCTGATGCTAGGGTCCACTGAACTGTTAATCGGAAGGCCTCATTTACATTTTTGATCAAATCGAGAGAGAGAGAGAGGACTGATTTGTTCAGGTTGTTTAATGCAGATCACTATAGTATAGTTAGTATTTATAGTATATATTATAATCTGAACAAAATTACATTATAATAAATATCATATAAAGAAAAATATTAAATTAAAATACTAATGAAACAATAGCACATGCATTTAGTTAATTTGTCTTTTATTTAACCAGTCTTATAATTTTTGCAGTTAATATAGAGTACAGTCAATTTACAGTAATTTGCAGCATTATATATATAGTTATAGTTATATATACAGTTTACAGGAAGAAAATCGCATTAAATACAATATTATAGGCCGTCTTCATCACGTGGTTAATTCTGACCAATGACGTTGTTCCACCCCACTGGCCACTAACACAATGTTATAATCGTAATATTTAATTGTCATCACCTGGGTGATTTTATTTTTTTTTGGTACAGCATAGGCCAAAAGCTTGGCTTTCATTGTCATTATCACAAGTGAGGAGAAGGCTCTTTTGCGGCACAGAATATTGTTTTGAAAGAAATATCTGAAGTAAACTTATGTTTTTGCTAACATAAAAGGGGGATTAAGAAATAATCCTTATAACCCTAACCATAAATGTGTGTATGTGTTATATATGTATATATGTATGTATATATATACATACATATATACACTGTTGAAGTCAGAATTATTAACCCCCTTTTGATTTTTTTTTCCCCTTTTTTAAATATTTCCTAAATGATGTTTAACAGAGCAAGGAAATTTTCACTGTATGTCTGATAATATTTTTTCTTCTTGAGAAAGTCTTATTTGTTTTATTTCGGCTAGAATAAAAGCAGTTATTAATTATTTAAAAACTATTTTTGGGACACAATTATTTGCCCCTTTAAGCAATTTTTTTTTGATAGTCTACAGAACAAACCATCATTATACAATAACTTGCCTAATTACCCTAACCTGCCTAGTTCACCTTATTAACCTAGTTAAGGCTTTAAATGTCACTTTAAGCTGTATAGAAGTGTCTTGAAAAATATCAAGTCAAATATTATTTACTGTCATCATGGCAAAGATAAAATAAAGAAGTTATTAGAATTGAGTTTTTAAAGCTATTATGCTTAGAAATGTGCTGAAACAATCTTCCCTCCATTAAACAGAAATTGGGCAAAAAATAAACAGGGGAGCTAATAATTCTGACTTCAACTGTATATATATGTATATACACACACTTTATTTTCACTGTTTGTAAATAATTGTTCTTAACATTTTTGCTTTAAAACATTATAATACTGTTTGGATTTCCCCCCCATAATAATAAATTGTGAACATTGCAGTGTAAATTGCAATCCAGATGTTACAGAGAGAAATTGATGCAGCAACAGCAGAGCATATAAGGGGATATAAAAAATCTTCATACATTGTATGTATATATATTCACTATTTTAAAATACATTTTCTTTGCTGTGTGTTTTTATTGGTTATGATGCTGTTTGGATTTATTTTTGCACAATAAATAAAATGTGATTTACAAAGTGCAAACATTGTCTTTGTTAGAATTTACACGTGATTACAACGGTATAAAGACGTTCAGGTCCGACCAGACCGAATGGAAAGAAATTGTAGGTTTTGAAGATGGATTATTAGTTTTGTGGCAAGGACATAGCTGTTTTTAGAGGGTTAAAATAAGGATTAAAAATAAAGTTAGAATGATTTTATATTAAATATGTTTATTGTATAATATACGTGAATGTTCCTTGGCTTTCATTTTCATTATCACAAGTAGAGGAGAAGGCTTTTTCACGGCACAGAATATTCTGTTTTGAAAGAAATATCCGAAGTAAAGTTATGTTTCTGCCAACATCAGAGGCATGTATTTTAAAACTCACAGGGTAGCAGACAGAAATGCATGCGGGTCGATTCCGACGCGGATGATTCTGCATCCAGATCAGTTTTATTACGCTTTATGGAGTTCACCCCGAGCATAATATGAATGACTGATGACCAGAATTAAGTTCAACCTCACCTCGATTTTGATCACCGATCTCTCTGCCTCTTAAAGGAACACTAAATAGAGTTGTATCACTTGTATTTGTGTATTTTCGCTGAGAAATTTTAATGTAAACAGCTTCAAATGTTGTAACAAGCACGTCTGAAATGAGCCGAACTTTCTGTAGAGCAGAAACAGTCAGCCCGGATATCTCCGCCTCTTAAAGGTGCAGTAAACTCAATTCCAAAGGGCTCAAAAATAGTCTTCTGGCGCCATCTCGTGGACACTCTGACAAGCTTTAGGTTTGAAATTAACAAATTTAATATAAAAAAAATATTTATAGGAAAACTGTTATTTATAATTACACCAAATAAATATGATAATTATCTTCAATTTAAAGCACATCTTTTGGCCAAATTTGAGGATTGTATACTTTTTTATATGCCCCAAATACTCGATTGTAATATTTACAATTTTTTAATTCAAAAAATTTTTAATTCAAAAACTACAAATCTTATCGGCATGAGGACATACAGCAACCATCTCATGGGCAATAGACAGCTTTTGACCAAATTTGGGGCTTGTAGCATCTAAGCCCTGGGAGGAGAAGCGATTGCTTTTTTTTGGTCAGAAGCCGGAATAATAATAAGAATAATAATAATAATAAGAATAAGTTTAAGTAGCATTACAGTATGTTGGCTTTCTCAAGCCAACATAATAAGTTTAAGTGAGATAACAGTATGTTGGCTTTTCAAGCCACCATAATAAGTTTACGTGAGATAACAGTATGTTGGCTTTTCAAGCCACCATAATAAAACAAATTTAATTGGACAAATTAATAGACATGTATATTTATTTAATTAGTATTTTTACGTGTCATTAATTAAACCAAAATAATTTAAATATATTAAGTATATTTTAAATGTATAAGTAAATATACAAATTTAAAACTTGAATTCATACTTTAAAAAAACGTCATGTTTCATTATTAGATTAAACATTTTTGAAGAATTATTCAGCAATACATTTTTGATTGTTAGTACGGCCACCTATTGACCTAAAAATGTAATACAAGTCAAGTTGCTTTTAAACAGTAATTTTAATCTTAACATAAACATAAATTTTCTCTTTTTTGAAAAAAAGTGGTTTACTTGTAATTCTGTGTCTATTTGTTTGTATTGAAATAATAATACTGTTTAGAAAGACTAAAACAGGGGTGTCCAAACTCCTTCTTGGAGGGCCAGTGTTCTGCCGATTTTAGCTCATCCTTGCAGGTGTGTTGAGGCAAGATAGTTTCTAGATCACCTAGTAAGAGCTTGATTAGCTAGCATAGGTGTGTCTAATTGGACTTGGAATTGGAATTGCAATTGGAACTAAACTTAGCAGGACACAGGCCCTCCAGGACCAAGCTTGGACACCCCTGGATTAAACAATGAATATCTCTGGGGTCAAACACAGATCTGAACCCAATGCTGAGAACGTCAAAGGATTAAGAAACATATGCAACTTTTAATCATTTAGTATTTTTAGGCATACTAATATTAGGCACATATTGTGATTTTCAAAAAGTATTACATCGCTTTGTAAATGTTTATTATTACCATTTGTTGAGTCTCCCAATACTATTTGATATAGTCAAGCGATGTGATGTCACACTCAACAAGCTGATAGTTTTCTCACGGTTCAATAACAGTGTGTATTACCATTACAATGCAAGAGTTTGAGGCAAAAGATAATAGGTTGCTCTTACGCGTGTAGTGACCAATGGCATTTTTTTTTAACTTCATGTATAAATATATGGAAATAGAAAGCATTTGAAAAAAGAAAAACGCCATTGACATACAGTGAAAACGCTATTTTCAAATTCTTTAAAATTATTAATTTTGTTTTTGAGATATTAAAATATTTTGTTCATTGTTCTATTCATACTTTTGCATTGAATTAGTATGCAACTTACTTGCACGAATCTAGCAAGTGTTTGTGCAGCGCAATGTGATTTGAATAGACCATAATGTGTTCAACATTAGGTTCACCTATTAATTCAAATATGGCACTCAAAAAAGTTTCTGTTTGTCTCATTGGCCACTGTAACCCCACCCTCAGCCTCTGAGCAAAGCAGCTCTTTCTTATAGCCCAGGTGCAAGCACTAGTACTATGATGCACTCACTATGTATTCTTTCACCAGGCATGCCTCATCCTCACCAAGGTAGGTAAAGAGAGCTTGAAGAATAGACGCTCTTTTGACATGGACATCGGTTGTCTGTAAATAATACAAATTTGATTAGTTAAATACATAAATGACAAATTGGAAAACGTTAAGAAATGTATTAGATTAGATTAAACTTTATTGTCATTACACATGTACAAGTACAATGCAACGAAAATCAGTTTAGGTCTAACCAGCAGTGCAATAGCAGCAAGTGCAGTATACAGGTATAAGTTATAAAGTGCAGATATAGAAAAACTTTAGTGATATTTACAGATGGATGTACTATCAACATTATATACAGGTTGTATTAGCTATAAACAGAAATTTAAAATAAATTATTATATGTACAGGTTGCTATTAATAATCAGAAGTGTACAGGTAGATAAACAATTACAAGTGTACAGTATATGTATAGTTCAAATGAATGAATCAGTCTAATGTAGTGCAATGAATGTGTAATTTTTAAATGTGCAAATGTTAAATAGTGCAATGATAATGAGGAGTACAAGTTATGAGGACAGTGGGGGTGTATTAGAAGGGCAAAATAATTAGTGGGGGATAGAGTTGAAAAAGGGACAGCTCTGAGGAAAGTGTTGTTCCTTAAGGCTGATTTATACTTCTGCGTCAAACGCACGCCAATGCTACGGTGCTGACGCATAGCCCTTCGCCGTGGCCGTCGCTGACGTGCACCTCTCAAAAAATGTAACTACACATCGCAACGACACGTAGCACAAGCTCTGTGATTGGTCGGCTTGGTAGTGGCCAAGTGGACAGATGATGTATCTCCTCCCTGTAGGCCGTCTCATCATTATTGCTGATTAGACCAATCACTGTGGTGTCATTTGCAAATTTGATGATGATGTTGGATCTATTCACAGGCCTACAGTTGATAGTAAAAAAGAAGTAGAGGAAGAGGCTCAGCACACAGCCCTGTGGTACACCAGGGTTGAGTGTGAAGATGGCGGAGCAGATGTGGCCTGATCTAACATTCTGAGGTCTTTTAGACAGAAAGTCCATAATCCAGTTGCAGAGAGACGTGTCGATATCCAGGTCTCTAAGTTTATTCATTAACTAATGCCGAGTTCAATTTGAAAGTAGTCGTTGCTGCTTTATTTTCACTGCAAGATGGATCGGCGACAGGGACTTGAACATTGCATGACTTTACAATAGGAAGAATCGCCGACAACTTCGTCTAAACTACGTCTCACAACCCAAATACCATCTGTTTGACCAGGTCGTGGATTAATGCTAATATTGCAAATAATGTTAAATTTCTTACACAGACCAATCGTTTCACTTTACAGGACCTTCATCA